>NC_089593.1:65326496-65665378 GCF_019320115.1 Miscanthus floridulus
TTTGTTGTTTTTTTTTTTAGAGGCTTTTATTGTTTTGTTTTATTGTGTGTTATATATTGTTAGTTTTTTGTTGTTGTTTTTTTTTTTTTTTGTTTTTTTTTTTTTTTTTTTTTTTTTTTTTTTTTTTTTTTTTTTTTTTTTTGTTTTTTTTTTTTTTTTTTTTTTTTTTTTTTTGTTTTTTTTTTTTTTTTTTTTTTTTTTTTTTTTTTTTTTTTTGTTTTTTTTTTTTTTTTTTTGGGTGGGGTGTCTCCTTTTTACGGAGTGTTGAATTGGAACCTTTCCACCTAAGTTCTATGTTCTCGACTCGACTCGACACGGCTGCTGATCGTATTTTTTCTAGATTCATTCTAAGATTTAACGGTGTTGTTCTTTCAGTGGTATGTGACATACTCGTCGACAGCGAGACGCTTGTGGCGACTTCGTCAATCCTGCGTTGTTCTTTCGGTAGTATACGATATTCCAGCCGATAACGAGACGCCTATGGCTGTAGTGGCTTTGTCAATATCGAGATCATCATCTCAAGTCTCAATCTTTCGGAGGTGTTTATTGGGATAATGGGCGAGTCTCAGCCTTCTTCAAAAGTGCTTATAGGGTTAAGAGCATCTCCTGGAGTTTAGTAAACAAGTCCCTATCTTAATTTTTTAGCAAAAAGAAAAAAAAAGTCTCCTCCAACAGTTTGATAAAAAGAGCTCCTTAAAAATAAAAAGTTGTCAAATATTCTTCTCAACTCATAGATTTCCAAAGTCGAGAGAACTCCCTATCTCTCCTCCATGGACCTCATGTGAGAGTTTGTTTTTGCGGTGAGATATATTGTTGGCTTGATCTATTTTGCAGCCACCCATCGGTCCGACCGCCACTGTCCTTCCGCTCCGACGCCGCTGGTACGTAACTGTCCTCCTCCCTTGCAGCCTTGTGTTTCACGGTTGTGTACTTGTCGGTGGCATGGAGCAACAGCCAGATGCATGGCCAGGTGCCCAGGCCATTGCTGAGGCTACTCCGCGGTTGCAGCAGGTGCAGGTCTGTGGTGCCGGTGATGGTCATCGGCGCCCGGCAGAGCACTCACACACGGAGGGACGAAAGGGTGGCGGCAGTGTGCACGAATTAGCTCCAAACCGATCCGAAAATAAATCAGACGTGGACCCTACTTTAGATTTTAGAAAGTTAAAATAGAAAATGTTGGAGAAGGACAAAATATAAGGTTGCTATTTCTTTTATTAACTTGCTAAATCGATTAGTTTAGCAACTAAATTATACCAAACTCCTAGAGATGCTCTAAGGCTAAGGTGTATGCGTATGTTCATAGAGATAATGGGTAAGTTTCAGTCTTTTTAAAGGTGCTCATAAGGGTAAGGGCTAGGTGTGTGCAGGCCCGAGCCCATGGGAGTGCAGCCCGTGCAATTGAATAGGGCCCCCAATTTTCAGGGGTCCATAGTTTCCAGCACTTTGCCTATGAAACCCACTAGTTTTTAGCCCAGACTTCTATTCCGTCCGTCCGTCGCTTCGCTTCCGCTCTTCCGTCTTTTTAGCCGAGACTTGTATCGTCTGATCGTGTCTCCGCTCTTCCGTCTTCCCTATCGCCGACTCGGCAAGAGCACAGGACTTCGGCCGTCGGAGCGAACAGCGGTGCGGAGTTGCTGCAGGTCGGCAAGTCGCCACTTGATCGCTAGGTCCGTAGCCAGCAGGAGTGTAGAGCGACAGCACTCAGGCAGCCATACGTCAAGTCTCCAGGTATACTAATCTGGTTCACTTAATTTTTAATTTTCAATATTTTAATCTATGTTGATGGGTGATGACTAATATAATATTGATCCATCTAGGTGTTCAGTTATCTTTGTTCTGGATTATCCAGTGATGGTCAGATTGAGACAGAAAATATTTATAGTCCTATTTTTTAGGGAGGTAGGCCTCATTTTAGAGTTTTGTACATGGCCTCGATTTTTGCCGGCTCGGCCCTGTGTGTGTGCATGCTTTTATAGAGATGAGACATGCATACATGTACGAGTATCTAGTCTATACTATAATTAAAAAAAAAATTCAAAAATCAAACACTACTACATGACATCTCCCGTGCCCCTTTTTTTAAGAAACGCTAGTATTTGGAGCAGACAGTGATAAGTCCTCCGAGTGTTATCCATCAAAATATATTGTCTGTGCAGGCTCTAGAAAACAACCGTTATGGATGCCTAGAAATTATATAAGAGGGGGCAGCGGTGATACTTTTCTGCTTTTGTAATTTTAATTTCAGTTTTCTTTTTTTAGATTTAACTAGCGAAAATTCTCATGGGTTGCAACGGAATATAAGATTTGTTGTGAGGTGCTCATACCAATGATAATGGACTAGCTATTCTTGTGGACTAGCCAACATATCCATGTGTTGCAGGAACTTAATGCGTGCTGCATGCGAGTTGTTCTAACTCATATAATACGAACACCGATCATGAATCTGGATCATGTACGGGCGATATACGGGAGTGTGGGATGGCAATTTAGAAAGTAAAATAGCGGGACGAAAAAAAGTTTGAGAAGTAAAAAATCGGGTCAGAAAAATTTCTTCATTGTTTAATATATATTATACTAGGTAGAGATGGAGATGGGATTTATAAAAAAAAATATTTATGATACAAATGAGCAGTATGTGAAAATATATTTTATGTTGTATCTAATGAGTCATAACTTGCATTTTTTTCTATAAATTAATTTAATTAAATTTAAAAGCGCTTAGCTTAATATAACTCATGAAATACTCCTGTTAGAGCATCTTTAGAAGTTTGGTATGGTTTACTTACTAAGCTAATAGATCTAGCAAGTTAACAGAAGAAATAGTTTGGTACGATTTTGTGTTAGGAACCCCGAACTATTTCTAACCAATCAAATACTTTTTAGTAGTTTCTTCATCTTACCGCTTTCTCATGTAAAACCTTTTATTTCTTAATTTATTCGTGCGTCCAATTTACTCTAATCTTCTGAGAAAAACGCTCAACGTCCGGACGGGGAGCGAATACGGACTTCCTCTCGACCGAAGAAGCTTACAAGTTAGAGAGGATATTTAGTAAATTTTTATTTTTATTAGGAACTCTTTTATCAAATTGTTTGAGGGCATTTGTATTTTTTATCAAAAATAAAAATAGGGAGAAGCTTACAAGTTAGAGAGGATATTTAGTAACTTTTTATTTTTATTAGGAACTCTTTTACCAAATTGTTTGAGGGCATTTGTATTTTTTATCAAAAATAAGAGTAGGTAGTTGTTTTTTACCAAACTGAATGAAATTGCAGCCTTCCGTTGTGGACTTCCGGCCACGTGCTTGGCTGGCAGCGTCAACCAGACCAACCAGTCCCTGACCCTCGCGCTCGCACGCCACTCCGGTAGCGGACATTGACGCCGGGGCGGGATCGCCAAAAAACCATCCAGCGGCTCGCTGAGGGAAACCAGTAGAGCTTCCCGTCTCCCATCATGTCCCAGCCTGCCAGTCTGAAATCTGCTGACTCCTATACTATGCCTGAATCCGCCATCAACATCGCGACAGAGAGGGCGCTTGGTCCGCCCAGCACCTGTTCGACGAAATGCATGACAGGTTGTTGCGCGCGGTATAGCCGTATAGGAGATTTGGATGCTGCTGCTACCCTTATCCCGACTATATTACAAAAGGGCCCCATGATCGTTTTTTTTTCTCGACGATCAGGCTTAACAGTCCCATGATCGTATTATTTTGTCTCTCTTGGGTTCCTGGTGTAGCCGTGCTGTGCAGGGCAGGTGCACTTCAGCCGTTTCAACACCTGCAGCTTTCTTGATCCCCGTGTCTTTCAAAGTGTGCGTAGTGAGTGAGGATCCATCTTTCTTGGACTCCTGGCACAAGCCTTCTGAAAGTCGCATTACCTTCTTTTCATTATATTATATAATTTAATCTAATCTACTTTGTCCAATGTTCAAATTATGCTTGTTGCTTTCCGTGATTTGATATACTGAAGATTCAAGTGCAGAGTACGCTCCACTCAAGGAAGGTATCGATGCAAAGCCATTCAGCAGGTGGCAAACACCAGCCTTTTAAATATGTAGGAGGGGGAATTAACATCAGGAGCACCAGTCTTCTACAGCACAAGCTCCCACAAACACTGCAGCACCCACCAGCCAGCATCCTTTGTGAATTGTTCTTGCCAGCGGCGGCAAGATGGCGAGCGCCGTTGGCGGGCTGATCGCCGGCAAGCTTGCTGGGCTCGCCTGGGATGAGGCCACCCTGATGTGGACCTTCAAGGACGATGTGGACGGGTTGAAGAGGACCATGGTGAAGCTGCAAGCTTTGATGCACCATGCTCACCGGAGGGAGGGCCAGGATGAAGGAGAGAGACGAGAGATCATGCAGATTTGGATGAAGGATTTCAAGGCTGCTGCCTATGACGTTGAGGACCTTCTAGATGAGTTTGAGGCTATCGAACTCATTAAGCAAGGCCAATCCAAGGTATTGATGCTAAAACTTCGATAATACTTTCAGTCAATTTCCTTTTCGCCCCTTTTTTTCCAAAGCAAGGGGATTATACCATTATTAAAACTCTCGGTCTCATTTACATGATTTTGGCTCATACTTATCAATCTGTTCACTTCCAAATTAACAAGCTTTACAATGGTGCCAAAGAATAGCCGAACAAGTGGAACCTCGCTAATCCTTAGTTTAAAATAAAAATTACAATGTTTTAACACGTTACATCATCATGTGTGGATTTAAAATAGATAGTGAGATCAGGTTTTCCAATATAGCCATAATAACATTTAAACCGGGCCTTATTTTAACTACATTGCAAACTTTGCAGCAAATGATACGATTGGAAGGTCAACTTAATTAGTATACTAGAATTTCACACGAACATACTCTTCTTTGGTTGGATATAAGATTTTATTTAATTTTTTTGTTTCAACTAACTTATTACAAGATAGAAGTTTAGTTTCAATGGTTCATACTACATAGCTGTACCATCAGTTGCGCTTTTTGAACTGTCTATCTTAATTTGAAGCCAAATTCAATGGCTCGGTGCTCGTTGTTGGAAGCCATTGCACTTGTGCTTGTCATATTATAGTGACCAACCAATATATTATAATTTAATTCTCAAACATCATGTAATAGGTTTGCCTTTGCAACTAGTTTTGTTTTGCCCAGCAGCTAATAATCATGAGTATTTTAAAATATACTATAATACTCTTACACAAAATTAAAAAAAAAAGAGTTGTACATGTGTTTTGTTTTGTTTTTCTCTTACAGAAGGACAGGCTTGGTGCACTGGTGAGAGTTGTCTCACTGAGTCACCAGGTCATGGGTTCGTAGTAGCCTCTCCGCAGATTTTGCGGGGGAGGCTTGCCTCGGTTTTTCCCTTCCCCAGACCCCACTCATGTGGGAGCCTCCGGCACTGGGTCTGCCCTTGTTTTTCTCTTACAGATTAAGCTGTTCTTTTCATACTACAATCCACTCCTATTGCGATTTACAATAGCTTACAAAATAAAGAAGGTAAAGGAAGCTTTAACCAACATAGAGAGAGAGGGTCGTCAGACCCTTGGTATGGTGCCCCAAAACACACCAATGTGGGATGAGGTGATGGCTACTAATCAAGCAACCATCGTACCTACCCATGGGGAAATAGACACTAGAATGGTAGGAAGGGACACCGAAAAGGAAAAGATAATGAAGTTACTGAAAAGTGAAGCTGAGGAGGTTATCTCGATTATTCCTATTGTTGGACTCGGTGGCATGGGGAAGACAACACTGGCCCAATCAATTTTTTCAGATGGTAGAACCAAAACCTTTGATGTACGGGTATAGGTCTATGTGTCTAAGAAGTTTGATCTGCAAAGAATTGGAGAAATAATCTTATCAACGGTGAGGAGGAATACTAACAATGAGCCAAGTGAAAGGTACATTCAACCAAAAGATGGTGATCTGCAATCCATTACAGAAATATTGGAAACTATACTCTCCGCCAAAAAATATTTGATAGTTTTGGATGATATGTGGGAGGAAGATGAATATAATTTGAAAAAATTGAAGCAAATGCTACAATATGGAGAGAAGGGAAGCAAGATCATATTAACTACACGAACGCAGCATGTAGTGGATGAGTAGGGTCATGCTCTAGCTGGTCAAGGAAAAAATCGCCTTGTCCAAAAGAGTGACCAAATAAATTTGAGCATGTTATCAGATGATGTCTGTTGGAATGTGATGCAACAAACATCATTCAGTCAAGATGAAGACCTGGGTGGTTTAGAAGCTATTGGGAGACAAATCGTCAAGAAGTGCGCAGGTCTACCACTACTAGCGCGATCTCTTGGATTTTTGTTATCCCAATATAAGTCTACGGAGGCATGGGAAGACATAAGGGACAAGAAGATTATTTTGGGTATGAAGGAAGACAATCAACTGCAAGACCCTTTGGAGCGCCTCATGTTGAGCTATTACTACATGCCGCTCAAATTCAAGTTGTGCTTCACATATTGTGCAGTTTTTCCCAAGGGCTTTGCTATTGCTAGTGACCATCTTCTCCAACAATGGAGGGCTCTTGGGTTTATTCAATCAAGCGATAGCTATCTTTGTGTCAAGTACTTATTGGGGATGTCTTTTCTTCAAATTTCAAAGACTTCTCGGGTTAGTATAATAATCTCTATCCCATTTGTTGGTTGATACAGCATGGTACAATATTACCATGATGTTGTTAAATTCCTAGATTTCCAGCATTTCTATGTTTAGTACTTAGTTACAATTGATTAAAGTAACATGGTATTTTGTCCCACAAAGTTATCACCACGCGTTGTTTGAATAAACCTGATACAAATCCATGATTTGAATACATTTTGACTTTGTACTATTTAACTTTGTTAGCACATATTGGAAAATTGGGGATACTTTGGGATACAGTTTATCAACTTATACTCTTGCAATGTTTAATACTCCCTCCATTCCAAATTGTAAGCCAGTTTAGCTTTTCTGTACATAGCTTTTGCTATACACTTTGATATATATTTTGTCTAGATACATAATAAAATCTTTGTATCTAGAAAAGCCAGAATGCCTTATAGTTTGAAACATAGGGAGTAACTTTTAAAGATAAAATTGTCAAATGTTACTAAATAAATTTAGGTAATCAAAATTTCTGGTCCTTATTTTATGCACTCTCTCTCTCCCCCTCCCCCTCCCCTCTGTCTCTCTACTCCCTATCTCCCTCCCTCTCCCCCCACCTCTCTCCCAGTCCCTCTTTGTCTTCCTCCCTCTCGCTAGCTCCCCCCACCCCTACCCTCTCACTATCATATTTATTAATATTCAAACACAACAAGCATACTTGGTAACACCCCAGGCCCAGGCAACACAAAAATCTTAGGATGTCACTAAACCTTCCTTCTCTCAAGCTGAAGTACAAGACTTAGCAATATAAACACGTAAACAGAGTAAACAGTGGTAGCAACAACAGCAACAAAACTATAATTAATAAAGATCCACCTCAATCCTCAATCGTTATTATTAAACCATGAAGGGTCACCGTGCCAGCCTACTCTAGGTTTAATACAATAGTCCAAAAGCATCATTATTATGACCAAGTGTAAAAAAATGAAGATGTGCTGCTAAACTCCTCCATTCGAGCATTGCATCGAATCAACACATAAAAATATTATGGGGAGTGAGAATAAATTGAGTTAAATACGCTGGTGGCCCTTAAACTCGTGGCTCTATGCCACTTAGGTCCACGAACTCTCAAAATAGAAATTCGCCTCCCTAAACTTGTTAAGTTGTGCATGTCAGGTCCATATCCCTTGGGAGCATGGTGACTAGGATAAAAATTTTATAAAAAACATCCTGCCATGGTCATCTTCTGCCTTAGCACTCCTTCCCCGTCATGCTCAACATGCTGGCCAACGCCCCGCACGCCACGCGGCTGCTGCTCCCGGGGAAGGTGCGCATTCTCACCGCCGGCGCGCCGCCGCTGGCCGCCTGCTGCACCGCACCGAGTCCATCGGCTTCGAGGTCACCCACGGGTACGGGCTGACCGAGATGGCGGTGCTGGTGGTGCGCTGCGCGTGGAAGCGGGAGTGGAACAAGCTGCCCACGTTGGAACGCGCACGGCTCAAGGCGAGGCAGGGCATGCGCACGCCCGGCATGGCCGAGGTCGACATCGTCGATAGCGAGACCGGCTGCAGTGTGCCCCGCGACGGGTCCACCACGTGCGAGATCGTGCTCCGCGGCAGGTTGCGTCATCCTCGGCTACCTCAACGACGAGAAGGCCACCATGGCATGATCATCAGCGGCGGGGAGAACATCAGCAGAGTCGAGGTGGGGTCCGTGCTCTACAACCACCAAGCGGTGAACGAGGCGGGCAGTGGTGGCGAGGCTGGACAAGTTCTGGGGCGAGACGCCATGCGCATTCGTGAGACTCAAAGAGGAGGGGTTGGGGTCAGGGTCCGTGCCGAGCTACCAAAGACCTCCACCGGGAAGATCCAGAAGTACGTGCTCTGGAACCTTGCCAAGGAGATGGGGCCAACCCGCAAGGGCGCCAGCAGCAGCAGCAGGTTGTAGTGCTAGTCATGTGCCATCGTCTTGCTTGGCATGGACATGCCGACATGGGCATGTGCTCTGCTCTGCTGCAGCTTTGCCGTTGCAACATGGCGTTGGCAGACATTCATTTTCTTGAGATCATCAGCAAGCACTCTTACCGATCCTTGGAAAGGATTTCTGATAGTGATACCACTGGTTCCCAGCATGGTGACGCCTGTGGTGTTTGACGCGGAGGTGCTGAACCAGGAGGAGTTCATCCCGTTGCAGACTTGCAGTTCTTGTGGCCCGCTGAGGAGTGGACTCCATGGTCGACCTCAATGCGAGCTTGTCCGTCGCGAGGGGCTCCAGTGCGGCGGAGGCATCCATCCAGCCAATCAGTCAAGCATAGCGGTCCGACCACGCGCATGCCAAAAGCCCATGTCCGCGAGCGTGGCCTCCAGGTACCTCTCCCTCGAGGCGGCGGAACGTGTTGAGCACAAACCCGGAGCCATCAAGGTTTCCAGAGGTAGTTCCGCCAGAGGCCCTCGGAGACATCGGAGAGGTAGTTCCGCCGGAGGGCGAAGGCCGCCAGCAGCTACGTCCAGCCGTAGAAGAAGTCGGGGAGCAGGCGAAGGCGACGATGAGCGCCAAGGGCAGGTGCTTGGTGCTCTCGATGCCCGCGGGCAGGGCGTGGTGGGAGGGGAACGAGAGCGTGAGCGCGCGGACGACGTCGGTGGGGGTGTGCGGCAAGGAGCTGTGGCGGGCGTGGCGACGATGGTCAGGCGGAAGCCGGTGATGTCGAGGAGTGTGAGCATGTGGACTGCGACTGTCTGTGCCCACACGCGTGCGGCGGGCTTGCCTCTTGTACCTCACCGTCGCTGCCGCAGTGCCAACTCTTCAAGGATGGCCATCACGGCGTCCACGTCGTACTCGTACAGCCTCTCCCAAGGGGTGGGTGAGAGCGAATAGGTCTCGGGAAATTGTGATAGATTGATATGGGTATAGGGAGTACATTATATAGGCAAGGATCAGGAAGGGTTTATAGAAACACCCAATCAACGGTGATCCTTGCCTAATCAATAATCATCTACCATAATCCCTAGAGGCAGCACAGCCGATAGGCTTGGGAGCCAGGCCCATGATCAGCCCATAGGCGCCTATTCTAACACGCCCCCGTAGTCGAATCGTCAGCCACTCTGCACGTTTAGACTGGACCTGAACTCCGTGAACACTGAAGAAGGCAGCCTTTGGTGAAGATATCCACATATTGTGAAGAAGTGGGAACATGCAGAACACGAAGATCACCAATGGCGACTCGCTCCCGGACGAAGTGAAGATCAATCTCAATGTGCTTGGTTTGCTGATGTTGTATCGGATTGGAGGTCATGTAGATGGCACTGATGTTGTTGCAATACACCAGTGTGGCACGCCGGAGAGGGGCATACAGCTCTAGAAGAAGCTGGCACAGCCAGGTGGCCTCAGCAACTCCATTGGCCACCGCGCGATACTCGGCTTCAGCACTGGATCTTGACACCGTGTTCTGGCGCTTGGAGGACCAGGAGACAAGATTGTCGCCAAGAAACACAGCATAGCCCGAGGTGGACTTGCGGGTGTCTGGACAACTAGCCCAATCAGCGTCGGTGTAGACGACAAGATCAGCCAAAGTAGACGGTCACAGCAGGAGACCAAGGTGGAGAGTGCCTCAAACATAGCGTAGAATCCGCTTCAGAGCTGCAAGGTGAGGCTCACGAGGGTCGTGCATATGAAGACAGACTTGCTGCACAGCATATGCAATATCCGGTCGGGTGAACGTTAGGTACTATAAGGCTCCAGCGAGGCTGCGAAAGTCTGAAGGGTCAGAGACAGGGGTGCCATCTGCTGCAGCAATCTTCGGATTGGTGTCAACTGGAGTGAAACATGGCTTACACTCTGCCATCCCAGCACGATCAAGAATGTCCAGCATATATTGTCGCTGAGAAAGAAGAAGGCCATCACCACTGCGCTGAACATGCATACCGAGGAAGTAATGCAGTTCACCAAGGTCCTTCATAGCGAACTCCCGCTAAAGGGCTGAGATGATCCGCCAAAGAAGGCCGGTTGAGGAGGCTGTGAGGACGATGTCATCAACATAGAGCAACAGGTAGGCTGTGTCTGATCCGCGCTGGTAAACGAAGAGCGAGGTGTCGGACTTGGCTTCAGCAAACCCAAGGGACAACAAGTGTGTGGCCATGCGACTGTACCATGCACGAGGGGCCTGCTTGAGGCCATATAGTGACTTCTTCAGGTGACAAACATAGTTCGGATGAGCTGGATCTTTGAACCCAGACGACTGCTGACAATAAACTGTCTCTGTTAGGTTGCCATGAAGAAAGGCGTTCTTCACATCAAGCTGGTGGATGGGCCAGCGGCGAGAGAGAGCTAGGGAGAGCACCGTGCGAACAGTAGCAGGCTTCACCACGGGACTGAATGTCTCATCAAAGTCCACACCAGGCCACTGGGTAAAACTGCGGAGAACCTAGCGCGCCTTGTGCCTTTCGAGGGAGCCATCAGACTGAAACTTGTGCTTGAAGATCCACTTGCCGATGACGACGTTGGCCCAAGGGGGTCGAGGCACGAGATTCCAAGTGTGATTCTTCAGCAGGGCACTGTGTTCTTCTTCCATTGCATCTCGCCACATGGGGTCGGCAAGAGCGCTACGGAAGGTCTTCGATATTGGTGACATAGACGTAGCGTGGTACGCAGCAGGCATCCAAAAACCGCTCTTCGAACGTGTGCCCATGGTGTGCCGGTTGGTGACAAGAGGGACAACAACAGCCCCTTTGGGTAGTGGGAGCGGCACAGCTGGTGAAGGCGCAGCTTGGGCGGCTGGTGCAGGTGCAGCCGGGGCGGCAGTGACAGGAGCAGTTAGAGCAGGCTGTGGTCGAGGCCGACGCGTGTAGTGGTAGGCGAAGGCGCGGTCTGGACAAAGAGGTGGGAACCCGGGCGGGGGCCTGCGGGGTGCCTGAGGAGGTGACACCGACACTGTGGAGCCCGCTGTCGGTGCTGGAGACTGCGAGCTCGCGTGAAGTGTTGGCGGGATGTACAGCTAGCGAGGTGGAGCGCCTCCAGTCATGCTGGGCGCGTCCTGAGCTGCGCGTGGCGCGGGAGGGGTCCCTGGCATCTGCAGCGTAGGCGGGATGTAGAGCGCGGGCACCGGGGGATCAGCAGTGTCCGCTGGGGGATCAGTAGCAGCCACCGGAGGCGTCGGGGGCACCCCAGGCATAGTCTCTGAGGGACCGGCAGGGGCGCTAGTGACGTTAGAGGTGCTGGATGGTGTTCCTACAGACAAGGGCACCCCAGGCATAGTCTCTGAGGGACCGATAGGGGCGCTAGTGACGTCAGAGGTGCTGGATGGTGTTCCTACAGACAAAAACTTGTGCAACGGTCCAATAGGAGCGGGCACAGCATCAGTAGCATCAAGAAAATCAAAGTCCGTCGGAATACTAGGGCCATTGCGCTCAGCAAAGGGGAAGGCCATTTCATCGAAGATGACGTGTCGGGAGATGATGACTCTATTGGTGGAGAGGTCAAGGCAGCGATATCCTTTGTGGTGAGCGGAATAGCCTAGGAAGACGCACAAGGCAGACCTAGGAGCGAGTTTATGAGGAGCGGTGGCGGACAGGTTTGGGTAACACTTGCGGCCAAAGACTCATAGGTGATCATACATCGGCGGCGTGCCGTACAGGGCAAGGTGGGGCGTGGAGAACTGTAGAGTCTTGGTGGGCAGTATGTTAAGCAGAAGGGTCGCTGTGGAGAGGGCCTCCGCCCAGTAGGAGGGAGGCATAGACGCCTGAAAGAGCAGTGAGCGAATGACATTATTGATGGAGCGAATAATGCGTTCGGCTTTACCATTTTGAGGTGAGGTGTAGGGGCAGGACATACGAAGATGGATGCCCTGGGTGAGGAAGAAGTGACGGGTGCTAGAGTTGTCAAACTCTTTCCCGTTGTCGCATTGGACAGCCTTGACATGGGCGCCAAATTGGGTGGAGGCGTGGGCGATGAAGTGGGCAAGCATACTGTAAGTGACATATTTGAGGCACAAAGGAAAAGTCCACAAGTAGTGAGTGCAATCATCAAGTATGACCAAATAGTATTTGTAACCAGAAACACTGACAACTGGAGATGTCCATAAGTCACAATGAATAAGATCAAACTTGCTAGACGCACGAGAGGTGGACGACTGAAAGGGCAGACAAACATGATGCCCTAACTAACAAGCGTGACATAGATCTGAACAGTCCTGAATATGACAGGAAACAGTAGATGCAAGCTTCGACAACGCCTCATGACTAGGGTGACCAAGACGTCGATGCCACAGTGGGGAGGGAGCCTTAGTGACAAAGGAGTGTGCTGGAGGTAGGCGCAGTGGATATAGCGGCCCGGAGCCATTGCACCTGACGATCTCGGTCCGAGATGGAAGAACCTTCACAGAACAACCAGCGGGGTCAAACTCAACAGAACGGTTGTTGTCGATAGTGAATTGGCGCATAGAGATGAGATTCTTAATAAGTTGTGGCGACACAAGAACATTATTAAGACATAAAGTAGGGGACAACTCTGTGGAGCTAGTGGCAGTAACAGGAAGCATGGAACCATTACCGACAATAATAGATGAAGGAGTAGGATACCACGGGAATAGAACATGTGAAAGGGAGGAAGACTGAGATGTCATATGTGAAGTAGCACCTGTGTCGAAGTACCACTCATTGGACGAAGGAGGGGTCAGCGACGTCGTGCTGAAGGCGGAGGCGAGGGCCATCTGGTCCCAAGAAGGGAGGCTAGCCACATGATTGTAGTACCCCGGGGCGACCCACTATCCTGAGCCATCAGGGGCAGCGACGGCAGCAGGCTGCTGGTAGGCAATGAGTGCCTGCTGCTGCTGGGCGAGGAGGGCCTGCTGTTGGGCCTCCTGCTGTGCCTGTAGATGAGGAGGCATCGGGATGGGTGCCAGCGGAGGACGAGGACCCCCTGTCCACATCTGAATGGAACCCATCCATGGGTTGTAGACACTGGGCCAGGGGCGACCACCGGTGGCAGGCTACTGGGCGCCAGCCGTCTGTTGCTGCTGCTGCTAGGCGCCAGAGGGAGGGCGGTGGCCTCCAGTGTTGTTGTTGCCACCAGGGCCCCCCTTTCCATCGCCGCCGCGCCTGCTGCAACGATTGCCGTTGGAGGACTTAGGGCCGCCAGTGCCCCCAGAGCCCGTGTTGGACGTAGGTGAGGCAGCACTGGAGGAGCCTGCTGCTGTGGTGGATGCAGCGAGAGCAGTGGCAGGGGACTCCTTGTTCTCCAATGTGAGTTCCTCGAGGATGAGGTCATCATGAGCCTCCAGGAAGGTGGGGAAGGGCCGGCTGCGGCGTAGGAGGGCCCCGATGTGGCTGAAGCGCTCGTTGAGGCCACGGATCACGTTAAGGACGAGGGTGCGGTCGGTGATCACTTCGCCAAGAGCCGTGAGGTCGTCAGCCATCTTCTTCAGTCAGCGGCAGTAGTCGGTGACGGAGAGGTCGCCCTGGATGAAGTTGCGAAACCGTGTCTCAAGGTGGATGGAGCGAGCCTCCCGGTTGCTGAGGAACTAGGACTCGACGGCGAGCTAGGCATGCCGGGTAGTGGAGCCCTGGGTGGAGATGATCTCGGCAAGGTCATTGGTGAGCGTGGCGACGATCCAGGACTTGACGACGCAGTCCATCCGAGCCCAGTCAAGGGAGATCGGGGCTGGAGGTTCCTCGTGGACGTGGTCCTAAAGAGAGAACTTGCCGAGGATGAGCAGGAACTGATCGTGCCAGCCGTTGAAGTTGCCGGAGTTGACGTCGAGGACGGTGGTGACGTGGTTCCGGATGTTGTTGACGGCGACGGCCTGGGAGTACAGTTGCAGCAGTGCCATGGCCTCATGGAGGAGCATGGCTGAGGCGAGGTCGGGAGGAGACGTCGAAGATGTGCTGGAGGAGGCACTGCCAGGTGTATCGGGGGCGGCGACGACGGCGGCGGCCGCGCGCTCCTTGGCTGCGCGCGCCAGGGCTTCACTGGCATGGGCAGCAGCCGCGTCGCGATCTTTGACGATGGCTGCAGCCTCCTCCTCAGCCTGGGTAGCGCGAGCCAGGGCGGCCTGGCGCTCCTTGTCGAGAAGTTGGGCGCCAGCGGCGGCGTCGTTCGCCTTCTCCTTGGCCTAGCGTGCCGCGATCTCGTCAGTGGTGACATCCCCAGACCTAGGAGAGGGCGGAGAAGTGGAAGACATGGCGCTGCACGGTAGAGGCCGGCGCGCAGGGGTGTGCAGCGGAAGGGAAGATCTAAACCTAGGCGGCTGATACCATGAGAGTGAATAGGTCTCGGGAAATTGTGATAGATTGATATGGGTACAGGTAGTACATTATATAGGCAAGGATCAGGAATGGTTTATAGAAACACCCAATCAACGGTGATCCTTGTCTAATCAATAATCATCTACCATAATCCCTAGAGGCAGCCCAGCCGATAGGCTTGGGCGTCAGGCCCATGACCAACCCATAGGCGCCTATTCTAATAGTGGGGAAGGACTGCTAAGGTAGAAGTTGACCATGGCAGGGTGTTTTTTATAAAATGTTATCTTAGTCAGCATGCTCCCAAAAGGTACAGGCCTACCATGCACAACTTAATAAGTTTAGGGAGGTGAATTTCGATTTTGAGAGTTCGTGAACCTAAGTGGCACAGAGCCATAAGTTTATGGGCCGTCAGTGTATTTAACTCGAATAAATTCAACAAGCACACTACTTCAACAGATACTTAAACTACAAGTTTAAGTGAAATTTTAAGAACATCATAAAATGCAAGTATATCTTCCAATGAGCAACAGTTGACTTCATAAATCTTTAAAAAATGCTTCGTGGTATGTATGCATGCACTTCGTCACCCTAACCCATCGTCGGGCAACGTAAGAGTGTGCATCGCACCTCTCCTTGGGCAATGTAGGATGTTGTACCTGTACGATCGTGTTCCAAAGTATACACAATTTAACTTCCATGCAAATGTATGCATAAATGCAATAGTATGTAATGATCTTCATATACACCACATACCTTTGATAATATCGTCTCAGCTTTGACCCTAATATTATATGTATCGTAAAAGAACAAAAAGCAATAGTAAATAAACTTCATGTTGATCAAGCCGATATCATAACAAGTAAATTAGAGTTGGTGTGTTTCTGAACTGTAAAGGTGGAAGTAGTAAAATAACATGCCAAAGCATGTAGCAAAACCATTGCTACATCTACTTGCACCAAATGATGAAGCGCACAAGAAAAATTACTAAGCATGATCCGAAGTACCACAACTTGATTATTAACCACAAACTCAGTACACACTTGTAAACACAAGTAGGACCAAAGTGATCCCACGTCCCAACCCAATCACATACTCAAAATAGCGAACATTGCGCTCTGCCAGTTGTAGCAGGACTACTTCTTTTGCTCATACTCCCTCCGTATCTGAATAAATCAATTCCTAGAGTTGTCCTAAGTCAAACTTTTTTAAGTTTGATGGAATTTATATGAAAGAGCACCAAGATTTATGACACCAAATTAATATCATTAGATCAATGTTTTTTTAAGGCGCTAGGTGGTTTCTAGGCGGTGACCTATCGCCTAGCGCCTAGGCGTTTTCTAGGTGTTTTGACATTTTTTTTTTTGTATCTCAACATATATAGCTAAAAAAATAGAAGTTCTAGGGACTAGAATGTAAGAAATCAGTAAAGGAAATCATAGCAAGAAAATTTGCAGAATTTTTTACAAAGTGGAGGGGCAAGTCGCAAAATCGCTCTGTCTTATCCACATCTCATCTGCAGCCCGAGCAATGCGTCTTCTTTCTCGGGACCTTCTTCTCCCTTCTTTCCCGTGACCTCTCTCTCTCGTGGAGGCCGGCTGCAGGCAGGTAGGCCGCAGGCTCAGCCTTCGTGCGTTGCCGCAGCTTCGCCTCGCGCCCCCACGCCATCACGACCCAAGGCCTGCCTTTCCTTTCTACTCCCTTCCCCTCTCCTTCAAACGGATGCGCATCTGATGGGATTGGGAGGAGGGAGGCCCGGAGGAAGCGGCCCGGCAATGGATCCGGCGGCGCAGCTCCCTCCCTCGGGCGGGGATCTGGTGGCACGGCGCCTATTCTCCGCTTATCCCCCTAGGCGAGGCGTTACCCCTCCGCCCAGCGCTGAAGCGCGCCTAGGCGAGCGCGGAATCGCGCCTTGTTTTTCATTGCATTAGATACACTATGAAATATATTTTCATATTTTGTCCATTTGGTGTCATAATATTTTTATATTTTTCTATAAATTTTGTCAAACTTAAAAATGTATGACTTAAGACAACTCTAGAAATTAATTTATCGAGGGACAGAGGAAGTACCTATTAAATCATAATAGGTATTAAAAAATAAATATATATATATATGGACGAAGGCAGTAGACACGTTTTACTTACTAACTTCTTTATTTTTTTCATCCTCATTCACACCGTTTCTCCTTTCCATAGTACTTCTATGTGTATTTAAATATGTTTCGATGGAACCTTAGCTGAAGCTACATGTTTCGCATGAAAATCAATATGCTCACTGGTTTTGCATGGTGACACGTCATGTATGTATACATTGAGTTTTTTTAATATTAATTAACAATGGCGCAATGGGAAATTTAGATGCATATAGATGTGCTTTGTGATTTTTTTTATAATATCGTAGGTAGGAAATTTAGATGCAAACTTTGATACCTAATCTTTGGCCGGATATTTGTTCTTTTTTGTTTGGATTTAGAATTTGTCTCTTTTTCTATCACGTTCTGTGGAGGCTCTAACACAAGATGTTGCACGGATTATGGAGAAGTTGCCATCGCTGCTGCATGGATGGAGAACAGGACGTGTGTCAAAAAAACTGCAAATTTGTTGTAGGACACTCTTCAATGGCGGTATTTGCTGATGGACACTACTCAATTATGTCTTTGCTGGAAGACACTTTTCAATTATGGTAATTAGCTCCTAGACACTATATTTATTAAAATAATATTATCTAGGAGCAGGTGGAAGAGAGAAGTTAAAAATGACCATAATGTCCTTGATTATTACAGTACAAGCTTTTATAGTTATCTGAAAAATTCATAACTTTTGTATACGAAGTCGGATGAAGACGAACTTTATATCAAAATTTTTCAATAAGATCTACAGTTTTGTAATTCATAACTTTTTGATTGAAAATTATTTAAAGTATGAAAATTTATTTTTAAATTCTCATATTTTGAAATTTAAATTTAGAATATTTGAAGTCATTAAGAATCCTAAATATTCATTTTATTAATTATATTTTTTTAATTTAAAATTTAAATTTTCTAACGTTTGTGGCATAGATCGTGTCAACGTTCGAAGTCATTTGGAATTTCTAAACTTTAACTTTCAAAATCTATGAAAATAAAATAGATATTTAGGACTCTAAATGATTTCAGATTAAAATTTTATCAACTACAAAGTTATATCATATTAATAACTCTAACTTTTGTATATTTTATGTCAACATTTGAGGTCATTCGTTAATTTTAAAATGTTGAATTTCAAAATCTGATAATTAAAAAAGAAGTTTTGACAATTTAAATAGTTTTAAATAAAAAACTTGTCAACTACAAAGTTGTAGATATCATTGAGCTCTATTGTTTTGATATAAAGTTTGTCTTCATCCGACTTTATATACAAAGGTTATGATTTTTTTTAAAATAACTATAAAAGGTTATACTGGAATAGTCAAGGGCATTTTGGTCACTTTTAACTTCTCTCTATCCACTCCTAGATAATATTATTTTAATAGACATATTGTCCAGGAGCCTATTACCGCAATTGAACAATGTCTTCTAGAGCAAAGATAATATTGAGTAGTGTCCATCAGCAAATAGCCAAATACTGCCATTGAAGAGTGTTCTACATCAAATTTACCCATGAAAAAACATCTTTAACAGCCTCTCCAAAACCCATTCTCTGTAACCTTATTTAGAGAGCCATCCATGATAAGACAAGTTGCCTCTACATTTCTTTCCTCTCCAAACACCTCTCTATATCCCCCACTATACTTTAACAGGATGGCATTGGGCTTGGCAACTAAGCTGCAAACCCTGAGACAAATCTCAGCTCGTGCAAGGGTACAATTAGAGCAAACTTATGTACCCAAATGATTGAAACCAGTGGCCCTCACCTCATTGAATTTTCACCTTGGAAATGTGAATCATTGCCCTAGTGACTTGGCTCGGCATAGAACGACGGAGGGACAGTGTAGTAGTTCTGTGAGCGGATTTGATTTTGTTAAAAAAGATATATAAACTATGGCTTTGATTTCACTACTAACGGTACTAACTACTCATTTATCTGCAGGGTGATCCAGAGGATGCTGAAGCTCCCATCATGGTGACCATGCATGATTTGGTGTATGATCTTGCAACCATAATACTTGGTCAAGAGATAATTGCTCTAAATGATTCGGAACAAATGACTCGGAGTAGACTCGAGAGGCATTATTGCCGACATATGAAGTTGAACAATTATCAGAACCAGTCCAATGGTTTCAAATTTCCCAACAAAATTAGATCTGTCCATTTTACAGAGTGCAGCAGATTGCAGCTTCAAGACAAGTCATTCTCTAAATGCAAGTATCTGCGTGTCTTGGACATAAGTGAATGTTCCTTACAAGGGGAATTTGTCCTGAGCAACATATCACTACCATCCTCCATTCATCATCTGATCCTGTACTTTTCATGTGCATTCACTGATTATTTATCCATTGCAAGACCACTGTTCACAGCTAGTACCTCGACGCCTCGGGCTTGCCAATCACATCACTTCCAAAATCCTTGCATAAACTTCAGAATGTGCAGACACTTATTCTGTCCAACTGCGCACTTGAAACCTTTGCCTGACAATATTGGTAGCCTTCTTAACCTTTGTTATTTGGACCTATCTGGAAATAGCAGCCTCAATAAGTTACCCGTATCATTTGGGGAGCTCTCTGCACTCTGGTTCCTCAACCTATCAGCATGCTCTAAACTTTATGAGTTACGTGAGTCAATTGACAAGCTTATTTGTTTACGGCACCTAGACATGTCAGGTTGTAATGCGCTCCAAAAGCTCCCTAATAAGTTCGGTAGCCTTCCAAAACTCTTGTTCCTGAACTTGTCCAGCTGTTCCAAACTAGTTAAACTGCCTGACAGTATCAACCTAAAGTCTTTAGAGCATCTAAACCTATCAAGTTGCCATCAATTACAAAGCCTACTACGCAATTTTGGCAATCTTGACAAGCTCAAGTTCTTAAACCTCTCTGACTGCTACAAGGTGCATGTGTTACCAGAGTCCTTTTGCCGGCTTAAGCATTTGAAAGACCTTGATCTTTCAGACTGTCATGATCTGAATGGGCTCCCTGAATGCTTCGGTAACCTTTCTGAGCTTCAGACTCTGAATGTAACAAGTTGTTCTAAGCTACAATCGTTGCCTGAGTCATTTGGAGATCTGTCAAAGTTGAAGCATCTCGATTTATCATATTGTGTAAGGCTTGAAAATCTCCCGTCCTCGTTTTGTAGCTTGAAGCTTCAAGTACTGTACATGAAGTTTTTGTATAATCTCAAAGAGTTGCCACCTGGTATTGCCAATATGACACTACCTACTGTACATGATGTGCACAAGGTGGATTATGGACGGCATAGCAGTATAGTGAACATTGGGAAATTAGCTTGTCACTACCTAACATCAATCACCTTGATAGAGTCGAGCATCCGGAAGATGCAGAGAGAGCTAAACTGCGATCCAGACCTCCGGAAGCTAAGGCTTTCCTGGAATCACGCAGATAGAACTCTTATTTGGAATCGTGCAGATAGGACAGAGAACAAGAAAGACGTAGAGGTGTTGGAGAACCTAATACCTCCTAGAACTCTTGAAGGATTCGAACTAGAAGGGTACAGGAGCACAAACTTCCCTAACTGGATGCTTGAGATCTCCTATGTTCCGTATCTCACCACCATCAAACTCATAAATTTAGCATGTGGTTCTCTTCCTCCACTTGTGATGCTGCCGAATCTCAGGCTATTGCTTATTAAGGAAATTCCCAACATCATGAAAATTGGAAAGGAATTCTATGGAGGGGAAGGAGCATGCAAAAGGTTGAGAGTTATTGAATTAGTGTCATTAAAAAACTTGGAGTGGTGGACAACACGGTCAGGTGAAGAAGAGGATGAGTTTTTAATCCCTAATTTGCACTGGTTGCATGTAGCCAACTGCCCAAAGTTGAAGTTCCAGCCATATCCCCCCAAAAGTATGTATTGCCACTTGTTCGAGAGTGATGAGGTGCTACCACCAGTGCATGGGTTTGGGAGGCTTTCATCTTCCACTCTTCCTTTTGAACCCAGAATCACAAGCTCGAGTTTTACTGCTGACAAGTGGGGGGGTCGGCTTCAGCACCTTTCCACACTCGAGGAATTGACTGTCCATGCCTACGGCAGGTCATTATCATCCTCGCCGGAGGCCACTCCATCTTTCCACTCTCTCAGAAGACTAAAATTGTCGCTACCCAGTCTGGAGATACTGCCGGAATGGCTGGGGCAGCTCATTACCCTTGAAGAATTAAGCATCTGGTCCTCGCCGAACCTGACATCTTTGCCTCAAAGCATACCGAACCTTACCGCCTTGAAGAGACTGACCATTATGTCCTGTCCAAGACTGGTCGAGAGGTGCGAGGGGGAGGATGCCCAACAGTGACGAAGCCTAAAAAAAATTTAGGAGGGGCTAAACAAAAGAATATAGCCTTTTTTATCTTCTCTTAACCTTAGCCTCTCCTACCTAATACATGTATGTATAAAATTTTAAGAAATGACTTAGGGAAACTCCACGTGTTCAGGATGGGTAGGGGGGCTGAAGCCCCCCTAGCCCCACCGCTGGCTTCGTGGCTGATGCCCACAAGATTTCTCTCATCCCAGATGTAGGCCCTGTTTGGTTCTTTAGGCGTCTCCTAAAATTCTTGTCACATCGAATGTTCGGACACATGCATGGAGTATTAAATATAGACTAATTATGAAACTAATTGCACAACTTGCGACTAATTTGCGAGACGAATCTTTTAAGCCTAATTAGTTCATGATTTGACAACATGGTGCTACAGTAAACATGTGCTAATAATTAGTTAATGATAGCTTAATTAGCCTCCATCTATGTAATTGGTTTTGTAATTAATCTATATTTAATGCTCCTTATTAGCATCTAAATATTCGATGTGATATGAATTTTAGGAGCGACTAAAGAACCAAACACCCCCGTAGCGTTGGGTCGCACAAGACTTGTGCTGGGACAACCTGTCGGAGACTAAGAGGTAAGAAACCTTCCAAAAGCCTAGTAAATCTCTGATTTGTACATGTAGCTATGTATTGCTTCATTTTGGTGGTCTTGGAATTGGAAGGTTAAAAATAAATAATATTGCTTCCCAAACAGAGGTAGGGTACGAGATACAGTAAGACCTAGCAGAGGAACCTGAACTGATGAACCCATGGAGGCCCTACTAGTTGGTGGACAAGCAGAGGCACGGAGGAGGCCAATCACAGCACGCTGGTATAGTATATGGAGGTGAATCAACTTCGTCATGGTGGTACAGAGGTGAATCAACTTCTTCAGATACAATTTTGCACTGTTATTAGTTGGATGTCAAGTTCACGCTTGTTGCCCTGCCTGTGGTATTCTTTGGGCACTAATACTGTGTTGTGGGTCAATGGATCCTACGACCTCTCGGTATATATACATGGCTTAGTTTGTTGAGTTGTTTTTTTTAAGGATCTGGAGGGGCCAAGGCGCCTGCAGTAATTTATAATAAAAAAGGAAGAAGTTGTTCTCAACTTGTTCCAAGTTTCTGCACTTAGTCTTGTCGTTAAAAAGTTATACTATTGCTTGTAGGTGGTATCAAAATGAGTTGAACAAACTAGGTGTGTGATGTATGATATGCTCCATATCACTCAATTTAGGAGGCCACTATGCAATATTTTGTCGAAATAATGAAGGCAAGAAACAATCATCGAGACAGTTATCAGGCTTAGTGCTTATAGGCCTGACATTTTTTTTTTTTTTGGAAAGCAGGCCTGACATGGATTGATAATCGAAACAACTATTTATGGACCAGTAACTGGCAAGGACAAGAAGAAGAGAGGCGCAAAGAAGACTGTTGCATCTGCATCGGTTGGTCTATTCCAGAAGTGGCTAAACATTTTGTTTCACTGTGAGTCAAGTATGCACCGACCTGTTCAGTGTCTTCTCTGTGCCATTATAAAGATGCAGATGCAGTTATCTAATGCACTATCAATGAGATCCAGTAACTGATCAAGCTACCTTATTAGGATGAATGGATGATGCCATTTTTCGCATTTTTAGTGCAGACTGTTGGTGTGAGATAAAAAAGGTGATCACATCACATCACATCATTATTATAATGCAGATAAATATGAGGAAGCTCATCTAGCACTTGTACGTCTTAAGTCTTGGCACATATTATTTAACTACAATAGTCTCAACCATTTGATGTCTCCAGATCAGGATTAGTTTAATACGTAGGTTACATAGAAAAGACAAAGGCAGCAAAACAAACTCCATATCAATGTAACAATGTCAGCAAAAATTAACAGCGTTCATGTAACCACGTGTACATATTTTCTATGCATTTACGGTGTTCGATATGAATAATAATAAGACTGAAGTAGGAAGAGGGAAAATGGGTAAGTCTTACACGCAGATTATTTACCTTGAAGATAGTATGCGAATCAGAGTCTGGTCACCTCGATATGGGTGCTACGAGTTCCATTGCAAAAAGAAGAAGAAGAAGAAAAACCTTAGCTCACTAGAGCATTATATTAAGAGTCTGTTCGCTGGTTGGTTTCCGAGTTGATAAGTCTGACTGGTGTTGGTTTGTTGTGAGAGGAAAACATTGTTGGCTGGTTGATAAGCCCTGGCTGAAACCAACAAGCGAACATGCTGTAACATTACAACTCTTACTCATCATGGAGCTGTCTTTGTGAATCAGGTTACCTATCGGCCAAGGCACGGCGGCGGTGCGGTGGATCAGAGGAGGCGATGGACATGGATGATCTCATCTCCGAGTTCCAGGGCGCAACGTAGCCGGTGGGAAGAATCTCTCGAGTTGAGGCGATGCTTCAAAAATGACTTGCCGATAGATGTAATGGAGGTGTGCTTCTCGGCGGCGTGTTAGTTCGTTCCATCTTGATTGATATATATATACTATATATGGGAAATGCTTCTCTGTGTAGGAGCACTTGAATCCCACGACAAATCTGCAAGAAAGTAGTACTAAGTATCGATTTGTCTTAGATCCATGCATGCTTGTGGCTGTCCTAAAACGAGTCCAATCGTACATTGGCATGCATCTCTGTGTCATGCATATATATTGTTGGGTTGCTCTGCGCTCGTAAAGCAATCGAGGCACTCGGTGATTAATTAAATGGAATGGAATATAAAGTTGATTTGCCTAATCTGCGAATAAACGTTTGTTTCTGGTGCTGATCGGCCTCAAATCTGGGCGAGGTGAGGGCAAAATGAACTATGATGCTATAAGACTGGGAACTCTTTTTAATTTTAATTAATTCTTCAGCAGGGGCACGCCCCTCCTGTTTCACTCAAAAAAAAAAATGATGACGGCTGCGCTGCAAACCTAGGGCTTGTTTCTTTGATAGAGTTTCATCAGTGAAAAAAGTGAATCTGAATCCTAGATTCACCTAGATCCACAGTTGAATAGCTCCACCATAGATATAGGATTCGTCAAAGCGTCTGGTACAGCTCCATCTCCATCTCTATCTCACTTCTACCTAGGCCCCACGCGTCATGGGGCATAATTCAAAAATGCAAAAAAAAAACGGCCTTTCTTCCTCCTTGACGAAATCGCACAGAGGTGGCCGGAGGCGCGGCGGCTCCCGCAACTGGCGGCGCGAGGCTTAGGGCCACGCTGGACACGGCGCGGGCATCCTTCAGTCCCGTGCGCCATGGACGTGTACCGAAGAAGAAAGCAACTTTTGCAGCTGGGGCGGCGCAGGAGAGAGCTAAACCGAGAGATAATCCAGACATCCGGGAGCTAAGGCTTTCCTGGGAACATGCTGATAGGACAGAGAACAAGAGAGATCCACAGGTGTTGGAGAACCTTATTCCTCCTCGGACTCTGGTAGGATTCACACTAAGAGGGTATATGGGCACAAACTTCCCTAACTGGATGCTTGAGATCTCCTCCTATCTTCCGTATCTCACCACCACCAAACTCATACATTTAGCATGTGATGCTCTTCCTCCACTTGGGATGCTGCCGAATCTCAGGCTGTTGCGTATTCAGGAAATTCCCAACATCAAGAAAATCGGAAAGGAATTCTATGGAGAGGAAGGAGCATGCAAAAGGTGTTGGAATGATCTTCCAGCCGGCTTATTGGGCCTTGGTCACGTGCCCTGATCGGAGGCGCTCAACCCTACATGGTTGGTGGACCCCGTCGCACTGTGCTATATAAAGTGGTGGGGGCCGGCGGCTCATGGTACGAGGTTCACCGTGAGCCACTCCGCCCCACCAACAAACCCTAAGTCCGATCTTGAAGAGGGTGCGCAGCCAGCGGCGGGAAGTTGCCACCGTCATCACCGTCGGCCTCACTGCAACCCCACCGCGTCGCCGGACTTCACCAACTCTTCTCCGACCATCGCTGCCTGTGCGCAGAACGTCACCGACCGAACGAGATGGCCGGATCCTCCTCGACGGCGCCCTCCGATGGTCTGTACACTCCCATCCACTCTCTCTCTCTCTATCACTCTGTAGTACGGTTCATTAGGTTTTCTACTTGTTTCTCCTAAATAAAAAGAATAACCCGACTAGATGCTACTCTAGGTGATTTCTGGAGATTAACATTAGTATCGGACGCCTGTCTAGTTCGTAGATAAAAACAGAACGGAAATATCCTGAACCGAACCACATCGTTTTCTATATTTAATCCGATCGAATCCGCATTTTCTTGTCCAATTTTATCGTTTTTGCTTTCGCATTTCAGATGTTTCATATTTCAAATGTAAAAGTAGAAAACGGTTTAGACATTTTTCGACCGTTTTCTACTTTTCTACTTTTAATTTGAAATATTCCGAATTGAAAATTCGGTTTAAACCGAATTTGGCCAACTGCACAGGTCATACAGCCCAATTACAGGTTGTTCACTACGCAGCTGCGTTCTTTCTACTGGTGGCCAGCTACCCTCTCTTATAGACGGCGCCCAGTCTCATCTCTCTTCACCTCACGAGATGATGCTAAATGTCTGGAAACCAGCAGCATCTACACGAAAGCCCACCTGGGCCATAGCCTATCAAGATCATCGGTTTAACCCCCACCTGCAAAGTCAATCATTTGATAGTTTTTACATCAACCGAATAAATCTTTGTTACTCAAAAGAAAAATCTGAATAAATCTTTAAAATAAAATACTACATCTATTCTAAAAAGATTAATAAAATTATTCGAACTCAGTTCGAGTTCATGTTTCTATAATATGCACTTGTTAATTATTATATGCACTAGAACTTGATCATGTATGCACTTAGTCATGCACTTGGTCTACGGGCCGGTATTCCGTATTGAGTTTTTGTATATCGACCGTGCTTGACATAAATTCGCTCAAATTGGTTCGTTTTTGAAATTCTCGATAATTCGTAAGTTCGCGTTCGTTTTCGTGTCCGGTTTTACCGTTTTTGCTTTCGTTTTCGTATTTCAAATGTAAAAGTAGAAAACAATTTAGGAGTTTTTCGACCGTTTCCGACCGTTTTCATCCTTACCCGTGGCTGGATGGGGTTTTGTTTCCCCATGGCGCGCGCTCGTCCGTCCGATCTGGATGGACGACGCTGATAGAGGCGGGGCGGTGCCGCGGCTAGCTAGGCCTCTTTCCCGGTCTAGGCCCAGGTTACGGCCTGGGCGCGGGGAGAAGCGGCGCGCGAGCTAGGCCATGCTCCGTGCTGGGCTACGTTGCCGAGGCCTTTGGGCCGAAATGCATGTGCACAGTAAAAATTTTATTCAGTTTTTTCCTTTTCCAGAAACTGATTTGATTCATATTTGATGAATTTGAATTGAATTTGATGATAATTTATGTACAAAATTTATCCAACGATATTTTTTGTTCAGTAAATAGTAAAGTTGCTTCTAGAAAATATTATCATGAGAATTTTATTCAAAGTTTCCACTGCGTATTTAAAGTTGTTGTTTTCATTATTAAATTTGAACCAACAGAAGAATTTAATTTTGAAAAATAGACATATTATCAGATTATTATAATATTGTTATTATTCTGATCAACGTTGATTAATGATAATATTATAATGTTATTATGGTTTTTTGTCAAACATTAATTCTATTTCTGCCCAACGATGATGTAGAATTAATATAAAAGGATAAATTGTATGTTTTAATTTTGACCATAGTTGGAACTAAAACATGCAATTGTTGTTATTATATTATGTTCTTATTTTAAAGAGAAATTGTGTTTTCAGGAGGATACTCCTTAATGGCTTATATTATATCAAAGGTATCTCAACTCTCAAAGGGGATAACTATATTGAATGAAAGAAAAAGATCGACCTGGTCTTCATTTTGGCTTAGGTTGACTGAGTAGTCACCACACCGTGTCCCAAAGAACCTGTGGCACCGGTGAGGGAGATTGATGAGACTGATGCTGCATGGCAGAACAGAGAGCGGGACTTTGCTCCCGTAAAGATGTCTTTTGACCTCGAACATAGAAGTGGGTCACAGCCAATAAAAAATGTTTGGCTGTGATAAAGAATACAATTAAGCCTGCAATAGTGGGCTCAATTCCAGACTGTGACACGGTCACAGAGTACCTAGAAAGAATAAAGAGTCAGTTCACTGGCTCTTCAAAGACATATGCAACCCAGTTGATCAAGCAGCTAGTGACAGAAAGGTACTCTGGTGGCGGCAGTGGCATTAGAGAGCACATACTGAGAATGAACAATTTGGTATCTAAGCTCAAACCAATAGATTTAGCACTCAAGTATGAGTTTCTTATTCATTTGATTTTTGCTTCTTTGCCTAAAGAATTTGACACTTTTGTTATTAATTACAACATACAGCCCGAAAAATAGGATATAAAAAAGCTCATAGCCATGTGTGTGCAGGAGGAGGAAAGAATAAAAGTTTCACAGGGTGGTACTATCAACTACCTAAAAGATAATAAGAAAAAGAACTATAATAACAGCTCTTCCTCCAAGTCACCTGGAAAGGGTCCCATGCAACAGTCTTAGAACAAGTAATTTCTAGTGGATAAAGATCAATGTCTCCACTGCAAGAAGATGGGACATTACAAGAAAGATTATCCTAATTTCCTAAAGTTGACTATGAAAAAGAAATGTGAGAACATTATTACGTTTGTAAATGAATTCTTGTATGTCAAGTTTTCAAAATCTACTTGGTGGATTGATTCAGATGTAACTATTCATGTTGCTAATTCTTTACAGAGATTTCATTCGATGAGAACTTTACAAAGAAGCGAAAGTTTCATTAAAGTCGCAAATGGAGTACAATCAGATGTTGAGGCCGTTGGTGATCTTCCGCTAGAGTTTATTGATGGCTTCATACTTTTTCTTAGAGATGTTCTTTATGTACCTTCTTTGCAAAGAAACTTGATTAGTGTTTCAAAGTTGGACCACGATGGTTATGATTGCCATTTTAGAAATGACAAATGTTAGATATTGTTTAATAATAGATATATTGGTCTTGTTTTCCCACAAGACGAGCTTTATTTGTTATCACTTCGTGAAAATGTGAATTCCATATGTGATGTGAATGAGAATGTATCCTTATCGAACAATACAAACAGAAAACGAAAGAGAACTCCTAATGTATCGTCGAAATTATGGCACTGTCGTTTATGCCATATTTCGAGGAGGAGAATAGAGAAACTAGTTAAGAATGAAATTCTTCCTCCACTGGAGTTCTGTGACTTAGAGCAATGTATAGAATGTATTAAAGGAAAGTATGTAAAGAAAATTAAAAAGGATGCTAAATGAAGCACATGAATTTTAGAGATAATTCACATAGACATATGTGGTCCTTTCCTGTGAAAAGTGTGGATGGTTATGATTCATTCATAACATTCATAGACGATTACTCTCGTTTTGGCTATATTTATCAAATTAAAGAAAGAACAGAAGCATTGGATAAATTCAAAATATTTAAAGCAGAAGTTGAAAATCAGCATGATTTAAAGATTAAGATAGTCAGGTCTGACCGTGGGGGGTACTACGGTCGGCATACCCCATATGGACAAGTTCCTGGACCTTTTGCAAGGTTCTTACAGGAGAATGGTATAGTCGCTCAGTATTCAACACCGGGCGAACCTCAGTAGAATGGAGTAGCTGAAAGGCGTAACCGTACCCTAATAGATATGGTGCGTAGTATGATAAGTTACTCCACCTTACCGTTGAGCCTGTGGATGGATGCGTTAAAAACCGTCATTCATATTCTCAATAGAGTACCAAGTAAGTCGGTGCCCAAAACACCGTATAAATTATGGACAAGAAGAGTACCCTCACTAAAACACTTACGAGCGTGGGGGAGTCCTGCTGAGGCTAAAGTATTTAACCCAAACATTAGGAAGTTAGATCCCAAAACAGTAAGTTGCCATTTCATTGGCTACCCAAAAAAATCAAAAGGTTTTTGTTTCTACTATCCAGATAGACATACAAAGTTTGTGGAAACGAGACACGTTGTCTTCCTAGAGGATGAAATGATAAGGGGGAGCATGGTAGCTCGAGAAATTAATATTGAGGAGAAACGGGTGTATGCACCCACTCCGATGATTCAGGAGCCATTTTTCGAGCTACCTGCTGCTGCTACACCTACAACGCAAGATGTTGTGGTTCCAGCACCTGTTGTTATTCCTCCTATGGCAACAATAAATGAGGATGAGGAACCCATGGTTCAGAATCCTATAGACCCTATTGCCACACATAAGGGGGAGAAACAACAGCCTCAAACAGTAAATGTGCCAAATGTAGAGGCTCTTAGAAGGTCTCAAAGAGTTAGAAGATCAGCTATTTCTGATGATTATGAAATCTATAATACTAAAGAGTTTCAAATGGAGGATGATCCCACCTCATTTGAAGAAGCCATGAGAAGTGATCATTCATCAAAGTGGCTTGAGGCCATGGAAGATGAAATGAAATCAATGAATGCCAATAAAGTTTGGGATTTAGAGATAATTCCTAAAGGAGCAAAAACAGTAGGCTGTAAATGGGTCTACAAGACAAAACTTGACTCTCAAGGGAATATAGAGAGATATAAAGCCTGACTTGTGGCAAAAGGCTTTACGCAAAGAGAATGGATTGATTATAATGAGACATTTTCTCTAGTCTCATGTAAAGATTCCTTCAGAATCATAATGGTATTAGTGGCACATTATGATTTAGAATTACATCAGATGGATGTAAAGACAACATTTCTTAATGGAGACTTAGAGGAAAATGTCTACATGGCACAACCGAAAGGTTTTGTCATGGAAGAAAAAGAACGAATGGGATGCCGCCTAAAGAAATCCATTTATGAATTAAAACAAGCTTCAAGACAGTGGTACTTGAAGTTTGACCAGACAATAAAGAATTTTGGGTTTAAAGAGAATGTTGAGGACAATTGTGTCTATACAAAGTTTAAGAATGAGAAGTTTATCTTCCTTGTCATGTATGTGGATGATATCTTACTTGCTAGTAGTGATGTCAGTCTACTACTGCAGACAAAGAAGTTTTTATCCTCAAAGTTTGATATGAAAGATCTTGGTGAAGCTTCGTTCGTTCTAGGGATCAAGATTCATCGAGATAGAAGTAAATGGGTATTAGGACTGTCACAAAAGGCATACATTGAAAAGATCTTAAAGAAATTCAGTATGCACAAATGTAGTCCCTCACCTGCTCCTATAGTCAAGGGCGACAGATATGAGGATTTTCAATGCCCCAGGAACCAATATGAGATCGATCAAATGAAAGTGGTTCCATATGCTTCAGTTGTCGGAAGCTTGCAATATGCTTAAGTATGCACGCGCCCTGACTTGGCATTTGTTACTGGGTTACTTGGCAGATTCCAGAGCAATCCTAGAATAGAACACTGGAAATTGGTAAAGAAAGTCTTGCGTTATTTGCAAGGAATGAAATGCCTCATGATGACGTATAGAAGATCTGATTCACTCCATATAGTGGGATATTCAGATTCTGATTATGCGGGAGATAATAGAAAATCCACGTCTGGATATGTGTTCACTCTCGCAGGGGGAGCTATTTTATGGAAAAGCTCAAAGCAAACCGTCACTACATCGTCCACAATGTATGCCGAGTTTGTAGCGTGTTATGAGGCAACGGGGTAGGTGAACTAGCTAAAGAAGTTCATACCCGGTTTGAAAGTGGTTGACGACATTTATAGACCACTGAAGTTATACTGTTATAATAATCTAGCAGTACAGTATGCTCACAACAATAGGTCAAGTGGTGCTGCCAAACACATTGACATAAAGTATTATGTTATGAAGGATAGAGTCCGGGATCAAATGATAAGTCTTGAGCATATAAGTACCGAAAAGATGCTCGCGGATCCGCTTATAAAAGGCTTACCACCCAACGTGTTCAGAGAACATGTAGCCAGCATGGGTTTAAGGGAAAGCCTATGATTCCTGGACTATAAAGGGCCCAAAAGTTAAAGTATCTATTTCAGATCAGAGACGTGTATTGTAGCTGTTAAATCTATCGGCGATTGACCATGACAATGAAACATGCTCTATGCATCATCTGTGAAGAAATGAGTAAGGAGAAAAGGATTGAAGTTTAAAGTTTAAAGATAAAAGTAATAGTGTGAGATCAAGGGGGAGAATGTTGGAATGATCTCCCAGCCAATAAGCCCAACGGCCTATTGGACCTTGGTCACGCGCCCTGATCGGGGGCGCTCAACCCTACATAGTTGGTGGGCCCCCGTCGTACTGCGCTATATAAAGTGGTGGGGGCCGGCGGCTCATGGTACGAGGTTCACCGTGAGCCACTCTGCTCCACCAACAAACCCTAAGTCCGATCTCGAAGAGGGTGCGCAGCCAGCGACGGGAAGTTGCCACCGTCATCACCGTCGACCTCACTGCAACCCCACCTCGTCGCCAGACTTCACCAACTCTTCTCCGACCATCGCTGCCCGTGCGCAGAACGTCACCGAGCGAACGAGATGGCCGGATCCTCCTCGACGGCGCCCTCCGATGGTCTGTACACTCCCATCCACTCTCCTCTCTCTATCACTCTGTAGTACGGTTCATTAGGTTTTCTACTTGTTCCTCCCAAATAAAAAGAACAACCCGACTAAATGCTACTCTAGGTGATTTCTGGAGACTAACAAAAGGTTGAGAGTTATTGAATTAATGGCATTAAAAAACTTGGAGGAGTGGTGGACAACACGGTCAGGTGAAGAAGGGGACGAGTTATTGATCCCTAATTTGCACCGGTTGTATGTATCCGACTGCCCAAAGTTGAAGTTCCTGCCATATCCCCCCAAAAGTATGTATTGGGAATTGACCAATAGCGATGAGGTGCTACCACCAGTGCATGGGTTTGGGAGGCTTTCATCTTCCACTCTTCCTTTAGTGCCATAATCGAAACCTCAAGTTTTACTTCTGAGAAGTGGGGTCGACTTCAGCACCTTGCCACCCTCGAGGAATTGGTTATCATCCTTGCCGGAGGCCACTCCATGCTTCCCTTCTCTCAAAGGACTATGATTGTCGTTAATCAGCCTGGAGATACTGCCGGAATGGCTGGGGCAGCTCATTACCCTTGAAACATTAATCATCTGGAACTCACCCACCCTGACATCTTTGCCTCAAAGCATACGGAACCTTGCTGCCTTGAAGAGACTGTACATTTCGAACTGTCCAAGACTGGTTGAGAGGTGCAAGGGAGAGGATGCCCACAAGATTTCTCACATCCCAGAAGTAGAGTTCGATCACACAAGATTCGTACAAAGGACAAGACAACCTGTCAGAAAATAAGAGGTAAGAAACCTCCCATAAGCCTAGTAAATCTCTGCTTTGTACATGTAGCTATGTATTGCTTCATTTTGATGGTCTTGGAATTGGAAGATTAAAAACAAGCATTGCTTTTCAAACAGACGTAGGGTACGAGATACAGCAAGGACCTGGTGGATGAACCTGAACCGATGATGAACCCATGGAGGCCCTACTAGCTAGGTGGTGGACGAGCAGAGACTTGGAGAAGGCCAACCGAAACACCGAAGCACAGTTGTATAGTATCTGGAGGTGAATCAACTTCGTCATGGTGGTACAGAGGTGAATCGACTTCTTCAGATACAGTTTTGCATTGTTATTAGTTGGATGTTCTTATATGTCAAGTTCACACTTGTTGCCCTACCTGCGGTATTTTTGGACACTAATGCTGTGTTGTGTGGGTCAATGGATTTGACGACCTCTTAGTATATGTGGTCTAGTTTGCTGAGTTGTCATCAACTTGTTCCAAGTTGCTGCACTTAGTGTTGTCATTAAAAAGTTATATTATTGCTTGTAGGTGGTATCAAAATGAGCTGAAGAAACTAGGTGTGTGATGTATGATAAGCTCCATATCGCTCAATTTAGGAGGCTATGGGATATTTCATCTAAATAATGAAGGCAAGTAACAATCATCGAGACAGCTGTCGAGCTTATATGCTTATAGGCCTGACATGGATTCATTGATAATAGAAACAACTATTTATGGACCAGTCACTGTCAAGGACAAGAAGCAGTGAGGCGCAAAGAAGTCTGGTGCATCGGTTGGTCAATTCCAATAGCTGCCAAACATTTTGTTTCACTGTAAGTCAAGTATGCACTCAGTGTCTTCTCTGTACCATTACAAAGATGCAGATGCAGTTATATAATCCACTATCAATGAGATGCAGTGATAAAGGATCATGCTACCTTAAGATAATGACTTTTATCGCATTTTTAGTGCAGACTGTTGATGTGAGAGGGAAAAAGGTGATCATCATTATAATGCAGCTAGCACTTGTATCTCTTATTAGTCATGGTGCATATTTAACTACAATAGTCTCAACTATTTGATATCTCCAGATCAGGATTAATTTAATAGGTTACAAAGAAAAGAGAAAGGCAGCAAAACAAACTCCATATTAATGTAACAAAGTGTTAACACAAATGGCGTCAGCATTCTTATAACCGTGCATAGTTTTGCTTTCTCCACATGTACATATTTTCTGTGCATTAACGGTGTTTGATACGGATAAGCCTATGAAATACAAAGAGAAAAAAATGAGTAGCCTTTCACACACAGATTATTACTGTGCGAGTCAGAGTTTAATCACCCGGATATATCTGGGTGGTGGATGCTATGAGTTACATTGCCACAAAAACTTAGCTCACTAAAGCAATACATTACAACTCTTGTTTATCATGGAGCTATATATCTTTGAAAATCAGGTTACCTATCGGCGGAGGCAAAGGCGGCCATCGTGAGTGAGCAAGGAGGCGGAGGAGGACATGGTGTCAGGCTGTCAGTGGACTGGAGCCCTGGAGGACGCGGAGGGGATGGACATGCTTCTGGGCAAATGTAACAACGCTGATAATGTGCAAATGTACCTATCGCTGATATCAACACTGATAATGTGCTTGTGTCTTGTGAAATTTACTTGCCGGCCAATGTAATGGAGGTGTGCTTCTGGGCGGCGTGTTTGTTCCATGTTGATTGATATACCATGAGACATGCTTCTCTGGGTACGAGCATGCACTTGAATCCCACGAGAAATCTGCAAGAAAGTAGTACTAACAATATTGATTTCTTTGGGGTTCATGCATGCTTGTGTCTTGTGTGATTGCGTCTGTCCTACAACGAGTCCAATAGTACATTGGCATTTCTGTGGCATGCATACTTTAAACCTTTGAACCTCTTTGGCATAGCTTGTTTGGGCTTCATCCTTTCCACTTTTTACATTGTACAAACAGCCTCCATGAGCCATGAAGGCTTTTGAAAGTGGCTTCACCAACTTCTAGTTGTTTTGAGAGAGGAGAGAGAAAAATTAGTCCGGTAAACCATACAACTATAGTATATGCGAACGAGCCAGTGGCTCAGTGGTAGTACTCGCAGTGACGAGTCTGCCCGCCAGCGTTCGATCCCCGACGATCGCAACACTGGTGTCGCATGGGGTATTTTTCCATATTTGTTTCGTATAGGTCCTGGACAATCGCGTGGCGCTACAGTGGGACTACGACGTGCTCGTCGTCTACGAGGCTCGTGTGGCTTCGGTGATTTCCAGAAATGACGTTTGAGGTGTATAGGTTGTAACTTCTAGGGGTGTGCGTGTGTGGTGGTGTTAGTGTGTTGTGTAGAGTACAGATACTACAACTTATACACTAGGAGTCTAGGCTAAAAAAAAAACTATAGTACATTATCAATGTTGATATCAGAGAGGCTGAAGCCACACACACCCATGCCAGAAGAGGACTTAAGTGTGCGTTTGGTTCAGAGGATAAGTAGGATGTGATTGAGCTATTCTCTTTTCCATAGTATTTGTTGAAAGGATAAGAAGAACATATTGTTCATTCTCTGTTTAGGGATTATTCACAAAATATTTCTCAAAGCTAAGAATACCTCGTCCCTAAAAAAACGGGGGACGGTGAGGGACGAGCCCTGTCCCTTCTTCCTATTTGCATGGCCGGGCATGGGCAGCTAAGCTGGCGGCACGCATGCCTCGAGCTACGAGTCGTATAGCAGGCTAGTGGTGAAAACATACAAATGTATCCAAACCAAGATTAATGATGAAATATGATAAATGCATTAACGATAATCAGTGATAATATTTTTTATGCTTCGCAAGATTGGATTTAGCTCTAGAATTTAAAAAAAAATCTAAAAAATATAGAAATTTCCAAAACATTTTTATCGACTGCTAATTATATTTGAAACTTTCCACAACAAAAGCAGGAGATGTAACTAGCATGAATGCATTGACCATTGATGCATGTTGTATTTATGCTGGTTCCATCTTGTAATTTTGTTGTGGAAAGTTTTTAAAATACGTTTAAACATTGATTGCAATATTTTGGAAATTCTCCAGATTGTTTCGGATATGTTTCCCATATTCATAAAGCTAAATATAATTTTTAGAAGCTTCTAGATTATTTAATATTTTTATTCAGATGCCTAGTGCCGCAATATATCTCTAAATTTTTCTAAGAATTTTTAGAAGATTAGAGATATTTTCTGGTTTAAAAAACTTATCATGTGTTTACTGATTCATTTAATTAGAGAATATATAACTGCCTTGAAAACCACTTTTTAATCAGGGTAGGTAAGTAATTTAAATGGTTCTGAGAGCTGGTTGTCCGGTTTTAAAGTTTGATAGAGAATTTATCAAAAAAAAGTTTGATAGAGAAAAACAAGATTTTGGTAATAGGTAAGGAGGCAAGAGGAGTTTTTCCTTAAAAGGGAGATATTTGATGGGCTTAGTGGGCTGTGCACTACTGGGAATGTGAGATCCTAACGCGGGCCGGAGAGACTCCACTCCAGAGTCCAGTCCACCTCTCCGTCCTCTTCATCGGCGTGGTCATCCTCTCCCACAACCGCCTGCCTCCGTTTCTGTTTGTGTGCGTCTCGGAGAAGGGAGAACCTCCCCACTCGCCTCGCAGATCCGCGGCCTGCTTCGTTGCCAGCAAGCGGCCGCGTTCATCCTCGCGGACGCCAGCAGCGGGGCGGCCCCTCCCCCCGTGACCCACTTCGGTGCCGGCGCCTCCTCCCCCTCTTCCCAGATCCATCCCCGTGCCCGCGGCAGGGACTAGATCCATCACCGCGCCACGAGCTACTGCAAGCGGCATCCGCCCGGGGTCGCACGCCGCCGTCCCGGGGAGTCCCGTTTGCCGACGCCTGCACGCGCGCAACGAGCTCCGTCACCTGCCGGCCGGCGTGAATCAGCGGTGAGAACTGAGAACCCGCCCTGCTCCCACTCCCGTAGTTACGCCAGGCGTGTCTCACTCTAGAGTAGAGTCTAGACATTGAACTATCTGGGTCTGCTGTTGTTTCTCTATCCCAGTTGTTACAAACAGAGGACGTTTTACCCTTTTCTTAGTGCACTGGGCTCTGAATTTAGAATCGCTACTTGCCCGAAAATTATTCCTTACCAAGTTAGGGCAATATTTCTGCTAGATGTTTAACTGTGTAAACTTTCAGAGAAGAGATCGGTTATTTGTTAGATCTCCACCCAGCTAAGCCCTCCAGCTAGGCTACTACTGCCACTATTACAATTTTAACGTGCCTTATTATTTATTATTTAAATTACTGAAACATATCTGCATATTGGCTATTTTTGGGAAATGCCATATCCGTATATCCGTATCTATGCTACATAGATTGCAGGTGTGTCCAATGAAGATTATTCTTTTGAATTGTCCTCGGTACTCGGCTGCTGTACTTTATTTTATTCTAACCAGAGTTCATGTGTTTTGGTGACAATTGTACCTTGCGCTTGTTTATCGTGCTTCTATGGAACATTCACTATACCTAGCTTCATTGTAATATCATCTTGTAGACTTCACGGAAAAACGACCCTTTGAATCGAAGACAAGTTCGTCGCTGAGGCTGAAGAAAATCTGGATGTGTTTAACTTTTAGGGCTTACTATTTTTGAGAGGTGGTCTGACATAGACTATCCAAAATTCAGCGCCAGGGCTCAGGGAGCGACCTACCCCAAGTTGGGGAGTTCGTTCCTTTTCCAGTGACGAGGAGGGCAAATTCATATTCCATCATGATGGAAGCGGACATGGAAAATGGAAGGTCGTATCAAGAAAGACCAAGGACTTTTTCAACAGTACGAAGCAAATCATCTGTACCGCTGGTATGGACTATTCTCAGCTTTCTCCACCTTTCAAAATACATGAACGGATTTTCTGGCTACATTGAAAAGGACCAATTGAGCTTCCATTCATATTTCATGCGCTCACTTTGTGTGTGTATTTCATTCTCGTGTGCTAGTATGTGCAAGTACTGGTATTTGTCCTAAAACACAGCAGTGTGAAATGTCCCTGTTTTTGTTGATATATCCACACTATTTATTTTGGGTGGGAAAGAAATATCCACACTGTTCATTTATTTATTTTTTATACCATTAGTTTTAATATTGGCAGTTATCAAAGTGTACACCAAAGAACAATTCAGCATGCTATGGATACTACAGTATTTCATTTCCATTCTTTCTTTGTTTTAGCTATATATTTATACATTAGAAATTTATACATAAAGTAGCCAAATAAAGTTATCTTTTTTTGCTCATCAACGACGAAAACAAAGCCTTTTAGACTTTGGTCTTACCTATTAAAGAAATTCTATTAGTCGCAAGTCGGAGTAGGTTAAAAGTTATCCTCTTTTTCTCATATCCCAAAAATGGTCATTCAGCTAAAAGAACTGACCACTTTAACACTCTATAATCCATGTCACAAAATTTGATAAATGAAAAAAAATCTTAAGTGTACAAGCGCTTTGTGCGGAGAATCCAAGAATCTGAGGTCAGAGAGGCGTTGAAAAGGATGAAAGGAGGTAAGGCGATGGGACCGGATGGTATCCCAATCGAGGTGTGGAGATGCCTCGGGGACATAGCTATATTATGGCTAACCAAGCTGTTCAACCATATTTTTCGATCGAACAAGATGCCTGACGAGTGGAGGAGAAGTATATTGGTACCGATCTACAAGAATAAAGGGGATATTCAAAGTTGTACTAATTACCGGGGAATTAAGTTGATGAGCCATACTATGAAGTTATGGGAGAGAGTTATCGAGCATCGCTTGAAAGCAATAACACGGGTCTCTATGAACCAATTTGGTTTTATGCCCGGAAGGTTAACCATGGAAGCCATTTTCTTAATAAGACAAGTTATGGAGCAGTATAAGGAGAAGAAGAAGGATCTACACATGGTTTTTATTGACTTGGAGAAGGCTTATGATAAAATACCAAGGAATGTTATGTGGTGGGCTTTGGACAAACATAAAGTCCCAACGAAGTACGTCGGGCTTATTAAGGACATGTACAATAATGTTGTGACTAGTGTTCGAACAAGTGATGGAGACACGGATGACTTCCCGATTAGGATAGGACTACATCAAGGGTCAGCTTTGAGCCCTTATCTGTTTGCCTTAGTGATGGATGAGGTCACAATGGACATACAAGGGGACATCCCTTGGTGTATGCTTTTCGCGGACGATGTAGTGCTAGTTGATGAAAGCCGGACAGGAGTGAATCAGAAACTAGAGTTATGGCGGGAGACTTTGGAGTCCAAAGGTTTTAAACTCAGTAGAATTAAAACTGAGTATATGAGATGTGACTTCGGCACTGCTACTTGGGAGGAGGAAGATATTAGTTTGGAAGGTCAAGTAGTGCCTAGGAAGGATACCTTTCAATATTTAGGATCAATGCTACAGAGAGACGGGGATATTGATGAAGATGTTAACCATAGAATCAAAGCAGGGTGGATGAAGTGGCGCCAAGCATCTGTTGTCCTATGTGACAAAAGGATACCACAGAAGCTAAAAGGCAAGTTTTATAGGACGGCGATTAGACCTGCTATGTTGTATGGTGTAGAATGTTGGCCTACAAAAAGACAATATGTTCAACAGATAAGTGTCACGGAAATGCGTATGTTGCATTGGATTTGCTGTCATACAAGAAGGGATCGATTTCGGAACGATGATATACGTGATAGATTAGGGGTAGCACCAATTGAAGAAAAGTTTGTCCAACACCGGTTGAGATGGTTTGGACATGTCCAACGGAGACCTCCAGAGGCACCGGCACGTAGTGGAATCCTAAGCCAGGATAGTAACGTGAAGAGAGGCAGAGGAAGACCGAAGTTGACTTGGGTAGAGGCAATAAAAGGAGACTTGAAAGGATGGAATATATCCAAAGACTTAGCCTTAGATAGGAGTGCTTGGAAAACAGCTATTCACGTGCCTGAACCTTGATTGCTTCTGCTGGGTTTCAACTCTAGCCTACCCCAACTTGTTTGTGACTTAAAGGCTTTGTTGTTTTTGTTGTTGTTGTTGTACATTTCTGCTGATTGATTGGCATACATTTTTCAACATGTTATGAGCAACTGTCAGATATTTTATGTTTGTCTCTTATTTTGTCTATTTTGGTTGCTACAGGCCTTCCGTTTGTTGATGAGGATAAATCCCCGTGCCTTGATTATTCTTTCCCTTTTGGTCTTCAGTGGTGTTCTATATGTGGGAGCCAGTACATCACCAATTGTGGTCTTTGTGTTCTGTATATGTACTCTCAGTCTATTCTTCTCTCTCTACCTTACAAAGTGGGTTCTTGCTAAGGACGAAGGACCTCCAGAAATGTCTGAGGTATAAAAACTGCCTTAATTTCAGCTCACTGATAATGTGCTATGCCTTCATTTTCTGCATCTTCAATGCTTTGCTTCTTGTCACGTGCTGTTTCTGTGTCTAGAAAGTGCTGTATGCTAATGTTGCTGTCTTGCTATGCATATTCTGCTTCGTGCAATTGTTTGTCTCTAAATTGTGCTGGTATTATTGGGTTTTTGACCTACCAGAGTAGTGCTGTAGTGTGATTTGATTTTGTGCCTTTTCTTGTTCAGATATCTGACGCCATAAGAGATGGTGCTGAAGGGTTTTTTAGGACACAATATGGAACTATTTCTAAAATGGCATTTATTCTGGCATTTGTCATCCTTGGCATTTATCTCTTTCGCACTACCACCCCACAGCAGGAGGCATCTGGCTTGGGAAGGTGATTTTTCTGCCATTATCTGAAACCTTATTTCTACTTATATATGTTTATTAGTTGTTGCCATGTTGACATCTCACGAATATCATGACTACACAGGGCAACATTAGCCTATATTACAGTTGCTTCTTTTCTCCTTGGAGCATTATGTTCTGGAATAGCTGGCTTTGTTGGAATGTGGGTGTCTGTACGTGCAAATGTACGAGTTTCAAGTGCTGCTCGGCGCTCTGCAAGGGAAGCATTGCAGGTTTGGTTTTCGTTCCTGGGTGCACTTGGTGTTTGTCCTTCTACAATAGAATTTCAAATCATGTCTGTTTCCTCAAAACAGATTGCTGTCCGTGCTGGTGGTTTCTCAGCCATTGTGGTTGTTTGCATGGCTGTATTTGGCGTGGCAATACTGTACTCAACATTTTATGTTTGGCTTGGAGTAGATTCACCTGGGTCAATGAAGGTTACCGACTGTAAGTTTCGTGTACACAGTACACCTGAAAACAGGCTAGATTGCAATCCAACTTGTCCACCAATTATCCACTCATTTTCTTGTATAGTTGCAAATTGCAATACCATTTTGTTATGTGAAAGGAATATTATTCTGCTGTTGATTCATATGGTTTTTGTGTAGTGCCTCTTCTCCTTGTGGGATATGGTTTTGGTGCCTCTTTTGTTGCCCTTTTTGCTCAGTTGGGTGGTGGAATATACACCAAAGCTGCTGATGTTGGAGCTGATCTGGTCGGGAAAGTTGAGCAGGGAATACCAGAAGATGATCCTCGTAACCCAGCTGTCATTGCTGACTTGGTATTGATGTTCTCAAGTAAAACTTGGAATGCCGTTTCTTTTTTTTTATTTTTCATTGAAGCTTGCTCAATTATGTTCAAATATACCTGGCATTAGCGATGAAGATCAGTATTGATGTGCTTCTCAAACTTTAATAGGGATAAATTGATGTTAACAGCTTGCTTCTGTTTTGAAACTCACTGAACGATTATGTACTATGCTACTATATGTGCTAGAGTTGCCTTGTTGCCTAAGGTTTGGTAGAATTCTGAATCATAAACATTGTCGAGGACTGAATATTTTTTGCCTGTGCTGCAATACTCAATACAAGATTTGCTTTGCTCTACAACTCTACTTGCCTTGTTCTTGTTATCCTATAGTTAATCTTTTGCTACTATATATTCTTGTATAACAAAAGAAAACTACTCAGGTTGGTGACAATGTTGGAGATTGTGCTGCCCGAGGCGCTGATCTTTTTGAGAGCATAGCAGCAGAAATTATCAGTGCAATGATACTTGGAGGAACCATGGCACAGCGCTGTAAAATTGAGGGCAAGTCTCTTTTGTTTACCCTCTAATATAATATTTTTCAATAAGAATACTGGCAACAGCTTGCAAGTGGTTGCTGATATTCTTGGTATCACAAGTTCTTATTAATCTATTTATATACAAAAAATAATCTTTGGATGAGCTATGCATGTACGGTACTTGGTTTTTACTAAAATTAAGAACTGTCATGTTTTTGGTACAATGGTACACATACTGCACCTTTGTAAATACTCTATTCTGGCCCATAATTAGCTTTGTTTATTATTGCAGATCCCTCTGGCTTTATTTTGTTTCCTCTTGTTGTCCATTCATTTGATTTGGTGGTGTCATCAGTTGGAATTCTCTCAATCAGAGGAACACGCGACTCTGTACTCATTTCCCCTATCGAAGATCCCATGGCAATTATGCAAAAAGGCTACTCTGTTACTATTATGCTTGCTGTTCTTACGTTTGGAGCGGTGAGTCTTGTTATTTTCGTAAATACGTATGTTGTTTGATTATGTCACTTTACTACTTACAATAACATTTGTAGTATTATACATTAATACTGTATGATATTACTGCATTTGTTCCCAATGGCTGGGTATATAAATCACTTCAGAGTTGCAATATGCAGAAGTGGTCTACAACATAGTTTGTTGGGTATCTTTCATGTAGGCTTCCCATTAGCATCTTATATAAATAGAACATTTTTATTGAGTCATTGAAACATCAATTATTATTAGATGCTCTTGGAAGAAAGAGATGCCAGTAGTTGTCCAAACAGGGAGTAGATAACCTTGGTCTTGGTCTGACAGTTACTTATAGCTAAATCCATAGCTGAAGGATGTAATCCAATGATATTTAAAACAGATAACAGAAACATGTTGAAAACCATGAACCCTTGTCAAAGTTTGCTATAACTCTGTAGTTTATTGAGTTCTGTTGGAGTTTTTATGATAGTCATTCAACTCACACTGAGCAGAGTCTGTGTTTGTGATGTCTTGTGTCTTCCCTTTATACAAAGTAAAATCATACCTTTCTCCCCAGAAGTTGATTAATTATTATTGATCTGTGTTAAATTTCCAGTCTACTCGTTGGCTCCTGTACACGGAACAAGCACCTTCTGCATGGCTGAATTTTGCATTGTGTGGCTTGGTGGGGATCATCACAGCATATGCTTTTGTTTGGATTTCGAAGTATTACACGGATTATAAACATGAGCCAGTCCGCCTTTTAGCTCTTTCAAGTTCTACAGGACATGGAACTAATATTATTGCTGGAGTAAGTTTGGGAATGGAATCAACAGCCCTACCAGTTCTAGTGATAAGTGTTGCCATTATATCAGCCTATTGGCTGGGGCAGACCTCTGGCTTGGTGGACGAGTCTGGCAACCCAACTGGTGGTCTTTTTGGGACAGCTGTAGCAACAATGGGAATGCTTAGCACAGCAGGGTATGTTCTCACCATGGACATGTTTGGTCCTATAGCTGACAACGCTGGTGGTATTGTTGAGATGAGCCAGCAGGTATGGCACTTGTTTCTTTTGTAGCTCAAACCTCCGCTGTAGCCTGTAGGTTGTAGCAAACAATCTGTATTATTTAATGCTTTTGCCATTACAAAATTTCAAAGCATTTCATGGTTCAAATGAAAAGAACAATTCAAAGCATTAGTACTGTTTTTCGTCTCATAATGGCTGTAATGCAATTTAGAGGGTTTAGCATTTGTCTCATGTTTATATGTGAGCATTAGTACTAGGTATTATGTTTAATCATCCATTGTGATTGTGTACTGGTGCAGCCTGAAAGTGTGAGAGAAATCACAGATGTTCTAGATGCTGTGGGCAACACAACTAAAGCTACTACAAAAGGATTTGCCATAGGGTCAGCAGCACTGGCTTCCTTCCTCCTGTTTAGTGCATATATGGATGAAGTAGCTTCTTTTGCTCAATTGCCATTCAAGGAGGTATGCAGTATGTGTTACTATGCCATGTGGAATACTGAACTTTTGTGCTCATATTCAGTGATCGTACACAATTGTTGCAGGTTGACATAGCAGTCCCAGAGATCTTTGTTGGTGGTTTATTAGGCTCGATGCTTATATTCCTGTTCAGTGCATGGGCTTGCTCAGCAGTTGGCAAAACTGCACAGGAAGTTGTTAATGAGGTCAGGAGACAATTTATTGAGAGGCCTGGTATTATGGTGAGTACATGATTACCGTGAAGTTCTTCAGTTCTTTTACATGATTACCGTGAAGTTCTTGAGTTCTTTTATGCTTGGAAAAGCTGATGCTAACTTGTAACAATATCATCCAGGACTACAAAGAGAAGCCTGATTATGGACGCTGTGTTGCAATTGTGGCATCTGCATCCTTGAGAGAAATGATAAAACCTGGGGCTTTAGCAATTATATCACCCATGGCCGTTGGTGAGTCTTGTAGGCCATATTTGAGGTGACTGGCACTCAATACTTTTCTAATTTCATTTATGTGGTTTGCAGGCGTTGTCTTCCGGATTTTGGGCCACTCCACTGGTCAGCCACTTCTTGGAGCTAAAGTTGTAGCGTCGCTGCTTATGTTTGCGACAGTTGCTGGGATTCTCATGGCACTCTTCTTGAACACTGCTGGTGGCGCCTGGGATAATGCAAAGAAGTACATTGAGACCGGCGCTCTTGGTGGCAAAGGCAGCGAATCCCACAAGGCTGCGGTTACCGGCGACACGTAAGTTTCTCAGCTTTTAGTGTCCTAGTGACTTGTATACTTTGGGGTTAGATTCTTCAGTTGAGTTTATACTGTTGGCCAAGGCAGAGCAAAGAGATGTTTTTCCTGTAGTAAAATAGTTCCGATCTTCGCGTGTGGCTTTATTTCCAATTCTGGATGATTGGCACAATCCGAAAGTTTTCTATGCACTTATAAGAGTATGTGTTGTGCTGCAGGGTTGGAGACCCATTCAAAGACACCGCGGGTCCATCGCTGCACGTTCTTATCAAGATGCTCGCCACAATCACATTGGTCATGGCTCCGATATTCTTGTGATTAACCAACCACTCATCAAGCTTGCCATTAACCCTGTGGAGATGTATCTATGCGACTTGTAGATGAGGTGTTCACCTGCTTGTGATGTAATGATCCACTCGGTTTTAGTATCACTACATGTACCCAGAGAAAGAAGCAGCGATCTATACGAGTGTTTCACGGTAGATATTAAACTGATGATGGAAATGCCATATTTTGTGACGGACATTACTGAACTACTACTAGTAGCCTCAATGTTTTGTTTTTGTTTATTGTTGGAACATTATGGTAGATTGGTAGCGTATATGACATCCGCTGCGCTAGCTGGAAGAAATAAACGATCCACAATGGATTTTAGGATCGGGACTGGATCTACATCTTACCTTCGACTCTTCACATCAAGAAAATCCTACACGCAAACTGTTAATATGTAGCAATGTAATGGTGCTAATATGACCGATTGAGCTCTTGTAAGAGGATTAATAGCTTCCTGCACAGAAAACATGTGCAGATAGCAAAAGAAGCTTCATATCAATCTCAACAGAAGCTGCATTCTTAACCATCCTGCATTCATGGTGCTTGATGTCCATAAGCCTATTTAGTCCAGAATCAAAGATGACAGCCTTAGCCACAGCATTATTAATCTTCAAAATAGTGTACAAGTCACTGTATAGATCCCACCCAGGCGCATGGGTGACACAACTTCCATTACTACAAAAACTTAGGCCACTAGAGCATCACACGGCTGTTCATCACTGGAGCGAATCTTTACAAACTCATGTTTACCAATCGGCAAGAGCTTCAGGACCTGAGAATGTTGATGCAGTCTCAGAATGCATTGAATCTCCAATGATCCTCTTCTGCAGGTTCTCCAAGCTAGCAACACGCTGCAGAGAAGCTGGCTTGGTGCCTATCACCCCACTGGTCAGAGGAATTGCTGCGTTTGGGATGTCAAGCTTGATCTGACCGTTTTGAAGTGGCGCCTGGAGGAAATGTTTCATGCTATCTTCAATAGCGACAGATGCAGAAGCCGCATCAGATGCACATGATGACAAGGGCGTGCTGCTCGCGGGCTTGTCAAATGCGGTTGATAACATGAGGGTTGTTCCAGTTAGTCTCCTGACAGCTTCCTCGGCTATGTTCACCTGAAAACAATACTTAGATTAACAAAATAAAGAACAGGGATGTGTAACGAGTTATTTCTTTGTCTACTGCCTTTGGGTAGGGGAATATAAAGGTAGGTCTGGTTCACTCTCAAGTCAACTAGTAATCTATTTTAATGGATTTTTGTGTATACTGCTTATTAACAAACATAAAGTTTCATAGTCAATAACCATATATGTAAAGGGATAGCAATATAAGTTCCTGAAGACATGTTTCTTTTCATAAAGTCATGGTGTGCAGATTTGTTAAATGCCTAGTTTTTTGTGAAGATCTTTTTCTTTTGGAAAAAACTTGATTGGAACAGTCATAGTATAAGCAAATTTTCATAATTACTTCACATGATTATGTTAAAACACTTAAGCATAGATATTTTAAAATTAAAAAACGCCTTTACTAATGATACAATAATACAGAGTTGTGCATATACTCACACACAAGCATTAAGAAATGTTTGTATGGTAGTATTCTGTTTGGACTCCTCGCGGTATCATTGTTCTCAAGAGATAGAACAGCCCTTCCACAAGGGCAACACCACAGGTTTAATGGGACACACACTTGGAGCATTGCAACATGGTATGGGCACTTTTAATGTTTTGTTTCGTTTTACAACTCCTTACACCTGTAAGAGAACACTGTTATTCTTAAAAAATAATAGAAAAAAATAAATATCTGAAATGAAACTGCAACAAAATAAAACCAAGAAACTAAATAATTCCTATTACGCTTATAGAAGAAGAAGATATGCAGAAATTCAGAAAATCAAATGAAAATACGGTCGCACTTTTTGAGGTGCAGTTAAAAACCATTGTGAACTAAAGCTGAATTTGCAGGTTCTAAAACAAGAATTATCAAAAATCGTATTACTTTCACTGCCCTTTTCAGAGATGTAAACATTGATCTAGTGACTCTATATGCAGAGCCCAGTAAAAATATGATAATAGATAAATGGATGCAGTTAAGAGTTTTCATACAACAAAAAGGAAAAAAAAAAGATGCCTGTGATGCATTCAAGTTGAACGAACCTTTCTCCTCATAGTCTCAATATCAACTGTTAGATTTTTATTGTCAAGGGAAGCATCCTTATATTTCTGAGTCATATCAGCCAGACGCTTCAGCAAAGATGCATTCTCAGATGTTAACCTGGAAACCTGGAGAGTTGTGCAGTAATTAGCACGAGTGTCTTCATTTTAGTTGGATATTAACTTGAGCACTCATCTATCACAATTTGAAACCTGTGATTCAAGATCGCTGAAGTGTGCTTGCTTCCTCTTTCTTGACCGCCTAGCTGATTCCCGATTTGACAGCATTCTGATCACAACACCGAAATTTAACTGAGCAGTTCATCACAGAAATGGTGTGTTAAGCTTCTGACGTTAGATATCATGTTTCATGTAGATTCAAGATAAAGGCAACCGATTTATAGCAAAAGGTATATGTGATTTCTGATCCTGTACCTTCAGACTGAATTACCAATTTTTCTAGGAATGTAACAATTTTGAAAGTTCAAAGTTCTTTAAGGACATGGATAATTGGATAGAGCTTTATGTGATTGGATTCATTCTGCCTAAGGGGATGGGAAAACTGAAGTATGCTGCCTTCTAACAAGATAAATCTATCTTTCAGTCACAACAAAATCAAGTAACGGTTTCTGTTTAGCAGAGTCCATATTTCTCATCAAGAAAATGTTGTGATGCAACAATCTATGTTACCTCCTCATCTTCTTGGCGTTAGCAGGGTCAGTATTCTCTTCAAGGTCACCATCATCGTCTGACAGTTCCTTTGATATACCACTGTTGGCTGGCTTGCCTTGAAAATCATCTTCTATGACATTAGAGTTTGTAACTACGCCTGCCCCATCTATGTCACCTGTGTGTAGAATTAAAGAAACGAAAACAGTACAGTAAAATAAGTAGAACAATAGCAACGGTTCAAATGTCAAAAAAAAGGCCTATATATTTTCTGAACCACACATGCAGCATATCTTCACACTGCCAGAATGCAAAACTGGTGCCAACAGAGTTGCATGCCCAGTGCAGCTCCCCAACAGAGTTTATGTGACTGTTCGGTATAACTGAAGCAGGATCAGACTATTCATTTTTCAGCCTTATATCTGATCTCACCAACATTGCTCATAGTTTAGATCATTCCTCCAGAATTATCAATGCGACGACACATCAACCTCAACCAAACCACAAAGATAATCCAGAATTGACATTTCTACTCACCTCCTGGATTCCTTGGGCATCAGTTAACCTATCCTACTGAAACTGCTGGTGAGATCAGATCTTCTGTATGTAATAATCACAGAAGACTAACCTTTAGTGAATGGTTCACACTTCACAGTACTCAAACCACGTGTACTAGGATAAGTGAAATTTGCATCTAATGTCCTATTGGAATGATCAGCAGGGAGATGGCATCTAACATGCTTTCAAACCAGATCACATCCTGTCATCCTAAGGAACTACTTCCTTTGAAATATTCCTGCCTGCATGTTTACCCAAGTTGGTTGATAGACTGACATGGATTCAATTATGAGAGGTCATAAATACCATCAAAGGATGCTTGAGAAATCAATTGTGAAGTATCTGAAGCTTGTGAGTTGGGGTAGCCCAACGAAGATTCTTGTGATTTAGCTTCCTGAAATGGATTTACATAAACATCACGGCAACAAAGGGGCAAAGGGCTGGGTGCAGCCAGTACGTGAGGTTTCTGTCACTGTTAAGCTCTGGAAAGCCACTAGTATTGCACATCCTTACCCACATAATATAAGCAAAAATAATATACACAGCTTGAAGTTTTGCGGAACCATTGGATGCAATAGTCAATATCATGGTTGTGCCAAGGGCAACCTTTAAATATTAAAGAAAATGGGAAATAAATGTGTTATTTATGGTGTGACTGAGAGCCACCATGCATAATGTTTTTTTACATTATCCAGATAAAAGGAGGTGCTCATGGAAAAAGTAACTGCTCAACTAACTTGTGGTACTAATTAACGAATACTTAACTTGGAAAATAATTCCTTTTCATATAACCATCTTTGGACATGCCACCTGTAAAAACCTAGATATCTTAACCTCGCTATTTAAGAGCACTGTAACAGAGTATTTTATTGAAAAATAGCCATAGCAAAACTACCAACATTCAGTGAAATATGGTATTTTTACTTTTAAGAAAGCAAAATCTGCAAATCGTAAACTACGAACAAGCTCATCAATTCAATAACTCATCTGATAAACTAACTGATAAATGGCTAAATAAGGTGAATTTGCAGTTCTATTTATTCAAATCCACACCTTGTTTTGTTTCCTGTCGCTTTCAGCCAGGAAAAAAACAAAGAAACAAAAAGAAGAAAATCCTATTGGCTCAACCTCCGACACATCAGACTCATTCAAATCATTTGTGGTCAATATCATTCCATCAGAATATCCCAACGCAGTGTATGTGGTGTGTGGAAGTGAGCCTCCTCCTAGCGACATGGCACACAGACCAAATCTATTATCCCACATGTCAGTTTCACCACTCCAGGACTCCTCCATTACCCTTGCATCAGATCAGAAAGCAATATCTGATACGGTACCCATGTAAAGTGGGAACCTTCGCATTTCGCCGCCGCCCAGTACTACGATGAGTCGATGACAATGGAACTGCTCTGATCTTGACCATATTGTTCATCACAGGCCATTAGAGAAATGGGTGCCCGTGTGTGCACAGTGCCGTGTCTTCTAATATTTCTCTCAAAGGCAGGGGAAACTTTTTTTCTTTCTTTCTATCTGTTGGTAGGTGATAAAAGCTACTGTGAATTCAGATGTGGCCCCGGCTTATCAATGGCAGTGTAGGATTACAGGACAAGCATGCAGACCAACCAATTCAAGATTTCCCAACTCCTCAAATGAAGCAACCGACTTTTTGTTCTTCTGCTTGTGATTTTCCAAAAACTAGAAATTGCAGTAAAACTCCCCTCCCGAAAATAAAGGGGAAAATGACTGAACTGGCAGAGCTTGCAATTTCAACCATTGTGACTCCAAATCAAGCTAGAGGTGAAACTGAAACATCGAAGCACACAACCAAAACCCAAATAGGCCTAGAAAACTCTAATCTTTGAAGGAGGAGGAGGAGGAGAAACCACACCATGGATTTGGCAACGGCGGCGCAGTACAGGTCGAGCTTCCTCTTGAGCACCGCGGCATACGCGCCGGGGTCGCCGCCGCCTCTGCCGCCGCAGCTCACCTCCACCACGTCGTCGTCGTCGGCGCCGCCACCCGCCATTCTTGGAGGAAAGTCGCTCTCTTTCTCGTACCTCGTATTCCACGAGGGGGGCGGATGGGAGCTGGGACTCTGGGAGCAACCTGAGCAATGGTGGTCTTGTTGGAGGCCGGAGGGGGCTGCCGGCTGCGTTTATACCGGCGGTCGAGTTGATGGAGCGCGCCCTGTGGCGAGTGGCGATACTGTTGGTCTTTTCCGGAAACACCCTTGCTTTCGTTTCCATTTTCTGTAGTATACTCCGTACAAGTTTTGCAAGTGGGTAAACGAGATATGAAAGTATGGTGTGATGTAATTTGCCCTATATTCTAAGTTTAGTAAGTTGCACATTGTATATGTAACGCCTCCTGGGAAGAGGGTTAAGATCCACTCTACACGTTAAATGATACAAAAAGTTTAAACCAAAGTTCATTAGGCTCCCAGGAGCTGGGATTTTAAGTTGGTTTGGCCCCCTCCAGGTTCCGAGGTGGGACTAAACTCGCGCAGCTACAGTGTTCCGCGTGCTACAGTAACCAGAACCCCGTGCAAGCACCCTGCGCTACAGTGGTCCATCGGCCCAGCTCATTATCAGACCGGCCCAAGGCCCACTAGTGGGGTCTCACATACACCCACCCTTAAGGACTCGACGTCCTTGTTGAGGGCTGAACCAACCTACTCAAACGAGATAAATGTCTAGGATCGACTCTCTTGGCCCACGTTCATATTCCCAGCTCCCCGGCCCAAGTGCCATGCTCTCACAGGAGCCATGCGCAACCTGTCCGAGCTCCCGAGCCATATGTCCGTGAAACCGCGAGAGTTGGCTCTGAATACCATTTGTAACGCCCCAGCCCGGGAAGACGGCTAAGATCCACTCTACATATTGAATGGACCACACCTACTAATTAACTCACTTGCGCTTTCGTCCTTGCTTTGCGCAAAAAATTTAAACCAAAGTTCATTAGCTTCCCAGGAGCTGGTTTTTTAAGCAGCTACAGTGTTTTTGCGTGTTGCAGTAACCGGAAACCCTCCATGCTCCGGTGCCAACACCCGAGCTACAGTAGTTCACCGGCCCAGCCCATCATCAGACCGGCCCAAGGCCCATTAGTGGGGTCTCACAGTATAGTTCTGGATTGCATTGACATGGAGGATTAACTCTACAACAGCAACATTTTGCCGCCACTATTATATGAAAATAAAGATTTGCCTTGTCGTATTCGTCTAGATTCGAAAGCTTACCTGCAAACTAAAACCTCATATGTATATTTAACATCTTGATTTTTGGTGATTCCGAATCAAATGTAAATTTGCCGTGATTTGTGAGTGTTGTGATGTATTATATATATACTGCCTTCTTTATTAAACATATTGACATTTTTTTATAAAACAGGAGGGTTTGCCCTACCGATTAATATCTTATAACAAAAAAAAGAAAGAAAAGAATTCCATGAGTCATTCTTCTGGTTGTTGTTTATTACTCCCTCCCTTTCAAATTATAAAATATTTTAGTTTTTCTAGATACGTTGCTTGTGCTATGTATCTCTGCTATGTATCTCGGCGTAGTGTATATGGATAGCAAAAGTCATGTACCTAGAAAATTCAAAATGACTTACGATCTAGAATGGAGGGAGTAAGAAAAAAATACTTTATTTTTATTAATTAATATATGATGTTTATGGCAAATTAACTAGAACCAATTAGCATGTCCTAGACATTGTTGGTGCATGTGGTATTCCTGTACTACGGGAGCATGCATCTTAGAGGGTATGGAAAGAGGGAAAGGGAACTCTTGAGGATAAATGAAAAGTGGGAACCTCTTGAGGATAAATGAAAAGTGGAAGTGCGTATTCTCACGGGAATCTAAGATATTTTTTCAACTGACATATGCTAACCATACAAAAAAAAGGAATAATTTGTCGTACATGATTGGTTTATGCAACGATCGATGTTAGCTCTAGCAAACGTGCCCTGCCTAGTAAAACTCTCACCCTAGAAACTCTTAGGCTTCCTTTGGATTGAACGAATATTTTCTGTTTCCTATGTTTTTTCTATGAAAATGAACTGTTTCTTGTGAAATTTTTAAAAGATTTCTATAAAATTCCTACGTTCTAGAATTGCAGTTACTATGTTGAGTTTCCAGATTTGCACCTCCGAGTTTGTGCTCATCTTGTCCTTTTAGTAGAGCCACACAAGCAAACGCATCCTCACCTAAAAAGGCCTCTTTCAGCCTATTTCACCAATCCACAGAGGTTAAGGCTGACAAGTCAAGGAGAAAAGGTGTCCCTATCAATTTTCATTGCATTCTTCCTGTTAATCCGAAGAAAAAATCGGGACCCGAACTTGTAAGCCAAGTGGCAAACCACAAGCTTACCCCAACACATCTATCAACTTTTGTAAGTTTGAATGGAATGCAACCTGTACACAAAACATATGGTTGTGAGTGTCATAGTACTAACATATGGTCTCAAAAAATAGAAACAGGATTGTTGTGATCCACGCTTGGAGGCGGTTAGCATTATGTGCTTGTTGATTCTTTTTGTGGCGAATCGATGTTGAGAAGCGCTAGCAAACAAGGGTTGCCTGGCAAAGCTCCAACTCTAAAAAAAACAGCCTAGGCTGTATCGAGAATGCCCTGATGAGCCATCTTATTTGGATCTTAATTAGGCTACAAACATGGAGTCAATTAAATAAATTTAAGCGGTTATAGCGCGGGGTTTCCAAATTCCCCACCTCTCTTAGATCATATTTGATACACAGGGACTAATTGTTAGCCAGCTATTTTTTAGCATAGCTCATCCAAACAGAGGTTAATAGGTGGACTAATTTTTAATCAGGCATTTAACTAATTGTTAGTCAACTAGTTAGCCAAACTTAACTAAATTTTAGCTCCAACTCATACAAACAAACCCAGTGCTCATTCTCTTCTCCTTTTAAAGTTTATCTAGGACACCGCTAATAGTTAGAACTATCGTATATCTTTAAGGCTTGTGTACATGTCACATCTATTTTAACAAGAACCAGTATAAAATATGGCTTCTCCAGTGATCTAGCTTTTAGGTACTGTTCAAAGCTAATGTATATCCCAAAGCAAAAGGGGGAAAAGGAGAAAGAAAAAGAAATACAAACTATTAGATGAGAGGGAAGTGATGGCACACTAAACATCAAGTTACCCTTATGTGCTAGCCGCTAGCTGTTCATGAAGACCTCACTCTCCTCTTCGTGTCTCCTTTGCATGTAAAGAGAGGGGGAAAATGAATTTGGCCCCGTTTGGAACCGAAGAAAATCGGATTCTTGGCTGCAAAAACCCCACCAAACACATTGCAATATTGATGATTCTTTTTACCACGAGAATGAAAGAGGAGACCGATTTCTCCTACCGTGGCTCCACTACGGCACCGTGCTGTCGCAGAACACGTATCAAAAAATAGGACCTTTAATAACTACTCATTCCATTCTAAACTATAAGTGCCTTTTCAGATACAAATAAAAAACTGTGTACCTAAAAAAATCATAACAGCTCAGCCTGTTCGTTTGGCTGTGACTTTCGTAAACGATCGTAAATTTTTAACCGGAGCAGTATTTTTCTCTCACACAAAATCAGTAGTATTTTTTCACAAACCAGTAACAATACGAACCAGCCAAGACCTCTCCCACCGTACTACATCCTTCAGCTTGACAAGTCAAGCAGACAAGGTGTCGCGTTGTCGCTGTCAGTTTGTTCATTTCATTTTCTCCCTGTTCCCATCACAAAAATATCAGGACACCCAACTTGCAGGCCAAGTGACCGGCGGATCGCACCCACTGAGCCCGGGCGCGGGGGCGTTTATGTCCACGGAATGTGGATTTTTTTGTCAGGCCCCACCGTATCTTTCTCCTGGCTGGGACACTTGCCAGGTCAGCACCGGACAGCAGGCCCTGATATTTTTTGACGCCCACGTCGTCCGCCATTATCCGCTGCCAGAAATTCACCGGCTGGAGCGGGCTGGTGCATGCATCTGTTCACTTGCCTGGTGGCCTCCTGGCTGCTGCCGACCACTTGTCCTTGGAATTCCAGCGATGGTGATGCCTGGCGTGCCGCCTCGCCAAGAATCCAAGATGTGTTAGGGCTGTTCTTTTCCACGGGAGGAGGAATTAAAGACTAAATTTTAGTCCTAATCAGTTCCTTTAAACCAAACACTAGGAATTAAAATAGGAACTAGAGACTATGGTCCCGTTTGGCAGAGCTTCACTTCACTAGTGAAGCCATTTTTTTTTTCTTCAGCTTCACGGTTTTGGTAAACCATTTGACAAAATGGCTTCCCTGTGATAGCATGTTTTTAGGGGCCTGGAGGAGGAGCCGAGAGAAGCCATTTTTTTTTGCTCCATCCCACCCTAAATCACAGTGAGAGTATGTTTTTAGGGGCTTCACCAGTGAAGCTATTTCACTTTACCCCGTTTGGCAGAAAACGGCTCCAAACGGCTCCTGAAGCCGGTGGAAAAGCCTTGCCAAACGGACCTATGTAGTCTCTTGGGGGCTGCTAATTGGCACTAAGCAGCCCATATCCCTCCCTCTCTCTCCTCTCTTGCAGTCTCTCTCCTCCCCTTTAGTCTCTTTTAGTCCCTAAAAACAAATATCATTTTAGTTTATGTTTTAGTTTCTAGTCCTAGGATCAGAGAAAAGAACACGCCCTTAGGTACTAAGGTTTATCTGGGATCCTATAGGTTCTGTTTCTATGCTACTAGTGGCTTCGCTGATGTGGATTACTACTTGGGGTGCAAATTAAGTCATCCGGTAATAATGCCGGCCTCGCTCATTTCGCCAAAATTTGGCTTATGATGATGTTTATGTTAAAATGTTGTGAGAGAAAAATATTGTTGGTTTGCTGAAAAGTACTGAAGTAGTACGACAGAACCTCCTCGATCTGATCTTGATTCGTGGTGCAAGATGATATGAGCTATCTGCTGCACCAAATACCTTTCTTTGATAGGTGCACGAAGAGCTAGCATTGAAAGGTAAGTTCAGTTTTAAGATTTCCTGTTGTTGCTGATAGGGCAGGCATTGAGTTTCCGACATTTTTTTATTTTCCTTCCTTTTCTTTTTTTTGGCCAGAATTAATAACCAATCCCCCTTAATGGCCATGTTCGGCTTACCCCATATTTGGCTTGTTCGGCTTCTTTTTCAACCGGAATAGTGTTTCTCTCACAACAATTCAACCGAAACAGTATTTTTTAGCCAGTTTCAGAATAAGGCCAATGAAAATATTGCGAGATGTCTAGTTTGATTTCTTTTTTATTTATAAGAAAGATTCAAGAAAGATGAGCTTCTAAAAGCTTCAACGCTTAACAAAAAACAATGTCATCTTTATGTTCTTATTATTAGTTACTTGAAGCTTCAAGAAAAGCTAGCTATACTAGATAAAACCATCGTTCTGATAACTTGTACGAACGAGTGGCATTCAAGAGGCCGCATTATGTGAACAAGGATCTTAGTTCCAACTTCCAAATTTGAGTTAGGTTGAGCCATGGCTTCTCAAAAAGTTGTTGTACGAGTTCTGGTTTATGGGAAAGACAAAAGCCATTTGGTTGAACAATTGTTCCTTTTGGAAAAACTACTAGCACCAGACCCCACATGTCAACCACCCATCAGGTTGTGACCACAATGAAGCTGCTCGAGGGGGAGCTCTCACGCGCGGAGAACTGCCCGGGGCGGGCTCGTGGCCATGGCTAGACCTAAGCATTTTGCAAGTTGGGTCAGGTTTAGGCCGGGCTGACCGTCCCACTGGGCGAGTTAGCCCTGTTTTTTTGTCTAGGCTCCGGCAAAGAAAATTTTTTCTGAACAGCAGGATCTGTGTCCAGGCCCTGTCCACTAGTGTTCATAAGGAGTCCAAAAGCCAGCGGGCTCGAACCAGGTGCTCATGTCATTAAGTTACCTCACTTGTGGGTAGGTTCTTACAGTGTTCAATTGTGTGGACGAGGTTTGTGCAACACCTCTTAGCCGTCGAACCACCAAGTGTTGGTCGACACAACGGGGACTAGCGTGCCGGCAAGCACGTGAATCTCGGGAGAAAAATTGATTGTCTCTTGCCCTTTGGTATTCTCCCAATGATTGATTTAGTATTCATCTTATGATTGGCTCACTCCTCTACACGGTGGTATAATCACCCTATTCACTCATTTATATTCTTGCAAACTAGTTGTGACAAGCTCTTTAGTGTAATTAGAATTGAGAGCTTGCTTTGTTATTTTTAAGTTCATATAGTGGAGCTCTTTAGAGTAGCAAGTTTGAGAGCTCTTAGTGAGTAGTAACATTGCAAGTTATGTGCCTAGTTATCATTGCAACTACAATTGTTGGATAGGTGGCTTGTGTCAGTGTTTTGGGTCCGGTGGGTCCTCAACCGACTAGTGAAAGTGTATTACGTGCCCCTAATCCCGGATGGTGATGCAAAGAGACACAAGGTTTATACTGGTTCAAGCAATAGGTGCCCTACGTCCAGTCTAAGAGAGTGATCTTGTATTCCTTGCACCGAGGTGCTTGTAGTAGGGGCTTACAAGCTGAGCGAGAGAGGGAGCTAGTCCCAGGTCTCTACGTAGAGTGGCATGGGTTGCTTGAGATGTTGATCTCTTGTAGTGAGGGAGCGTGTGTGTTACAGAGCGTTGTGCATTGCTTGCACGTGTGAGTCTCCTCTCCCTTTAGAAGCGGCCCTGGTCACTCCCTTTTATAGTCGAAGGGAGGCACAGGAGCGGTACATGTATTTGCTACGTGGCGTTTTGTGAGTAGAGGCGGTATGTCCGAGCCCTGTAGCTCGTCACTATGGCGGCATGGTCGGTGGAGCGGTCTTGTCCTCGGTGCACTAGAGCGACGCGCCGGTCATGCCTAATCCTGTGCGACGTGGGAGCTCCTGTGGTGGCATGCGTGCCTTCTTCTGTTGGAGGCATGCTGGTCACTGTATGTTTGACCGGCGTGGAGAGCCGAGGCTGGGTAGATGCGACGGCGTGGGTGTGCTGATTTCGAGGCTACAGGAGCTTGGCCCTGTGGACGATGTGGGAGCTCCTGCAGCTTGACGCAGGGCATGGCGCGTACTACGTATGACGTGCTGGTCCTAGAGTGCTGACAACGTAGAGAGCCAAGGCCCAGTCAGTGCAGAGGCTGAACCATTATGGGGGGCTCGGTGGGCGCGAGTCCCGAGGCTACAGGAGCCTGGAAGCGGATAGCCGAGGCTCAGAGGGTGTAGTTGGTCTTGTACATCAATTCCGAGGCTACAGGGACCCAGACTTGACTTTCCATGCCGCGCTGTCCTTGGAGCATGGGTTAGGCAGCACAGTGCAACACGGGTGTCAGCCGTGGGCACAGTGCCGAGCACAGCGCCCTGTAACCCCTGCTCCATCCTATCCCGGATGGCATGGCGTCGATGTGACTCCCATCTCGTTGGCCACTCCGCTGTATCGTGCCATCGTTCAGCTAACATCGCGGGAGTGGTTGGACGCGTTAGTTGGATGTGACGTCCCATCAGAGAAGTCGGTCAAGGAGACAGTGACAGGGTTGATGCCGAGCCAGCCTCAAGTGAGTTGGTAACTGGGTGCTCGTCCGAGGCCTCATGGCCCGGGGTCTCGGGCGAGTCAGAGAATCAGTACCTCGTTCAAGGCCTTATGGCGCGGGGCCTCGGGCGAGTCGGAAAACCGATACCTCATCCGAGGCCTTGTGGCGCGGGGCCTTGGGCGAGTCAGAAAACTGGTACCTTGTCCGAGGCCTCGTGGTTTCGTTCTGGGCCAAGCCCGCTTTGGGTGAGCCCGGATATTGTTTGAGGTGGGCCGTGTGGTCCAGCCAGGCCTCGGATAAGGTGGGGGTTTGCCGGTGGTTGTCTCTTGGCTTCGATATTTACAAGGTCTAAGTGATTTTTTTGGTAGGGGCCCCTTTTTATGGTACCCGACAGTAGCCCCCGAGCTTCGGGGAGAGTGTGAGCGCTCTCCCTGAGGTTTTGACGAGACTTGTCTCGTGGCAGCTCCTGGCGGGATGGTGTTTCATACTCGAGGCTTCAGTGGGTGCGTGCGAGTGCACCCACCGGGTGTAGCTCCCAAGGCCCTAGAGGAGTGGATTTATTTCTCCAGGGGCTTTTTTCATGTTGAGTGAGGGGTTTTATCGTGTTTGCCGAGCCCCTGAGTGTGAGTTCGGGTCACTGGGCCTCGGCTTGGTTGCAGGAAGAGCCCCCAAGCCTCTGCTCGAAGCAAGAGGGCGATCAGGAGTTTCTCTGTCTTTTTTGTGCGGCCCTCACGCATTCTTTTTGTTCAGAAGGAGGGGTGGAGTATGCCAGGCTACCCTCAGTGGGCAAGCAGTGACACCTCCGGTGAGCTATTACCGGGTAAGTCCAAGTGGAGGCCCGTGCCCTATTCGATAGGGGTCGGCTAGCGGTCTAGAGATGCACTCCAAAAGTACCAGAGGGCTTCTCTAGTGGGTCCTAGGGCCATTTGATTAGCCTCGGGGGCTCGGTGCCTCCCTACGGTGGGATCCCATTCAGAGACCTCCCTACCGGTCTTGGATACGACTTAGGGCATCCCAAGCAATTGCTTGCTTGGGCCTTGGCCATGTACGGGCTCACCCATAGCTCTGTTTATCCTGGGGCAGCTGTCAAGACCCTCAGGGGCCCAGCCTTCGAACCCCTGGACCGTAACGGGCTCGGTGCCTAGTTCCTTAGTCTAAAAGGAATCGGGTGGGGGATATTCCCTTCCCATCGGCTGACGATGGTGGGTGCGCCTTTTGAGGCGGTTCCTCGAGGAGAAGGAACGACGCCTGCCGTCGCTGTGGTCGGATGCGACGCGACATCTATGGATGGGATGTTACTATGTGCGCGCGATTAATAAGAAAAAGGTGGACGCGTGGGCGGTTTGGTCGGATCCGGATTAACTGCGCTAGATCTGAGGGAAACTTTCCTGGTTTTGTCGCCCGCCCATTTTGCCCTCTTTCCTCCGTCATAAATATGTGACGAGCCGTGCCCCGCCCCTCCTTACCTTTTCCGCCTGCGTTCACCCATTCTGCCCTCGAGTGGTTGCTAAGAACAGAGGAAGAGAGCGCCGGGGAGAAGGGAGAAGGGGGAGGAAAGGAGAGAGAGAGAGATATAGCGAGAGCACGCCTTACCATAGTAGCCACATTCTCCACCGCACCCATGGCCGGTGGCGCTGTTATCCTCTAGGTGGATCCTTGGGGTCCGTCCGATGTGTCCGCGACAATGCTACAGTCGCTCGTCGACGATGGTCTCCTCCGCCCGGTCACTGACCCTAACAGACCAGAGTGGATTGTTCTGGGGGACAAGCCGAAGCCGAGGCCACGCGATGGCTACATCGTGAGCTTCGTGGCCTTCCACGAGCATGGCCTTGGCTTGCCAGCGGACCGGTTCATGTGGGCGCTCCCACATTTCTATGGCGTGGAGCTCCACAACTTCAACCCCAACTCTATCACACAGGCGGCCATCTTCATCGCCGTCTATGAGGGGTACCTGGGCATTGCCCCTCATTAGGAGTTGTGGCTCCACTTCTTTCAGGCAGGGCTCACCACCAAGCCGCCGGGCACGATGGGCATGCAGAAGGCATTGAGGGCCGGTGGCTGCACTCTTCAAGTGCGCTAAGACTGGTAGCCCTTCTACATCCTGGTCCAGCTCACATCGTCCAACCGCCACTGGTACAATAGCTGGTTCTACCTCCGCAATGATGACAGCGGGCTTCCCCCTATACCGGGCGGGTTGTGGAGAGCCAGCTGAAGAGGTGGAGGTACGATGTCCCGTTGGCTAATCAGTCCAAGCTGCAACCGCTCCTGAGGGCACTGGAGAGGCTACACAGCCATGGCCTTACGGCGGCCGTGGTCATGGTGGCCTTCCACCGCCGAGGGTGCTACCGCTGATGGCTCAGCAGCAACGCCTGTTTGAGATGACACCGGGTGAGCCGATCGATGACATCTGGTTGTCCGCCATCGCCCTTTCCAACGAGGAGATTCTGCATCGGGTGAGAGAGATGGTGGAGGGGCGGTAGAGGCCCCTGGCATGGCACTGGCCAGGTTGTTCGAAGAGAAGGTGGTTCCTCCTACGCCGACCGCCGACGCTGGTGACCCTGAGTTTTGACCTGGGCCAAAGGGGCCATGTAAATAGATTAGGACTTACATCATTGTACCATAACGCTTGTGGCCATCGAGGCCTTTTAAAGTACTTGTGTGTATATGCTTTTTAATCATTTTTTATTGTATTTCCGAGCCTCTGCCCTCTGTCTCGTCTTTCAATATATCTCTTGCAAAAAACTTCCTCGGAGCCTAAGCTGCCCTTCAGGCAAAAGGTGGTGAGGGAGCTGCCGTAGCCCAGAGGCGTAGGCCGTCTCGTAGCTTGGTCGGCCTTTTGGCCCTGAGACAGACTTTCGGTCCTTAGGTTTTTTACAATCGATTTATCAGAGTACGCGAGAGAGTTTGGCGTAGAATTTTTTTTCAAAAAATGACTAAAAATGGTGTCTGGGACTTAGGGGGGAGGTGCCCTCTTCTAGCCCCTGAGGGAGGCTTGGTTTTGTAGAGGCAGAGCCGAGTCTTGTTCGAGCCCCATGGTGGGCACCTCTGCAGAGGTAGAGACGAGTCTCCCTTATAGCGTTATCGTAACGCCGATCCCCATCGATGGGCTCGGGGGGTTTCTCAAAAAATTAGAACAACTAAAGAACGCTTCTTTATTGTATTTTGAGAAACAATGTATACAATGCTTGGGAATTTAAGGGTAGAAGCAACATAGCTATTCTATGTTCAAAGCGTTGGTGAGGATTTCACCCTTCTCGTTGGCTAGCTTGTAGGTCCTGGGCTTTAGCACTTGGGCGACAATGTATGGCCCTTCCCATGGTGTGGTCAGCTTGTGGCGGCCCTTATTGCTCTGCCTCAGTCTCAGCACCAGGTCGCCCACTTTCAGGTCTCGGCTTTGAATGCGCCGGGCTTGATAGCATCGTAGGGCTTGCTAGTACTTGGCCGAGTGTAGCAGCGCAATGTCTCGGGCTTCCTCTAGTTGGTCAAGGGCGTCCTCGCGGGCAGTGCGGTTGCTTTGCTCATTGTAGGCCTATAGCCTTGGGGAACCGTACTCCAAGTCAGTGGGGAGGATGGCCTCAGCTCTATAGACTAGAAAGAACGATGTGAACCCCATGGCTCGGCTCGGAGTGTTCCTCAGGCTCTAGATGACCGACGGGAGTTTGGCAAGCCATTTCTTGCCAAATTTCTTCAACCGGTTGTATATTCTTGGCTTGAGACCCTGTAGGATCATGTCGTTGGCATGTTCTACTTGGCCATTTGTCCTAGGGTGTCCTACGGCCAACCAGGCCACACAAGCAGGCCCATCGTTGTCATGGTGCCATCGCCTGCTAATCATATTGTGGTCGCCTTGCGCCTCACATCGGTCGCTGAGGCGGTCGTGCACCGAGGGGGCCTTGTTGGCTTTCGGTGCCCGAGCAGGCTTAGGACAAACCGAGGCCTCTCTATCCTGCCGAGGCGGTGCCACGGGTAGTTTTGAGGTGCCCTTGTGCCATCGAGAGGCGGAACTTTTGGCCTGCTGTACCGCGGTGGTCTCAAGGAGGTCTCGGAGCTCGCCGTGGACCCATCACCCCTCTGAGGTAGAGGGCTCGGGCATTGTCCAGAGTAGCATCACTACTCCCGCAATGTTCTAGCTAGTGTGATTGAAGATAGGGGGTTGCTCGCCCCCTTCGTCGTTGTTGATGCGGTGGTTGACATTGCGAGCCCTCCACCGGGCTACTCCGCCATCACCGCGACCCCGCTGCTCTTGCTCGAGAGTGTCTCGGAGCTGCTGCAGAAGGAGTCGGTCTTATTCAACCTTGGCCTAAAGCTCACGGAGCTGCTCTAGGTCTAGGCATCGAAGTTCCTTGGGGGCGGGGTTCTCGTTCCGTGCTGCCGAGGGCTCGATGCATGGAGGTGTGGCGTCGCCTACCCCCTTGTGGGGCGGGGAGCGATTGCCTGCCCCTTCATCCTCATCACTCGCGCTTAGCACCCTGAGCTCGACGTTGAAGCACTCACGAGTGGGATCGTAAGTGTCTTCGTCATCAGAGTCGGAGTAGCCGAAGCAGTAGTCGCTCGCGGCCATGAAGCGGTGCATGGCTTTAGGGTCACGAAGCTTGGAGAAGTCCGCTCTGGCCCACGCCTCGTCCTCCTTCAAGGAGTCAGCATGGGTGTGGGTCAGGGTTGTGGCGATGAGGTCTAGGGCAAAACGTTGGTGGTGTCCTAGGGGCTCTTCATGAGTGAAAGCATAGGCGGTGGCGGCATTGCCCAACCCGAAGGGGTATAGGGATGGAGTCATCACCGGGCTCCACTCCATCGGAGTTGACTCCTTAGGAGGTGGCAGGGCAGAGCTTGATGATGGGGCATTGTTGTGCGCCACCGGCATCTTTTCCTTGCCCTAGCTTAAGCTAAATAGGTCCCCAGCCAGGGACCCTATACCAATAGCCGGGTATGGGATATTGGCGGAGCGCGGTGCATTGCCCTAGTCACTCCCTTTTATAGTCGAAGGGAGGCACCGAGGCGGTACATGTATTTGCTATGTGGCGTTTTGTGAGCAGAGGCGGTATGTTCGAGCCTTGTAGCTCGTCACTATGGCGGCATGGTCGGTGGAGCGGTCTTGTCCTCGGTGCATTGGAGCGACATGCCGGTCACGCCTGATCCTGTGTGATGTGGGAGCTCCTGTGGTGGCATGCGTGCCTTCTTCTATTGGAGGCATGCTGGTCACTGTATGTTTGACCGGCATAGAGAGCCAAGGCTAGGTAGATGCGACGGTACAGTTGCGTTGATTCCGAGGCTACATGAGCTTGGCCCTGTGCACGATGTGGGAGCTCCTGCAGCTTGACATAGGGCATGGCGTGTACTACGGATGACGTGCCGGTCCTAGAGTGCTGACAACGTAGAGAGCCAAGGCCCAGTTGGTGCAGAGGCTGAACCATTATGGGGGGCTCGGCGGGCATGAGTCCCGAGGCTACAGGAGCCCAGAAGTGGATAGCCGAGGCTCGGTGGGTGCAGTTGGTCTTGTACGTCGATTTCGAGGCTACAGGGACCCAGACTTGACTTTCCACGCCACGCTGTCCTTGGAGCAGGGGTTAGGCAGCATAGTGCAGCACGGGTGTCAGCCATGGGCACAGTGCCGAGCATAGTGGCCTATAACCCCTACCCCGTCATATCCCAGATGGCATGGCGTCGATGTGACTCCCGTCTCGTCGGCCACTCCATTGTATAGTGCCATCATTCGGCTGACGTCGCGAGAGTCGTTGGACGCATTAGCTAGATGTGACGTCCCATCAGAGAAGTCAGTCAAGGTGGCGGTGACGGGGTTGATGCCGAGCCGGCCTCGAGCGAGTCGGTAACTGGGTGCTCGTCCGAGGCCTCATGGCGTAGGGCCTCGGGCGAGTCGGAGAATCGGTACCTCGTTCAAGGCCTTGTGGCACGGGGCCTCGGGCGAGTCGAAAAACCGGTACCTCATCCGAGGCCTTGTGGCGCGGGGCCTCAAGCAAGTCGGAAAACTAGTACCTCGTCCGAGGCCTCATGGTTTCATTCTGGGCCGAGCCCGCTTCGGGTGAGCCCAGATATTATTCAAGGTGGGCCGTGTGGTCCAGCCGGGCCTCGGATAAGGTGGGGTTTTGCTGGTGGTTGTCTCTTGGCTTCGATATTTACAAGGTCTAAGCGATTTTTTGGTTCTTGCTTAGGGGACCCCTTTTTATGGTACCCGACACTTGCAACCCTTGTAGAGCTAGAGCAAGTTTGCATTTCGTTATTTGTCATACTAATCAAATTGCTCTAGTTGATTTATAGATTTTTAAATAGGCTATTCACCCCCCTCTAGCCATATTAAGACCTTTCAAGTGGTATCAGAGCCGTGGTCACCGTTTGATTGAAGGCTTAACAACCTCAGTGTCAAATTATGACTCAAGTTGTGTTCAACCATGTGGGGGGCAAACCACCGTTCTTTGATGGCACGTGCTATGATTATTAGAAGAGAAAGATGAGGATGTATCTTGGTTCAATCAATGATCAAGTATGGGAAGTGACCGAGAATGACTATGCTATCATTGATCCTGATGACCCCACCAACCAAGACAAGACCAACAAGCAATGCAATACAATGGCTCTTAACACCATATACAATGCCATTGATTCTAAGGTGTTTGAGCAAATCAAGGATTGTGAAAGAGCAAATGAGGTGTGGAGGAGATTGGAGGAAACATATGAGGGCACACCGGCAATGAAGAGTGCTAAGTTGTACATTCTTAAGGATAAGTTGACAAGCTTCAAGATGAAGGAAGATGAGAGCATTTTAGAAATATTCCATCAGTTGTAAGTGATTGTAAATGACTTGAAGGCCTTGGGAGAGAAGATCAAGGATGATGATGTCTCTCATCGGTTCTTGATGTGCCTACCTCCAAGATTTGAGATGTTGAGATTGCTCATCATAAGAGGAGGATTGAAGAAGATTACCCCCAACCAAGTACTAGGTGATGTCATGACCTAAGAGACATACTATGTGGAAAGGGAGGTGGATGACAAGGATGATAAGAAGGAAGAAGAAGACAAGAAGAAGAGTATAGCATTCAATGCTAGCTCATCATCATCCAAGAACAAGGGCAAGTTCAAGAAAGAATCAAGTGATGATGATGATCTTAGTGATATTGATGATGAAGCTATGGTCCTCTTTATCCATAAGATAGGAAAATTCATGAAGAAGAAGGGCTATGGTGCAAGAAAGAGAAGAGATCATACCAAAAGCAAAGAATATGTGAGAAGATGCTACAATTACAAGAGCCCCGATCACGTTGTAGCAAATTGTCCCTACAATAGTGACAATGACGAGGATGAGAAGAAGAAGCTCAAAAAGGATAAGAAAGAGAAGAAGGAGAAGAAGGAGAAGAGAATGACCTTCCAAAAGAAGAAAGGTGGAGGCATGTGGTCACATGGGATAGTGATGACTCTTCAGATAGTGATAGCTCTAGTGATGATGACAAGAAATCTATCAAGAGAGCACTAGCAAGCATCACCATCAACAACAAGCTCTCCATCTTCGACACTCCATCGACATGCCTCATGGCAAAGCCTACCAAGGTAAAATATGATGTGAGTGATGATGATGAATATGAAAGTGATGCTTGTAGGAGTGATGATGATGATGAAGAGTACTACAAGGAGGAGCTCATGGACATGTGTGAGCAAGTGCATACTTGCTTTGAGATGAAGAGAAAGGAGTGCAAGGAATTAAACAAGAAAGTCAAATTTCTTGAGCAATCCCTTGATGAGCTCAATGCCACTCATGAGAGGCTAATGGAAGCCCATGAGAAGCTTGGCAAAGCTCACCCTAAGCTTGAGAAAGCTCACTCCTCTCTCATCGAGCAAGTCAAAGAGGAAGCCAAGGAGGAGCAAGTGATTGTATCATGTGATGTGGGACTAACATGTGATCTTATTAATGAATCTTTTTATAAGCCCATTATAGTTGCTCCCACTAACACTTCTTGTAGCACTACTACTTCAACTTCACTTTTGAGTGATGGTCTCACTTATGATGTCTCATTAATGATGGAAAATGATACCCTCAAGAAGGAGGTGAATGAGCTCACTTATGCTTTAGGCAATGCCTATGGTGAAGATGCCCACTTGCTAAAGTGCTTGGGTAGCCAAAGGTTTTCTCTCAACAAAGAGGGATTAGGCTATACTCCAAGAAAAGCAAAGTGGCTTTTGTCACTCCTAAAGTTAGGTTTGTGAAGGGCAATGGCCAGTTTTGCAATAGATGTAAGCAAGTTGGGCATAGAGAGCAATATTGCAAGACTAACAAGAACAAGCTACCTAATATATCCTCAATTAAATTTGATTCTTGTTACATGCTTGTTAAGGGTGCCAATGGTGTGAAGGCTAGGTTCGTTGGTACACCAATTGTGGGCCCAAAGAAGAAGGCCATTTAGGTACCAAAGACCTTGGTAACTAACCTTCAAGGACCCAAGCAAGTTTGGATACCTAAAAGAAATTGATCTTCTTTTGTAGGTTAATTATAAAGCTAGAGGAAGGCATTGGGTGCTTGATAGTGGGTGCACACAACACATGACTGGTGATTCAAGAATGTTCAATTCAATCAATGAAAACAAGAGCAATGAGATTGATAGTATTACATTTGGTGACAATGGCAAAGGCAAGGTCAAAGGGCTTGATAAGATTGCAGTATCCAATGACTTGAGTATTTCCAATGTGCTACTAGTAGAGAGCTTGAACTTCAACATATTGTCGGTGGCTCAATTGTGTGATCTTAGTTTCAAGTGCATATTTGGTGTGGATGATGTAGAGATTATAAGTGTAGATGGCTCTAACTTGATATTCAAAGGATTTAGATATGAAAATCTATACTTGGTTGATTTCAATGCTAGAGAATCTCAATTGACAACATGTTTGATCACTAAGTCCATCATAGGTTGGTTATGGCATAGAAGGCTTGGTCATGTTGGAATGAAACAATTGAACAAGTTGATTAAGCATGACTTAGTTAGAGGTTTGAAAGATGCCACATTTGAGAAGGATAATCTATGTAGTGCATGTCAAGCTGGAAAATAAGTTGGTAACACACATCCTAAGAAGAGCATAATGAGCACATCTAAGGCATTTGAGTTGATGCACATGGACTTGTTTGGACAAACCACATATATAAGCATTGGTGGAAATAAATATGGATTTGTGATTGTGGATGATTTCACTAGACACACATGGGTATTCTTTCTTGTTGACAAGAGTGATGTATTTGCAACATTCAAATCATTTGTCAAGGGCATTCACAATGAGTTTGAAACAACCATCAAGAAAGTTAGAAGTGACAATGGAAGTGAATTCAAGAACACTAGAATTGATGAGTTATGTAATGAATTTGAAATTAGACATTAATTCTCGGCCAAATATACTCATCAATCAAATGGCTTAGTTAAAAGGAAGAATAGAACTTTGATTGACATGGCAAGATCAATGTTGAGTGAGTACAATGTGAGTCATTTATTTTGGGCCAAAGCAATCAATATGGCTTGCTATTATAGCAACCGACTCTATTGTCACCCCATGATGGAGAAGACACCTTATGAGCTTTTGAATGGAAGAAAGCCCAACATAGCATACTTTGGGGTTTTTGGTTGTAAATGCTATATATTGAAGAAATGCACTAGATTGAGCAAGTTTGAAAAGAAATGTGATGAAGGTTTCTTGCTTGGTTACTCCACTACTAGCAAGGCTTATAGAGTTTGGAATTTGGCTAGTGGTACTCTTAAGGAGGTTCATGATGTGGAGTTTGATAAAACAAATGGTTCCCAAGAGGAAGATGAGAATCTAGATGATGTAAGAGGCACTCAATTGGTCAATGCAATGAAGAACATGGACATTAGTGATATAAGGCCTAGGGAGGTGATTGATGTTGAAGATGACAAAAATCAAGTGCTCGCTAACTCAAATGTGCAAGCTAGTGGTTCTCATGATCAAGTTCAAGCAAGAACTAGTGATGACAAAGTGCAAGGTCAACAACAAGTGGCTAGTTCATCATCACAACCAAGTGATCTATTAAATGCAAGCAATCAAGTGCAAGTGCTTCAACCAACCAATATTGCAAGAGATCATCCCTTGGATACTATCATTGGTGATATTTCAAGAGGTGTGTAAACTAGATCAAGATTGGCTTCATTTTGTGAGCATTTCTCATTTGTGTCATCCATTGAACCTAAGAAGATAGATGAAACTTTGAAGAATATTGATTGGGTCAATGCTATGCATGAAGAGCTAAACAACTTTACAAGAAACCAAGTATAGAAGTTAGTTGAGAGGCCTAAGGATCATAATGTGATAGGAACCAAGTGGGTCTTTTGGAACAAGCAAGATCAAGATGGAATAGTAATAAGGAACAAAGCAAGATTAGTGGCTCAAGGTTACACTCAAGTTGAAGGTCTTGACTTTGGAGAAACCTATGCCCCGGTTGCAAGATTGGAAGCAATTAGGATCTTATTAGCCTATGCTTATGCCCACAATATCAAGTTATATCAAATGGATGTGAAGAGTGCATTTCTCAATGGGTACATCAATGAGCTTGTGTATGTTAAGCAACCTCCCGGTTTTGAAGATGAAAAGAAACCCAACCATGTTTACATGTTGAGAAAGGCTTTGTATGGATTAAAACAAGCACCTAGTGTAACGCCCCAGAGTCCAAATGGCTCAGATCCACTCTGCATGTTGAGCAAACCACACCTACCACCATCCCACTTACGCTTTTGTCCTTGCTTTGCGTAAAAGGATTAACCCAGGGATGGTGGGATGGACTCTAGAAGCCTTATATGTTGGTCTATCCCACCTTTAACAACCAAGGTGGGACTAAACTCTCCACAATATCTCATTAACTTGCATATGGGTCACTATAGGCCAAATTCCAAACTGGGCCAGATGTCACATAAACCCCCCCTCAAAGGAACCGACATCCTCGTTGGCCCAACACACCCACAACTGAGCAAACGATGACCAGGAACATTCCCTCTTAGCACACGTAGCCGATTTGTAATGCCCCAGAGTCCAAACGGCTCAGATCCACTCTGCACATTGAGCAAACCACACCTACCACCATCCCACTTACGCTTTTGTCCTCGCTTCGCATAAAAGGATTAACCCAGGGATGGTGGGATGGACTCTAGAAGCCTTATATGTTGGTCTATCCCACCTTTAACAACCAAGATGGGACTAAACGCTCCACAATATCTCATTAACTTGCATATAGGCCACTATGGGCCAAATTCCAAATTGGGCCAGATGTCACATACACCCCCTCAAAGGAACCGACGTCCTCGTCGGCCCAACACACCCACAACCGGGCAAACGATGACCAGGAACGTTCCCTCTTAGCACACACAACCGTGCGCCTAATGCCGGCACATGTGCCATGCCGTGCACCCCGCAGGGCCTACACACGCAATGAACCCCATGTCCATGCCCCTGGCCCACACGCGCCCGTGGCCACGAAGGTCGGCTCTGATACCATTTGTTATAAAAATCTTCATAAGCTTTTTGTAGATATTCTCCTGTTTCCCAAGTTGCATCTCCCTCATCATGATGATCTCACTGTATCTTGTTTGTTTTTACCACACTATTCCGAGTAGCATGTTCTTTAGTGTCTAACACACGGACCGGTTGCTCACGATACACCAAATCTGATTTGAGTTGGATGCCTCGAGGTTCTATTCTTTCTTCCGGAACACGCAAACACTTCTTGAGATGTGATACATGGAAAACTAGGAAGACGGTACTCATTGTCTCAGGTAACTCTAACTTATAAGCTACTAGACCTCTTCTTTCCAAGATCTTGTATGGTCTTATGAATCTAGAGGTAAGCTTTCTTCAGACTCCAAACCTTTTCTTCTTCATTGGCGTGACCTTTAGATAAACATAGTCACCAACTTCAAACACAAGGGGTCTCCTTTTTCTGTCTGCATAACTTTTCTGACACAATTGGGCCGCCTTCATATTTTGCTGAATAATATGAACTTTCTTCTCGACCTCTTCTACAAAGTCAATGCCATAATACCTTCTATCTCCTGGCTCGACCCAATTCAATGGTGTTCTACATTTTCTGCCATACAAAGCTTCGAATGGAGCCATCTTGATGCTTTCTTGATAACTATTATTGTAAGCAAACTCAGCTAATGGTAACCATGACTCCCATGATCCCCTAGAAGCCAACACATAGGCTCTTAACATATCCTCTAGAATAGCATTCACTCGTTCAGTCTGACCATCTGTCTGAGGATGATAAGCGATACTACGAATCAAACTAGTTCCTAAGCCTTTGTGCAAATGTTCCCAAAAGTGAGCCGTGAACTGGGGCCCTCTATCAGATACTATAGTCTTTGGTATACCATGCAACCTCACAATTTCTGCAATATACTTCTCGGCATATTGAGGTGGTCGATAAGTTGTCTTGATAGGTAAGAAATGAGCGGTCTTGGTAAGACGATCCACAATCACCCAAATCGAATCATGTCCCTTTTGAGTCATGGGCAAACCCGAGATAGAATCGATACTTATATCATCCCACTTCCAACTAGGTACGGACAAAGGTTGCAACAAACCAGTAGGTTTCATATGAATAGCTTTCACTCTACAACACGTGTCACATTTGGCAACATATGCTGTAACTTCTTTCTTCATTTTGGTCCACCAATAACGAGGTCTTAGTTCTTGATACATCTTACTACTTCCCGGATGGATAGATAGCTTAGAAAGGTGAGCTTCATCCATGAGTTTATTCCTAAGCTCTCGATCCTTGGGAACCACAAGACGGTCGTCAAACCACAACACGCCCGGTTCATCCACTTTAAAGTGCTTAGATGGCTTTTCTTTTATTTTCTCTTTGATGTGGAATATCCCCTTGTCGATTTTCTGGCCTTCTATTATCTTACTCTCCAAAGAGCAACTAATCTGAATACTATGTAACACAGCAGGATACATCAGATCAAACCCATCTTCAAGTAATGGCTGCACATTCAAGCAATGCGACTTTCTACTCAAAGCATCTGCCACTACATTGGCCTTTCTAGGATGATATTACACATTCAAGTTGTAATCTTTGATCAATTCCAACCATCTGCGCTGTCTCATGTTCAGCTCGGGTTGGGTAAAGATGTACTTGAGACTCTTATGATCTGTGAAAATGTTGCATACATTACCAAGTAGATAATGTCTCCAAATTTTTAGGGCATGCACGACTGCAGCAAGTTCAAGATCATGTGTCGGATAGTTGACCTCATGCTTTCTCAATTGACGTGAGGCATAAGCAATGACTCTTCCTTCTTGCATAAGAACACAGCCTAATCTAGTTTTTGATGCGTCGCAAAAACACATCAAATGGTTTCTCAATGTCCGATTGTGCGAGAACAGGAGTAGTGGTCAACAACTTCTGCAAGGCGTGGAAGGCTGCTTCGCACTCCTCTATCCACACAAACTTGTGATCTTTCTATAGCAGGCTTGTCATTGGCTTGGTAATCTTTGAGAAGTCCGGTATAAAACGATGGTAGTAACCGACTAATCCTAAGAAACTTCTAATCTCAGGAACTGTGGTCGGTGCCTTCCAATCCATAACCTCTTGCACCTTACTTGGATCGACTGAAACTCTATGTTCTGATAGAATGTGACCAAGGAAAGGAACTTTCTTCAACCAGAATTCACATTTGCTAAACTTAGCATATAGCTTATGATCTCTAAGTCTAGTCAAGATAATTCTCAGATGCTCTTCATGATCCTTCTCGTTCTTGGAGTACACCAGAGTGTCATCGATGAACACAACCACGAACTTATCCAATTCTGGCATGAAAACTGTATTCATAAAAAACATAAAGTATGCAGGAGCATTTGTCAAGCCAAAGGATATGACAAGATACTCATACAACCCATATCTAGTGGAAAATACAGTTTTTGGTATATCTTATGGCCTAATCTTGATCTGATGATAACCGGATCTCAAATCTATCTTTGAGAACACCTTAGCCTTGGCTAACTGGTCAAATAGAACATTAATATGAGGCAAGGGATACTTATTCTTGATGGTTACAGCATTAAGTGGCCTGTAATCTACGCACATTCTCAACGTGCCCTCTTTCTTCTTCTTCACAAACAAGGCGGGACATCCCCATTCAGACTTGCTTGGCCGGATAAACCCCTTTTTGATAACTCTTCTAGTTGCTTCTTTAGCTCAACTAATTCATCTAGAGGCATCCGATAGGGTCTCTTTGGAATCAGAGCTATTCCGGGGATTAACTCAATCCCAAACTCAATATCCCTATCTGGCGAAAGACCAGGTAGCTCATCGGGGAATACATCCAGAAACTCACACACTACCAGAATCTGATGAATAGGAATAACTTTAGTAGCACATGTAACACTTATAAGGTCCGTTCTCCGAGGCAATGGTACTTGGAAAGTACCCTCACCCAGGGGATCCTTAAGGGTAAGTACCTAACTTCCGGTATCTATGACTGCTCCCCAATCCTTCATCCAATTCATCCCTATAATGACATCTAGTACTAGTCCAGGCATAACTATCAAGTTTACTCAAAACTTTCTGCTACCTAATTCAAGGGTTGCCCCTCGAACCATCCGATTGGTCAAAACATCAGCCCCTGCTGAACTTATACAGTAACCATAACCCAATTCTGTGCATAGTTGTTCATGTTTCTATGCAAATGCTTGACTCATAAAAGAATGTGATGATCCAGAATCAAATAGAACAACTGCAGGGTTTTCGTTGATAGGGAACTTACTAGCGGTTACAGGCTCTCCTTTAGGAATCTCATCCATAGTCGTACTATGCACCCTAGCATTATAAGTCTGCTGCTTCTTCTTGGATGGATAAGGACAGAACCTTAAGAAGTGGCCGGGTTGGTCACAATTGTAGCAGGGTCCCCTCACTATACTAGCAGATCACACAGCTCCCTTGGAGCTACCCTATACCATAGTTGCGGCTGCCTTGTTAGACTGTACTGCCATCTTGTAAGGCTTCTGGGGTCCCCATAAATTCTGACCTCTCTGCTGAGGTGGCCTGAACCTAGCGCCAGGTGTAGATGGACGATAGGGAGGACGACCTCCCGCAGGTGCTCTTGCTTGGGACGGACCACCTTCTAGGGCTCTCTTGCTAGTCTTGGCTGTGGTGCTGACGTTATTGTTCTTTTCCTGCTTCAGACAATCACTGATGAAGTCATAGAATCTGATGTGGGTGTTGGTACCTACATGCTTCATCATCTTTGGATTGAGTCCTCTCTTAAAACTAGCGATTCTATTAGCATTAGTGTCAACCATGTCGAGAGCATAACGACACAAGTTATTGAAAGCATGCAAATATTGCGTCACGGTCTTGGTGCCCTAATTCAACGCTAAGAACTCTCCCAACTTCATCTCAGTCAGCCTGGGTGGAATATAAACTTCACGAAAGGCCTTAGCAAACTCTCTCCATGTAATCTAAGCATTTGGAGGGAAGGTTGTGCGATGGTGCTTCCACCACATTCCCACTGGTCCTTGCAACTGATGCGCAGCATACTCAGTTTTCAATACCTCAGTCATCCTCAACACACGGAATTTATCTTCCATAGTGTTGATCCATTCTTTAGCATCAAGTGGTTCCGTTGCTTCCTTGAATATTGGTGGCCTGGTGTCCATAAAATCTTTGAACCTGCTGTATTAATTCACCCCAATGCCACCACCCTGATTGTTACCGCACTGAACGTTGTTGGCGATGGTACACAGAAAATCCTCCATGTTCTTTTGGGACTATTCCATGTTGCGCTGACTCCCGAGCAACTGTGCGAGGAACACCTCTAGGGTAAATGGGGGAGGAGGTGGCAAATGCGGTTCATGGGGAGGCTCATTGTTGTTGCCGTGGTTTCCACCACCACCACCGGTCCCCGCACCGTTAGCACCGGTCTCAGCGGCCTCATACGTGGTATGGCGAGTATTTGTCATCTGCATATTTCGGCAACAAGTAATGATTGAGTGAAGCTATAATAATTGTGAGTGAATGAAAAATTATGCCAAACTAAATTTACTGAAGAGAATAAATTCATACAATAAAACAGAGGCACAATAATCGCACATCCCAATTAAAACAACATCACTAAATAAATTACTTCGAAAGCAAACATCGTGTCCATACAACCAAATTGCCAGCATACATACACTGGACTTTTATGCGTTCAGATATCGCATTACTAGCCAAGTTCCAATCACATGCCAAGTCTCATAAGTTCGAAACAAGATACATTAGGTTACATGCCAACAAAAGAAAGGTCATCGCGACAGGACCTAAACACTAGCGCAAGGCAACTAGCCTACTCCTCGGGGCCATCATCGGGGTCAGAGATGTCACCATCGCCCCAGGTGAAACTACAAGCTCATCCTCGTTGTCATCATCGATGTCCATGCCAATGGCGTCTAGAGGAGCATATGGGTCAACCCCATTGTAGAGCGCGTGAAACTCCTCATACAGGTTGATGTTGTACTCCTTTAGCTCATCGACCCTCTACAGCAGAAGGTCCCTCTCGTCCTAGGCTTCATTCCTCTCCTGAACCAACTGTCCAATCATGCGGTCTGCATTGTTGTTGGCTTGAGTCAACGTATGCACCCGCTACATAGCTCTATCACCTCTCTCAACTGCCTGGTTTCGCTGTAAGTTCATATTAGCCAATTGCTCCTGCAAACTAGCTATAGCACATGCCTGCTTCTTCTTCTGCTTTCCTACCTTGAGCTTATCATGACTACGTAAGTCAGTCAAAGTCCAGTAGGTACTCTTAAGACCCTCATACACTCTGATGGCAGTGAACATAGCACTCATAGCATGGTTGTCGCTAGCCTGTCCCTCAGCTGGACCTCTGACCAAAGCACTTCCCTAAGGTTGAACCCAAATAGCATCACAAGGATCATCCCAAGAAAAGGTGCCAACTAGAGCTACTACAAGCTCACTGGGAAATCTGCTCATGATATCCCTGATGATACGAAAAGCTGCTCCCTCTACACCCTCAATAGGAGTGCGACCCTCAAACTCCAAGTGCCAACCATCCCAATCTGGAGCATCACCAAGGGCAGGAACCGTGATCTCTACCACTGCAAGTCCATCCTCTGCTAACTGACTCTCATTCCAAGAGTACACCAGCTCTTGACCCTCTAGGTACCCCACATCATGGAGCACTCTCCAAAGCAAGGTCGGCATGCCAAACTCGCTCAAGAAGGTGTCCATGGTGCGGTGCTCCCTCAGGGCCAACGGACGCCGAGGTGCTCTTCCTCCGGTGGACTTATGGGCGGTCTACTTCGTGCGGGCCATCTGTAGCAAAAGTTCTTTTATTACCCCGTGAAAACATATTTTAGGTGATACAACTTTTATCAAAATGAGATAATCAATTTATAAGGGGAGGAATGCATGACATGAATGAAATGCACAAGTAATATGATGTATGTACGTGCCGTATGTTCTCACAAACTTATGAAATAAATAATTTCTAGCGACGAATTTGGTGGCATACAAACGATCTCTCAATTACGTAGCTAATACGTTCTACACGATAGCGTTGTTATGTACCTGCAGAAGATTCATTTCAGCCCAATTCCCGATGAATGCATAAAAACAATAAATGTTAGCTACACGCTCTACATGAATCCCTAGATACGTGTACAACGGTAGTAACTACCCGAACCATCATCCTATTGACGGCATCGCCTCAATAGACGGAATACCCACACATGAGATACCTTTGTAAAACATGCGTAGAACATGTAATTACTCCAGCATCATATAAGCATTCACCCTAGATCGGCGGTGTATCTGATCATGCTCTCACAACTCACACTTACCGAGGCGTAGAGGCAAATGATCCATACATTACCACTCAAACAAGTGGCACTCATACAATAGCACGCCGTATGAGCGATGAAAGAGAAATATGATGCAAGAACCCCAAGTCAGTACTTAATTAAGCCACCTAGAGTCTTTAACTAGGCATAAAGGATATGACCACTGGCACACTTTTTAGTTTGAAAATCATGTTTTTCAAATGCCTTTTTATTTTAAATACACTTGTGAACAGTAACACGCTAAACCATGCTCTGATGCTAGCTAATGATCATCTCCAATAAAAGCATCAGGCAAGACGTAAGGAATGACCATGCCCATGGTCCTAAGCATCACCCATCGCAGGATAAAGGTAGTTGATACAGTAGCCGTAATACATCTGCTCATCTGCAATAAGTGGGAATAAAACCCTGAGTACGAGAAGGTACTCAGCTAGACTTACCCAACATAACCGAAAATAAAGTGACACCAAGGATTATGAAGGGCTTTATAGTAGGGTAGCTGACTCATTTGCAAAAAGAGGCATTTTTAGCATTTCAAGAACCTTTCCAAAAGCATTATTGTCAAGTTAATTATTATTAACCTGTCAACTACATTTGCACCTATACTAGAGCAAGCATGTGATTAAGCAAATAATGATAACCAATGATCATTAACAACTTCCATAATGTCATATTCATTATAACTATCCAAGTGTTCCATCAACATTACTACGATGAAGTCACTCAAGTCAAGTGCTCACTATCCAGGAGAGATGGTGATTCAAATCGATTCCTAACCAGCTAGTGATTTATTCCTTATACAAACCTCACTCACCCGCTAAAGTGAGGTATTGGTCACCGAGTCAACTATCTAGGAATCTCGAGTTTGCTAGGAACCACATGTACCCGGGGGTCGACCGACTGCACTTTGGTCTTATCATCTCGCCCTCGTGTTCTACCACACCTGCTCCAGCATAGTGCGCTGTGGGCAATCTACTTGGCCCGAATAATCTCCCAGCTTCATGATCGAAAGGTACTTTATTCGGCTAGCTAAATGTAAGGCATGCGTTCAACATGACTCGAGGCCCAACAACAGTCGGTCCTTAATCGACACAGACGGAAAGCACTACAGCCCAAAACTCTGTAAGTCTCCGTCCGGTCTCAACTTCATTTAACACTTAGTTATACCATGACTACATAGTTATCCAAGCAGATCTAGGTAATCACATATAGCTCGCAGGTGACAGGAAATCACCCGACTTCTACCGATCTAAGCTAGCTAAGCATTGACTCGACTGCGGATACCAGGGTAACAAGGATATAGTATAGCAAAGGTAGACAAGGTATAATGCAGCAACGGTTGCAAACAACTCCTGAACATAATGCATCAATTAAAGTAAAGCATTTAATTAATAACTGCAAATCGGAGAGAAAATGCTCCGGGGCTTGCCTCTCTCGAAGGAGCTCGGGCGGTGATTTGGGCACTCCGGAAGTTCCTCAACGTCCTCCTCGTCAGCTTCGGTCACTTCCTATGACTGCACCTCGAGCTGTTCCTTGGGCTCCTCGGGTATGACGACTAGGCTCTCGGTTTGCGATCCTGTATGATGCATGTGCGTAAGTGCTTATACAAAAGTGCATCGGATGAAATGAACACAAGGGATATGCTTGAATGCAAGGTAGTCAACATCATCCAAGAACATATACTACAAGCACATGTCATCTACTACATTCTCTTCTACTACTAATATGCTAAGTTAACACATCTCATTAAATGCTTCAAAGATACATCAAAGCTTCACTAATTCCTTAAGCATACACAAAGTAACATTTGATTAACCCTAGTTAATAATAGGTTTGAATAACAACATCTATTTTTATAGCTCAGAAAAATCTTAGAAAATTACCATAGCTCAGTACTACCCTAAGTAGTCTACCATCAGATTTTTATGGCATTTGGACGAGTGGATTAGCCTACACAAAAATAACAAGCTAGGGCTTAATTATGAACATGGAAATACTTTGTACTGTGAAAAGTGTCAAACAACAGATAAAATATTTTTCCCATGTTCTACACAACAAATAATCACTGTACAAAAATTATCACATGCATGTTTTATACAAATTTTGCTCTCTAGCAAAAATAACAAAAATCAGCCATTAAAGGCACTTGAACTACACCTCATAATTTTTCTACAAGACAAGCATGGCATATATTTTTCCTAGGAAGTACATTACACAAGAAGAATAACACACTTGGAATCATATTTTTCTGATACATATAGGATTTATTAACCATTTTTCAAGATATCATCAATATCAAGAATTAATTAAAGCTCTACAGAAAAGTATCTCACAAATGACATGCAATATTTTTATCATGTAGATCTAGTGACAAGGAACCTAGCAAAATTTGTTTCAACGAATTTGGAGCCAAAATGAGTACACAAACATTTTCCAAAGTATTTAACAGAAATCTAAAAATTCATTACTTAATTCCTTTTCAAAACTAGCCGACAAAAATTGCTGGGTGCACCTGGTGCTGTGCACCTGGAACTTCCACCGGTCACTGCGGCTGGGCCCTGCGGCCCCACGGGTCAGCGACCCGAGAACAGGGGAGGAGCCCCGGCGACCGGTGCTCACCGGCGGCGAGCTCTCCTGGTGGCGCAGGCGGTGCCAGCATGCACACCACGTCGAGCTACACCGACTGGGAGGGTGGCATTGGCCCGGCGGCATGATGGACCACACGGCCATAGCAGTGCACTCGCCGGAGAGGAAAGAGGCGGCCAAGCTCGGCCCTTACCTCGACGACGGCGGCTGCGAGCGAGCGCAAGCGAGGCAGGGACCCTAGGCAGAGCTGCTGGCGATGGGAATCGAAGAAAGAAGGCATGGAAGGAGGGGTACGTCGCCGGCGGGGCAGCGGCGGCGTTCGATGGCGAGAGCGGGCACGCGCTGCTGCTGTCGCTGTGTCTGAGAGAGCGGGAGGGCAAAGTGGGGAGCGCAGCGGGGGCAGCAGATGAAGGCGAGCGCATGGAGGGCGAGGCAGGCTAGGGCTGCCGTGCGGCATGCATCGCTGGCGCATGGCGGCCACGTGGCGAGCGCGTCCTGACGCAGTCAGGCGCGGCGCAGCGTGGAGGCAGGCCGGGTGAGCGGGCCAGCATGGAGGCAGGCCAGGCGCGCGAGGTGGGCTGGGCTGCGGCGAAGGCGTTGCTGGGCCAGACACGGGGCGGGCGAGCAAGCGACGGGCGCGGTGGTAGGCCAAGCCAGCTTCGGCCATGGGCCAGAAAGGAGGCGGCGGCCCATGGAAGGAGAAAACCTTTTTTTCAATTTCTATTTTCAAGAAATTTTCAAATACCAGTTTTCAAATATCATTTTGAGCAAGAAAATGACATCTTTTGAAAATGTCCCAAAAATAAAAGTTGCTTAGAATTTAATCCTCTACAACTTTGCTTTAGGGACCAACTAAAAATTTTGCATAGATTTTGAATTGGGAAGCAAAAGCTAAATTGGGAGAATTTTTGACCATTTTCAATAAAGGTTTCAAATGCATATTTTGTCAAAAGCTTGAATACAAACCTTGCTCCAAAAACTATGCTAAATAATTCTAGATGATTTACAATTATAGCCAAACATGTTTTACTAACCTAGCAAGCATAATTAGGGCAAAAACAACTCTAAACAAGTGTATGCAACATTCATGTTTCACGAGCATGTTTCATACGTTTCGAAGCATGGTTTTAGTTATCATTTACATAGTTAGGCATAGATAATTAGGATGCTTGATGATGCACAATATGCATGATTTGTAGTGCCTAAATGCTGGCATAACACCGGGGTGTTACACCTAGAGCATGGTATAAGAGATTGAGGGATTTCCTACTCTCTAAGGGATTCAAGATGGGAAAGGTTGACACCACTCTCTTCACTAAGAAGCTTGGAAATAACTTATTTGTAATGCAAATCTATATTGATGATATCATATTTGGGTCAACAAATCAAGATTTTTGTGAAGAGCTTGGGAAGATGATGGCAAGTGAGTTTGAGATGTCTATGATTGGCGAGCTTAGTTACTTCCTTGGTCTTCAAATCAAGCAAATGAAGAATAACACTTTTGTGAGTCAAGGCAAGTATATCAAGGACATGCTCAAGAAGTTTGGAATGGATGATGCTAAAGCTATTTGTACACCAATGGGGACAAGTGGAAGCTTGGATAGTGATGCTAGTGGCAACATAGTGGATCAAAAGATGTATCGGTCTATGATTAGAAGCCTACTCTATGTGACCGCATCAAGGCTGGATATGATGTTTAGTGTAGGCATGTGAGCTAGATTCCAAGCCTCACTAAGAGAAAGTTATTTGAAAGCAACAAAGAGAATATTAAGGTACTTGAAGCATACACAAAATATTGGATTGTGGTATCCCAAAGGAGAAAGGTTTAAGTTAATTGGATATTCGGACTCCGATTATGTGGGATGCAAAGTTGAGAGAAAGAGCACATCGGGCACATATCAACTATTGGGAAGATCACTTATGTCTTGGTCATCAAAGAAGCAAAATAGTGTAGCACTTTCAACCGTCGAAGCGGAGTACATTTCGGCCGGTAGTTGTGCTTAATTACTTTGGATGAAGGCTACTTTGAGTGACTTTGAAATTAAATTCAAGCGAGTGCCATTGCTATGTGACAATGAGAGTGCCGTAAAGCTCACCAACAACCTAGTTCAACATTCAAGAACAAAGCATATTGATGTCTGCCATCATTTCATAAGAGATCACCAACAAAAAGAGGACATTTGCATTGAGAGTGTGGGCACTGAATATCAACTTGCCGATATCTTCACCAAGCCACTTGATGAGAAGATGTTTTGCAAGCTAAGGAATGAATTGAACATACTTGACTTCTCCAATATGTGTTGATGCACCCCCAATTTATATGACATGCCTCTCCTTCGAGCAATTCAAGGTAAAAGTTGATTGGCATGGCATACATACTTGCTAAGGACATGTTTAGTGCATCTAGACATATTTCACATTTGAATAGGCTCATTCATGAAAATCAAATGAATTTGATGCTTGTATGGTACCACTATTGCTTGTATGCTTAAAATGATCTAATGGTAGCATATGACATGTTTGTGGGCTTGTAAACCTAGTGTTTGATCTAGAAAATAAGCTATAAGTGTTTAACTTAACATGGTACAAAATAACCCTTATTTGGAGGTGTGAAGAAGCTTGTCCTTGGATCAAACCGAGTTAAATATCTTTTGCAAGTGATCTAGATTGAACCAAATTGGAAAAATGATCCTCATTTCACATGGTTTTACCCCAACCTATCTACAATTTGAGCTCACCTTTTGTGCTAATTGTTGACAAAGGGGGAGAGAAATTCACAAAGATAGTAAGATAGGAGGAGAAAACAAATGAAATAACATTGTAAAGGGATCATAAAAAATGCACACAAGTAGGGGGAGCAAGCTCATAAACTTGTATATTGCATTTGAATGTGTATTTCATATATTTGCTTACATGGCATAAGTTCTAAATTTCAATATTTATTCTTGTGTGGTGATGCTAGTTATAGGCTTGAATGATGAAATGAAAAACTAGCATGCATAGGCTAAAGTAACTAGACTTATGTTCATTCTATGGAAACTAGACCCTTGCTTGTAATGTTGATCTCATAGGGTATTCTAGTTTTTGTGTATGTCTAGTTACTAATGGTGCTAAGAAAGATATATTGGTGCACTCCGATTGGTATCACACTTCAAAGGTTTATCTCTTATACCTTAGCACCATTTGGTAGACATTGTCTCCTATATTTCCTATCTAAGCATATGTGCAAGCTACAATCCAAACTCTTAGCACATATGTAGGGGGAGCAATTGCTACCATTTAGGATTCATGAAACTTGTCCATATCCTTTACACATGGTAAATATGCTTGGGCAAGCAACATGGATTCAATTAAATTTCAACTCATATCTTTGTGAAAGGGTTGTCATCAATTACCAAAAAGGGGAGGATTGAAAGCTCTAGTTTGGTTTTGGTTAATTCATGAAACCCTAAGTGCTAACCTAGTTTATCAAAGTGATTATGAGATAGGTAGCACTACTCCAAGTGATGAAGCAATGGCGAAGATCATGACAATGGTGATGGCATGGTCATGATCAAATGCTTGAACTTGGAAAAGAAGAAAGAGAAAAACAAAAGACTCAAGGCAAATGTATAAATAGTAGGAGCCATTTTATTTCGGTGATCAAGACACTTAGCGAGTGTGATCACATTTAGGTTAGATAGTCGTATTATTAAGAGGGGTGAAACTCGTATTGAAATACGGTTATCAAAGTGCCACTAGATGCTCTAACTCATTGCATATGCATTTAGGATCTAGTGGAGTGCTAACACCCTTGAAAATACTTTGTGAAAATATGCTAACACATGTGCACAAGGTGATACACTTGGTGGTTGGCACATTTGAGCAAGGGTTAGAAACCTCACCGGTGGAGTGTCCGCCCGTAGAGTGCGGATAGTCCGACGGTGCCACCGGCGCCCTAGACAGAAAAGACAGGGGTTCACAGAGTGACCAGACGCTGGTGGTATAGTGACCGGACGCTGGGTTCAGAGTCCGGTCAGTGGCAGCAGTAAGTGCGTGGTTTCGATCTTCGATCGGACGCTGGCGCTAAAAGTGATCGGACGCTGGCAAGGTGTGTTCGGTCAATGCTGACGTACGCTGACGTGTGGTGAAAAGTGCTGATATTGAGTGACCGGATGCGTCCGGTCATGATTTTGCGTGAATGGAACCTTACTAGAAATGACCGGTCGCTGAGGTCTAGCGTCCGGTCACCTCGTAGCAGCACGTCCGGTCATCGCTTAACCATTGGGATCGGGCGCTCAGTATTTGAAGAGAGGGGACACGTGGCGTGTATCGCGTGACTGAACGCTAGGGTCCAGCGTCCGGTCAATATGACCGGAGCGTCCGATCGGCCCGTGTTCAGTGCAGTGAGGAGCCCAACTGCTCTATTTCGTGGGGGCTTCTATTTAAGCCCCATGGCCGGCTCAAGCTCACTCTCTTAGTCATTTGCATTGACATAGCAACCTTGTGAGCTTAGCCAAAGACCTCCCACTCATCTCCATCATTGTTTCATCATCATTGTGAGATTGGGAGAGAATCCAAGTGCATTGTTTGAGTGATTGCATCTAGTGGCACTTGGCATTTGTGTTTCGCTATGGGATTCACTTGTTACTCTTGGTGGTTGCCGCCACCTAGATGGCTTGGAGCACCGAGGATCGTTGAGCGGAGGTTGGTGACTGTCTCCGGCTCCGATCGTGGTGATTGTGAGGGATCTTGTGCCTTCCTCGGTGGAGAGCCGAAAGGTAACTCTAGTGGATTGCTCGTGTCATTAAGTTACCTCACTTGTGGGTAGGTTCTTGCGGTGTCCAATTATGTGGACAAGGTTCGTACAACACCTCTTAGCCGCCGAACCACCAAGTGTTGGTCGACACAACGGGGACTAGCGTGCCGGCAAGCACGTAAACCTCGAGAGAAAAATTGGTTGTCTCTTGCCCTTTGGTATTCTTCCGGTGATTGATTTAGTATTCATCTTATGATTGGCTCACTCCTCTACACGGCGGTATAATCACCCTACTCACTCATTTATATTCTTGCAAACTAGTTGTGGCAAGCTCTTTAGTGTAATTAGAATTGAGAGCTTGCTTTGTTATTTTTAAGTTCATATAGTGGAGCTCTTTAGAGTAGCAAGTTTGAGAGCTCTTAGTGAGTAGTAACATTGCAAGTTGTGTGCCTAGTTATTATTGCAACTAGAATTGTTGGATAGGTGGCTTGCAACCCTTGTAGAGCTAGAGCAAGTTTGTATTTCGCTATTTGTCATACTAATCAAATTGCTCTAGTTGATTTGTAGATTTTTAAATAGGCTATTCACCTCCCTCTAGCCATATTAGGACCTTTCACCAGGCCCAGGAGCGAGGCTCAATTTTTGCTCAGGTCTAACTGTAGCGAAGCTTGCACGCGCGGTGGGCTCATCATGACGGTAGCAGAGCTTGCACATGGCAGAGCTCGCTACTTGCCTACGCCTAGAGATGAGAGGAGAGAGAGCTGCGGGCTGAGGGGCTCCTACCATGGCTAAGGAAGGGAGGAGGGGAGTTGCAGCCTTCCTGGGCGCCGGCCCTGCAACCCTAGTTGGCTTGGGCGGAGCCCACGGGTGGACGTGTGGCTGGAGAAGAGCTCTAATGGCCAAGGATGAGAGGTCCAGGGTGGGGGAGAGGCACGCCGGCCGTCTACGCCCTAGAACCGTGGCGGCACCAATCCTGAGGTCGGGAGCATGTCGAGGAAGCGAGAAGTCCCACGGCTCCTTTTGTCGGTGTGTCAGATGGAGAAAAGATGAACCGGTATTCTCCACTTACAAGTGGCAGGTTGGTAAATTTTATGAAAGTCTCTCCCCATGGCCGGTGAGAACAAGTTTGGAGGTGCTGTGAAATTTTCACTACCTAAAAGCCGCTTTGGAAAAAAAGAAGTTGAATCGAGCCACGCCGTTTAGTTGGCTTTTGGCATTGAGAAGCAAAAGCGACCCCAAAAGCACAATCAAAGGGACACTAATGCTTTTGCAAGTACTCACGATTAAGAAATGTATGCTTCATTCGTCCCAAAATATAAGTCATGATTTAACTTGATGGGTTCTTCAAGATCCCCCTCTGATTTTTCCTCTAATAATAATATTATAACATCATTTGTAGCAACAAAAGTTTGACCGTTAAAAAGTATTTATAAATGTAAATCTAATGCAGCAACTTTTTGTAGCACAAACTTTCTTCATGTGATTAGACTTTTTTTTTGTCAAAGTTAACAAATTTTGGATTTTGAAATCCATGCGCGCTTATACGTTTGCGATTGAGTGAATAATATGGTGTCCTCCAGGGCCCAGGTGGGTCCAACTCAACCATATAGGGCTCAACTCTTTGCAGCGGGAAGTCGGGAACCAAGCAGACCAATTCACAAAAGCGGGCCAGAACGAAAAGGCCGGTTTGCCTAGTGGTTTATCAGGCTTCGACAGGACCTAAACTCGAGGCCCATCTTTAGGCGTAGGTTTTGTTTTTTTATTTGAAGGTTACTACTTTTTGGGAAAGAAAACAAAAACAAAAACAAAAACGCAGAGTACATTCTTTAAAAAAAAGGGCAGATTACATTTCTCCCCTAATGAACTAATACAACGACAAAAAATTTCCATAATATCCTCTATGAAATTCCCAAAAATTGAATATATAAAAGCTTTCTCTTACGCCCCCCCCCCCCCCTTATAACCCTCAAATTTACACGTGCTTTTTAATTGTTATTATGCAGTGCCATCGTAAGAATCAGTAGCTACCATCATCAGGTTCCTAGTGCCTTGCTGCTGTGTTTTGCGTTAATATAAATACTATGGAAAAAAACTGCAGGGGGGTCGTCCGTATCCTAGCTTTGGCTCTGACTCTCTTACCACGTGTCGCGATTTGGTTGGTGCCAAGTGCGGACGGTCCCTATGTAATTTTTTCCCCAATACTACTGCATTATAAGGAACCATTAATTTAAGCTGAACAAGTATGTGCAATGAAACGAAACATCAGACGAAATGATGTTGGGTGTTGCGTGAACTACGCAACGCTGTTTCAAGATGGTTGCGGATGTGAATCTCGTTTGTCTTTCGGCAGCCAGGAGTTGCATGGTCAGTTCAGGCTCATCAGATCAGAGCAGAATCAGCCGATGCCCAAAGTCAGCAAGTCGCCCAATCGGCCAACCCAAGACAAAATCCGAATCTCTATTCGTCGTCACAGGCAGTGCAGGCACACCACACACGGATGACTGACGGATACAGGCAGCAGCGACAGACAGCGAAAAGCCTCTCGCATCCACCACCAGCCGGCCGGTTCTGTGTTCTTCTTGCACATACACTAACCCTTGAGCAAGCACAATGAATGCATGCACACACACACAGATGACAGACCCAGCTCTGGTTGGACCTAACACAAGACTGACCAGACCAATCATGCAGTGAGTTCATGGAAATGCAGTGCATGGGCAAGGGAAATGAGAAATCTGCAGCCGAGCGGAGCAGACTGCACCTGCACCTACACTGCACTGCGATAAATGGGAAATCTCTCCATTGGTTTCGCCGATGCTGCTGCTGCCGCCTGTTCCTCCTCCTCCTCGCAACCACATGCTGGGGCCTGGGCCCTGCTACCTGGAGCTCCCGGCTCTATGCTCTCCGGTTCCGGTGGCTGGCCCGACTAACCTCCGGCCAGGCTCGGCGTGGAGCCGGGGTGTGAGCCTAGGATGCCCTCTCGAGTCTCGCCTCGTCGTCCGGGTCTTTGACTGAAACCACATGTGCGCCACATGTCCCCTGTCGGCGCGGCCCGGAACAGCCGCACGTTACCTCACCACTGCGAAATCTGAAATCTGGATGGATGGCCGCTCTCGGCTCTGCAAGTGTGCAAGCACCCAGATTCAGCTCTCTCTGCTCTCGCCAGAGACCCCAGACCAGAGCATTGGTTTCTGTTGAGCCTTAGGGCGTGTTTGGGACTGCTCCGCTCTATGTTTTTCAGCTCTGCTCCACGTTTTTTAGCCAAACAGTTTTAGCTCCACGCACTCTGCTCCAGAAAAAAGGGTGGAGTTGTGAGAGCACCTAAAGAGGTACTCCACAAACTCCAGTTTTTTGTGGAGCTGCTCCACGGTGGAGTTTGTGGAGCAGAGTTTGTGGAGCAGTCCCAAACACCCCCTTAACCAGCTCTGCCTTCTGGTTCTGGCCGTGTCCGGCCGGCCAACTTGGTAGTAGCGACGGGTGCCAAGTGGAATGGCGAAGCAAAGCTTTAGCTGGATCTTGAAAATGGTGGCCATACTCTGCTGAACATGTGTTTGTGCTGCATTTCATCATCATCTTCAGTTCACATGTTCTCTTTTACAGACAGTAGTAACAAGGAGGAACTAGTGTTCCTGTTGAATGGATTTGTTTTTGTTTTCTCTTGTAGATAGGAACATTAGTATGTATCAAAGGTGTTAACTGCTGTGTGCTTGAGATTGAACAAGGGAACTTTCAGGCTGCTAGCTGCTGTTCTTGCATTTGCAGATTGCACAGCCACAAAAAAAGAAAAAGAAAAGAAAAGAAAGAAATACATGGATAGATAACTGAACTAACAAGAGGGGGAATTAAAGGCCCAATTTCCCCCCTTGCAGCACTTGCACAGTTGCACTTACAGAAGCAATCAAGCACTGACTGATAGGTAGATATAACTTAAGACAAGAAAGAAGAGTAATCTTTGGCTTTGTACAAACACACATGGAGATTCAACTCGACTCTCCACTCCTTTTGTGTTGCTAATAACACCTACAAGTAGCACAAAAAGAAAAAGAAAAAGAAAACAAACAAAGTGACCACACATCATTCCACGCATGCACTTCGACGCACAAAGCTCCTCTGTCTCTCCCTCACCCCAAGCAGCTTTCATCTTCTCTTCTCCATGTCTTCGGTTTGATGCTCCATTGTTGGCAGACAAGGAGAGATGGTACGACATACTCAACACATGCCCATACCCATGCACGCCTTGGACAAACAAGAAACCCCAAAAGAACAAAAGAATTTGCTCACGCATGCACAAGCCGTGCATCTCTGCGACTGCGATAATCTCAGTTGTTCTTGACTGACCCGAGCCCTCTCGCTTCAGATCCCTTCATGATCCTCAGCCTCTTGCAGGTGCTGATGAACATGCTGCAGAGAAACACAAAACTCAAGCAAGAGTCAGACACCATTGAATCAGCAGGGAACGTATATATCTCTCAACAAAACATTGCAGGCGCTTACTCGAAGGGCACGTCGCCGACGAGCATGAGGTCGCCGTCCTTGTCCTCGTACGTGACGGCGAAGTCGGAGGGGTTGACGGCGGGCGCGTCGGCGCCACCGGAGAAGCAGAGGAACATGGCCTCCAGCGCCTCCCGGAGCTCGCGGTAGCCCTTGTACATCTTGAGGTCCACCTTCCTGAGGTAGGGCGCCCCGTCCATGCTCACCTTCACGAACAGCCCGGAGGCCGGGGCGGCAGGGGCATCCTCCGCCGGCGCCGCCGCCGCAGGCTTGCTCTTGGCCGCCGCCTGCTGCTGGAAGCAGCTCTTCCTGTACGACCTCACCGGCGGCCATCCCACCACCTGAGCCCTGCAAGGATGGATGCATGAGCATGAGCCGCTGCTTGCTGCAGAGCTGATTTGCGCGTGCGTGCGTGCGCGGTGACCGTGAACCGATCGATCGATTCGGTAGCTAGAGACGCTACTCACTTGGCGGCCGGCGGCGCGGCGTCGGCGTTGCTGTCGCGCTTCTTGGGCGCGTCCTCGTTCCCGCTGCCGACGACGTCGCGCTTCTTGCCCCTGGGCGTGGACGGCGGCGGCAGCAGCGGCAGCGCCGCCTTCTGCTGGGGCTCCTCCACCTCCTCCTCCGTGCCTGGCAGGCCCAGCCTGAGCTCCGTCGCCCTGAGGTTGTCAACGTCGTCGGCGGCCTTCAAGCCGTAGCTCGCTGCTGCGGCGACTTCCATTGCTTCTCCTTAGCTTATTAGCTTGGTAGCTTCTCCGGCGCGGCCGGCGGGCGTGGGCAACGGCGGTGGTTGCAACTTGGCTCTGCAAGAACGAATTGAATCCGACGAGCTGCCTGCGCTGTGCTGTGCTCGGTCGTCGTCGTTGCTAGCTGGTGGTGGTGCCGCTGGCTGTGCGTGTGGTGTGGCCGGCGACCCGACCCGGCGTGATGTTTTATAGAGGTGAGGCCGGTCGGAGGGGGCGTGTGGGCGTGCGAGGCGGAGGCCCCGCCACACACACGGGCAGGGCGGCACGCGCACGTACGTGCCAGAGGCCAGAGGCCCAGAGCCCAGAGCCATGCGGCGATGAGTGTGCGTGCGGTGCGCGTACAAACAGCTGGGGTGGTTGCGCGGCAGGGCGCAGCCGTGGGCGGCCTGCCAGGGCGACCCGGGACAGCACGGCCCGCCCCACAACTCCGCCAGTGGCCGTCGCGGGCGCCACCGGGTTATTCGTCGGGTCCATCGGGTCACGGGTAGGTGGGCCATCGCACCGCATGCACGTCTCGTCTGTACTGCCGTGCCGGGTTGTGGGCTTGCAGCTTTCTATACACACACTGTAGGGTCCGATCCAATAAGCAAAGCTAACACCACTGTTCCAAGCTGGCTGATGCCATGCCGCAAGGACACGGAGGACGCTTATTAGGCTACTCAGGTCTTCAGTCCAAGAGTTGTTGCTCACCGTCTGGATATGGATCTTACTGCTGTTGGTAAATGAAGGACGACGACCCCAAAACCCGGTCGTTGTCGGGCGCCGGTCGAGTAACGGGCCACACCCGGATGCACGCACTAGAAGGAAGCTATGGTTGTTAAACAATGAATAGGCAGGCAGGCGCCAAGAAACCAAATCAGACTAAACAGGCTGTGGCGCTGCCATGATTAGGATACATGCTATCATTAGAGATCTCGGGAAGCATCTTCTAATTTGCACGTACAAATATATACTCTCCCTCTAGCTACCTTACCCTCTCTCCCTCCCTCTCCTGCCATTTGCCCAATAAGATATTCAAGGAATTCACAGCCAACGAATAATATTTTTGTCTCACAATAAATCAGTTAACGGTACTTTCAGCCATGGCTTATCAGCCAAATGAACAGGACAAATATAACCTGCATGCTCACTTACCTTGTCCAGTATTGCATTTCTCCTACCTATATACTCTCTCCCTCTCTCTGTCATCATCATGCATATCTGTCTTTCTCTCTCCACTACGCCTTGTTCCTCCTTTCTCTAGGCTTGCTTCTTTTGGTTAGCCTGTGGGGCCGCCTAGGGCAGTAACCCCCAGTGGGGGGCTTGTTTAATTAGCCCCAAAACCCGCCCCACGTAAGCATCGTTAAGCGGTTAACGATGCTTTCTTTTATAATTTTTATGTTTCTTTGGATACCGCATGGATCGGGAAAGGATTGTTAATTTTGCACTGTTAGTGCTGTTCCTTTAGCTAACCACCAAATAAAGGTCCTCTGTTTTTTCTTTTTTCTTTTTCTTTTTGGGCATGCATGGTCCCCCTTCAGCAGGTAAACTATGCTTTTATTTGGTGATGGGATATCATACGGCGCGGTGGTCCAGACGCAGAAATCTCTGGAAAATATTGTCTGCTATGGATCGGATTACTTTATTGTTCATCCTTGTTTTAATTGGACTTGATATAACAAGCTTATCTCGTTACATTTGGCAGTTTTGAAAATTCATTTCAAATTAAATGTTCAGAACTCAGAAGAGATTTGATATGTATGTACACTTGCACTATATTGTACTACAGCCTTACATATGCATGTCCATATAATAGTGCCTGTCAGCTTCAAAAATCTAGTGTTAGATATGTATTACAGATTTACAGTACACAGTTTTATTATTTGCAACTGCATGCTTTTACTTTTTTTTTTTTTGCTATCCTCAGTAAGTAATCCGCATCGGTTTACTAACAAAGCTATATATATTTTTGTGCTGGTGGTACAAGTAGAATATACTCAAATTTGATTCCTGGCATATTGCTCCGACCCATGATGAATTATATATCTATTAAATTGCACCGAAATTCCGACCACCATGTATGTACATTTGACTAGCCTATAACGCAATGCAATGCAGAGACGCAATGCAATGCAGAGATACCTTATGTTCCTGCAACCTCCTACACTTAGGAGTAAGAATAATGCTTGCTCCAACAAAGAATCTTTTGGATCGAATTCGCAGCGAAAAACAAGCGCTGCGCTGCCGCTTGTTTACATTCACTGTATTATATATTCTACTAAAAACTAAACACTACATGTAGGTAGGTTAGCTTTGAGCTGCTTCTCCAAACCAAAAATATTTGGTCAAGTACCATCCATGTCGCCCACTGATCGATCGTCATGAAGTTTCTTGGATTCCAGAGTAGACAGACAGAGAGAGATGTGCAAAGATGCATAGAACTTATATAATGCTTGTTGATTAGCAGTGGTTATTACGTACAATGGATTAGGGTTTAAAAACAGGCAGAATCTTTTTGCATTGATCGAGTTTTGAGTCGGGGGAATTAGGGCGGTGCAGCGTGTTTGACTGTTTGCTGCTGCATGCATGCATGCTTGCTTTTGACCTGATGATACACTACACATCATATGCATGCATTGCATGATCGACTGCTGCGTGCTCAGCAGTGCTGGTGCATGCAAACCGATGTACTAGGTACTTTAGGTAGTGATCAAGTAATAATTTAATTTTCTGTTTTCGGTTTGCTATATTTTGGCCGGAGAGATGCTCTGTGTTGTAACAACCACCTACATCCGTAGTACGGTGAGACTGGCCTTATCATTAGAAGTGACCATTTCATATATGTAGTAGCTAGAACCAGCTGTACATATATATGTGCTTTATTTTTTCATCATCCCCAAGCTAGCTACTAGCCAGATGCATGATGCCCACCGTTTCTCTCTTCAGATCCTGTTTGTCTAGGCATGCATGTTAGTATGTTCATGGACTAACCTACCTACTAACAAAGCTATCACTGGTAGAGAACAGAGCTTTATTCCTGGTGGGGAACCCCCTCTAGTCCCGGTTCCCCACTCGGGAGCAAGCATCCAGGACTAAAGGGGGTCCTTTAGTCCCGGGTCAGAAACCGGGACTAAAGGAGGACCTTTAGTCCCGGTGGGTAACACCAACCGGGACTAAAGGTGCCTCCTGACATGCCACGGTGGCCGGCACCTTTAGTCCCGGTTGGTAATACGAACCGGGACTAAAGGTTTTTTTCTTTTTTCTTTTCTTTTCATTTTTTTGTTTTCTTTTCAAAATCGGTTTTCGAAGTCGTATTGTACACTGCTAATTATACATTTATACGCGCGTATAGTATGTTTCGGTTCAAGCACAACGAAACGTATTAAATCACACAATTCAATCATAGAAATATATATATATATATATATATATATATATATATATATATATATATATATATATATATATATATATATATATATATATATATATATATATATATATGCATGCATGCATGCATCATATATATATTTACATGCATGCATGCATATGTGTATTTTACATTATATTATTTCATGTGCATATATTACAAAAAGATTGCATTATAGTTGTTGTGATATAACAAGTTTTCTCTCATCCTCTAGCTTGGCTTCCATGGCAGTGTTGGGTCGAAGTAGAACTCGCCCTTGGAATCGATGACCTGCTCATTAAAAAATCCGGCTATAGACTCTTGAATTGCTTTGATTTGGTCTTGCCGTATGACCTTTTCCTCCAACCATCGAGTCTACAGGTTTGAATTAAAGGAAAATAAATTAATATATGTACATATATATATATAAAGACATAGTAACACAATCAATAATAATAATTAAATGAATATATAGTGTATTTTTAACGTACTTTAAGTCTCTCTGTAGGAGTTCTTTGGGAGACCACCTTGATAAACTTGTAAACATAGTAACCACAGTAGTTGTTCCCCTGTTCCTGCCTCAGACACCACTTTACGAGAAAAAGATTTGTCATCCAATCTGGTGATCCAGTGAAAGCTATATGTTTAATTAATAAAGATGATGCGATTTAGGGGACTTACTTTCAAAGGGATTACATTCAGTGGCGCTTTGCATTTTCCCATGTGTTGCTTCTCAATAAAGGTTTTCCAAACACTGCCCAATAAAAAATTTGCCATGTCATCAGATATAGTTAATCATCGTGTTTGTGTGTATATATAGTTGCTAGAGATACCGAAATTACCTCTGGATAATATCTATCATATCTTGGTAGTCTTGTTGTGGTTTCTCATCGAGTCATAGATTATCAAGTGACTTTTCACCAGATCGATGTCCATCAATATCCAGTGATTGCTGCATGTGTTTATAGGATATAACGCATAACACTCATTAATTAACTAGAATCAACATATGAGCCATTAAGGATGATCGACATTATTAACAGTCACTTGAAGTTGTAGGGAAAGAGTATATCCTTCTTGTGGCGTTGGTTCACTAAGAAGTTCATGAGATTACTCTCTGACTCAGACTTCCAATTAGTCTTTGGAGTAACTGGGTCTTTGAATACTATATGGGGATCAACAAAACCAATTTCATTGTAGCCTTCCTTTCTGAGCTCTGTCATTGTAAATCTGCATATATATAGTACTTGTTAGGATAATTTATATGCATATACACACATATGATGAGTTTAATAATAGATCGAAAGAATTATTACTTACAGGCAATAGCAGCTAATGATAACTTTGTCCAGAGAGGTCAGGTGGCATAGTTGATGAAATTCTACAAAGTCAACATACATAACATCATCGCCATGGAACCAATGTTCGTCTCTAATTCTGACACCAACGCAGAAGTCTCCACCGGTAGATGCCTGCATGTACCACTTATTTAGCAAGTACATTTGCGTCTCCAGATCAGATAAGGCTTGAGGGTTGTATAGACTCTGGCCTAGTACAAATTTTTTCTTCCAAATATCAACCTCCGCCGCACTCTCAATGTTTCCATCACTAAACATCTGGTAAAGGTCGAGACCAGTCTCATCAATAAATTCACCAAGGTGATCCAAATCGACATCCGGAGGTATGTTTGCCTGATGCATTAATCCTAAATTCGAACCATATTCATTACCAACAACTAGCGGGGGGACTGATTGGTGCGCTTGTTGTCTGAGTTGGGCAACTCCTTTCCCTGCTCACTTCTTTTTCTGTACCGCCTCAATTGACTTAGTGAGAGTGCGGTCATAGTCCGATAATGTTGATTTGGACGGCTTACGAGATTCCCGCTGTTGTTGCTGGTAAGAAGCCACCCTTTTTCTTAGAATATCTGGAGCTACAAAGAAGTACGGTTTCTCCTTGCTTCTTGATTCTTTTTAAGTTTGTCATAGAATCTAGACATATCTTTTTTATATGCATCAGTTCCTTCTTCCTTCTCTTCAGATATTATTTTGGGAATAGCCCTTGGTTTCACGGTGGCTTTCTTTACCGGCGGGGACTGGTTCTTCGTTTGCGGGGCTGGCCTCTTGCTAGGCTTCTTGGTAGGCGGGGGCGGGGGAGGCGTTGGAGACCTCCTTGGAGGTGTTGGCTGCGGTGTTGGAGACCTCCTTGGAGGTGGTGGCTGCGGCATTGAAGACCTCCTTGGAGATGGTGTGGATGCAGCCTCGCCTTCCAACACAATGTCATCGTACAGAGCACTATGATGATCTAGCGATTGAACAATTGGATTTAGGTTGGGAGAGGATCTGCTACAAAAAAAGGAATGACATATTATTATGAGCAGATTGTTAATTATTTAAGCCAATACAAATTAATGATGTAGTGTTTTCATCCGCACGTACCTATGGTGAGGTAGTTCAGGAGGAGGTGGAGCCGACATCCTAGGAATGATGATGTAGCGCTTGCGCCATAGAATGAATGTCTTCTTCGCTTCTCCTAGAGTCTTCTCGCCGTCACCTCCAGGAATGTCAAGAGGCAAATTACTAAAACCTTTTTTAGCTTTATCTACCGAGATGGTAGCATATCCTTCTTGGATTATATTCCCATAAATCCTTGATGTCTTGGTTCGGTCGATAGGATTAACAAGACCGATAGCCACCTTGATTGTGGAATTCCCCTTCGGAATGTGTAGCTCACACGATGTACAAGGTTCAGTGATGTCATCCATAGGGAAGCGCAGTCCTGTGTCCCCTTAATTTGGTATCTCCGTGGAAGCGCAGCTGCTTTTCAACTAAACAGATTGGCTAATGTTGATTCCTGGCTCTGATGCCTGCTTGCTTGCACTCACTGCTATTTGCACTTGCCTTCTGATTTCCTCCTGCATTCTCGCTTTAAGGTTTTTTTTCTGCTCCTGTGCTTCACGCACCGCTTCCTCCAACCTCTAGAGCCATTGTGCCTCTTCTTCCTTCTTTCTCTAGCGGCTTCTGTAGGAAGGTCTGCCCTGAGGGAATCCATGCTCCCACGAGACACTTCCTTTGCCTCTAGTTCGGCCACCATGTTCAATAGTCCCGATGGCGTATGTCAGCTCATCCTTCTCTCTGTTGGGCCTGAACGCACCACTAGCAGTAGCTCTCTGAGCATAAAACAATCTTTCTGTTGCTTCTTGCAGTCTTGCGCCATAAACGCACTTCCCTGTCTCCTGGTCCAATGTTCCCTCATGAGCGAAAAACCAATTCTTTGCATGTTCTCCCCACTCGAGTGATTCTGGTCTGATACCCTTGGCAAGAAGGTCTGCTTCCATTTTGTTCCACTTCTTAATGGCAGTCGGGTAGCCACCTGATCCCAAGTTATGGTGGTATGTCTTCTGTTGGGCATTACGTTGGTTCTTTATCACCCGACTCACACCCTCTTCCGAAGTCTTGTACTGTACAAACTCATCCCAATAGGGCCTCTACTTTGAGATCGGGCCTAGGACAGTAAAATCTGGTGCTATGTTCTTCTTGACATACATCGTGTATAGATGTTTCTTCCAAGTCTGAAACTAGGTGGCCATCTTCTTCATTGCCCAATCCCTAACTCACTCATTCAATTCATCACCATCTATTATATCATCATAACCATCTGTTTGGAGCGTGAAATGTACCAAGACATCTTTCCAAATTAACGTCTTGTCATGATCGGAGACAAAACTGATATGAGGAGCATTGGTCTTCTTCTTCCATTCGCGGGTACTGATCGGGAGCCGGTCCCATACAAGGTAACCATAGTGGTGCACGAATTTCATTTTATTCGGCCTCCCCGATTCTTCTGTATCCACATTGAACTCCGAGATGATGAAGCGGCCCTCCAATGGCTTTTTGGGACCTCGAACATTTTTACTCTTTGTTGTAGTTGTTGATGTCGATCCAGAGGGCTACAAAACATAAACATTATTTTTAATGTCATGAGCACACATAAGACATATGATAATATATATAGCTAATAATAAAAAATATATACTTGGCCAATATGTTGTTGCTCATTTTGTTCAAGAGCTAAGTACTGACTCCCATCATCTGCATCCTCTTGCACGTTATTTTTAGCACCATCATCGCCGGCAACTTGAGTGCCAGTGTTGATCAAATTCATCATCAACTCCTCCTCATCCATGTTTCTCGGGTCGGCCATCTAGCTTCAAAAAACAAAACTAATATATAGTATGTCAAATCTTTGCTTACATGCGTAAAATCTACGAACAATATGCATTATTAAATCTTGCCCCTCGGTCACGAACGCAATTCGCCACACTAGGGTGAACTGCGTCGGTACTAGGGCGAATTAGGGCTATACATAAACGGCCGAGGGCAAATTGCGTCGGTGACTAGGGCGAACCACGTCGGTGACATCAACAGCGCGGTTCGCCCTGGTGTGATTGTTTAGCGTTAACGATAACGATAATACGAAGATCGACGAGGCCGCGAGAGAGGGCGGTGTGACAAGAGTGGCGGTGCTCCACTCCACCGTATATATGTCTGTACACATGGGTGAACGAGGGTGGCGGTGCTCCGCCGTATACATAGAAACGCATGGGCGAATGAGGGCGGCGGTGCTCCGCGACGTATATATACATGCATATGAATACAAATGACGTATATATACATGTCGGCACGGTGGCCGATGTGCTGACGACGACGACGACGTGAGGCGGGCCGGCGTGCTGACGATGACAACGTGAGGCGGGCCGGCGTGCTGACGACGATGACGTGAGGCGGGCCAGGGCGGTGTCGGTGCGTGATGTTGTGATCCTATGTACCATGTGAACCATGTAGTCATTCATCATATGAGAAAATTCTATGCTGATAATGTAAGTATAAGTCATTATGAAATGTAAGTATATGTGTCTTATTGCTAATATAACCATTACTATTTCCAAAATGATAAGAATTTATTTTCTTCTTCTACAGGCACAATATTTCTCTGATGCTATGATATAAAGTTTGAAGATAGTCTTCCCGAAAAAATATGTAATGCTCATATTACTTTAGCAACATTAATATATTATATCTGTATTCAAAGTTCACAAATGAAGAAACGTTGAAGTTTTCCTTCATTTTTATATGATATTTGCGTATATAAAATCTAGGATATTTGCGTATATGATATTTTCATTCCTTGAAAGTTTCGAACCGCTAGGAAAATTCCAGTCCCAATAGTGTTCATCGAAACAACTACGAATAATTGAACCAGAACAAATAAGATTGTTGCCCATATCAACATACGATCATTAGCTAGTGATGTTTCCAAACATAATACTCGATCCACCATCTGAGAATGTACGTAGCTATAGAGAGACGAACTGTCACCTCGGTGGGCGTGGTGGAGGGGCCACGGGCGTGCGCGGAGGAGGGCCACGGGCGCGCGCGGTGGAGGCCGCACGAGGAAGAAGAGGGCGGCGGTGTCACAGAAGACGAACCGACGATAGCATGAGGAAGAAGAGGGTGGCGGTGTCACGGATTAAGATGAACAGACGACGGCGCGAGGAAGAAGAGGGCGGCGGTGTTCGACGAGGAAGAAGAGGAGCGGATCGATCTGCGCCAGGCGCTGGCGGTTATATATCAGGGAGATTTACTCCCGGTGCCAGCCACCAACCAGGAGTAAAAGTCCTTTACTCCCGGTGCGTATTACCAACTAGGAGTAAAGGTCTCTTTACTCCCGGTGCGTGTTACCAACCGGGAGTAAAGGTACCTTTACTCCCGGTTGGTAACACGCACCGGGAGTAAAGGATTTTTTTTAGCGGGCCACGAAACTACAGCCCACCTTTACTCCCGGGTGGGCTTCCCACCTGGGAGTAAAGGTGGCCTGCAGTTTCATTTCCCGCCTGTTTTAAGCAATAGTCTTGTTAAATACAATAGAAATGCAATAGTTTTTGTTAAATACATAGTAAATTAAATAAAAGGCATAAAATTATTTTGTTAAAAATATGGATTTTCTTTTTCTTTATTGCACATAGGAAAAATCTATAACCTAACTTTTTTATTTTATGTTACAATTATAAAACATAATGTAACTAATATTTATTATTTCGTTAATACAAAAATGTAGTGTTTAATTAAAATTATTAAAACTATTGGTTTTGGACAGGAAATTTGTTTTCACATCATTTTAACGTTAATATTTTAATTTTTCATCACTCAATATCCTAATTTACCTTTTTGAGAGAGAAATCCCACCAAATCAAACATTGATTTAATTTGAAACATGACATAATAAACATCTGAATTCACAATTATTACATAATATCTCAAACACACACTACATTAAATCACTATATCATCAAGTGGGCACAACAGTGAACTTCTTCTTTACGTATGTCCCTTGGTTATGATCGCGTCGTAACCATGGAGTGTCCTCATCATTTACCAAGATGTTAGGGTCTTTGTTCACTTTGAAGGGCGGAATTCGGTCATCCTTTTCATAATCTTGTGACATGTCCGACTTGTCCTCAATTCCCACGATGACTCTTTTCCCTGAAAGAACTATGTGGCGCTTTGGCTCTTTAGTTGAGTCATTATCGTTTTTCCCTCTTTTTGGTTTGGTGGACATATCATTGACATAGAACACCTAATTCACATCCTTGGTAAGGACGAATGGTTCATCTTTGTACCCAATATTACTAAGGTCTACTGTTGTCATTCCATACTTGTTGTCTACTATTACCCCGCCTCCGGTCACCTTGACCCATTGGCACTTGAACAATGGGATCTTCAAAGTAGGTGCATATTCTAGTTTCCATATTTCATCTATGCGTCCATAATATGTCTGCTTATTCCCATTCGGGTCTGTGGCATCTATGCGGACACCACTGTTTTGGTTGGTACTCTTTTTATCTTAGGCTACTGTGTAGAATATGTTCCCATTTATCTCGTACCCTTTGTATGTGATGATATGCCATGATGGTTGCATAGCCAATAAATACAGTTGCTCATGGATGCTCTTATCACCTTGACATTTTTTTCGCAACCAACCGCCGAAAGTTTCCATGTGCTTACGTGTAATCCAAGCTTCAGTCTTCCCTAGAAACTCGGATCGTAAGAGATCCTTGTGTGTCTCAATATACGGATCTACCAAAGAGGAGTTCTATAGAACTGTGTAGTGCGCTTTATTGAAATAATCATTATCCGTACCAATATATGTTTTCCTCCCTAGTGTTCCCTTTCTGCTTAGTCTCCCCTCATGTCTCGATTTAGGAACACCAATCGAGTCAAGGTCGGGAATAAAGTCAACACAGAACTCAATGACCTCTTCTGTTCCATAGCCCTTGGCGATGCTTCCTTCTAGGCGAGCACGGTTGTGAACATATTTCTTTAGGACTCCCATGAATCTCTCTAAGGGGAACATATTGTGTAGGAACACAGGACCGAGGATGAAAATCTCCTTGACTAGGTGAACTAGGAGGTGTGTCATGATATCAAAGAAGGAAGGAGGGAACACCAACTCAAAGCTGACGAGACATTGAACCACATTATTCTGTAGTTTAGCTAGATCAGTTGGATCAATTGCCTTCTGAGAAATTGCATTGAGGAATGCACATAGCTTCACGGTGGCTAGACGTATATTTGGAGGTAGAATTCCTCTTAATGCAACTAGAAGTAATTGCGTCATGAGAACGTGATAGTCATGGGACTTTAAGTTACAGAATTTCTTCTCTGGCATATTTATAATTCCCTTTATATTCGAGGAGAATCCAGATGGTTCCTTGATGTTGTTTAAGCATTCAAACATGATTTCCTTCTCCTCTTTGCTTAGAGTGTAGCTAGCAGGACGTAAGTAATGGCGTTCATCATCTGTCTTCTCTGGATGCAGGTTGTCTCTTTCTCTCAAACAACGTAGGTCCTGTCGTGCTTCAAATGTGTCCTTAGGCTTTCCATACACACCCATGAAGCCTAGCAAGTTCACACAAAGATTCTTCGTCAGGTGCATCATGTCGATCGAGCTGCGGACCTCTAAGACTTGCCAATAGGGTAGGTCCCAAAATATGGACTTCTTCTTCCACATGGGTGCGTGACCGTTAGCGTCGTTTGGAATAGGTTGGCTTCCATGTCCTTTTCCAAAGATGACTTTCACATCATTGACCATATCAAGTACATCCTCACCGGTTTGGTTGCGAGGCTTGGTCAGGTGGTCTGCCTTCCCTTTAAAATGCTTGCCTTTTTTCTTACGGGGTGATTTGCAGGAAGAAATCGACAATGGCCAAGGTACACGACCTTTTGACATTTTTTCAAGAATACACATCTAATATGACCGAAGCAGTGTGTGCATGCATTATATCCCTTGTTTGACTGTCTTGAAAGATTACTTAGAGGAGGCCAATCATTGATTGTTACGAACAACAATGCTCGCAGATCAAAGTGTTCCTGTTTGTACTCATCCCACACACATACACCTTCTTTATTCCACAAAATGAGAAGTTCATCAATAAGTGGTCTCAGGTACACATCGATGTCATTGCCAGGTTGCTTCGGGCCTTGGATGAGCACAGGCATCATAATGAACTTTCGCTTCATGCATAACCAAGGAGGAATGTTGTAGATACTTAGAGTAACAGGCCAAGTGCTATGACTACTGTTCTGCTCTCCAAAAGGATTGATATCATCTATACTTAAAGCAAACCTTAAGTTTCTTGCGTCATTTGCAAACTCTGGGAATTCTCTGTCGATTGCTCTCCACTGGGACCCATCAGCAGGGTGTCTCAACATATTGTCTACCTTACGGTCTTCTTTGTGCCATCGCAACAATTTTGCATGTTCTTTGTTTCTGAACAGATGTTTCAAGCATGGTATTATAGGAGCATACCACATAACCTTGGCAGGGATTTTCTTCCGCGGACGTTCGCCCTCAACATCACCAGGGTCATCTCGCCTGATCTTATACCGTGATGCATGGCATACCGGGCATGCATCCAATTTCTCGTACTCTTTGCCACGGTATAGGATGCAGTCATTAGGACATGCATGTATCTTCTCGATTTCTAGCCCCATAGGATAGACAACTTGTTTTGCTTCGTAGGTAGTGGCGGGCAATTCATTGTCCTTCGGAAGCATCTTCTTTTGGATTTTAGTAACTCTCCAAATCCCTTATCAGATACACCATTCTTTGCCTTCCATTGCAGCAATTCTAGTGTGGTTCCCAACTTTTTCTGCCCTGCATCACAAGTTGGGTACAACAATTTCTTGTGATCTTCTAGCATCCGCTCGAACTTGATTTTCTCCTTTTCACTTTCACATTCTCTTTGTGCGTCACGAATGACCTGACAAAGATCATCAGCCGGATCATCTTCTGCGGCTACCTCTTCTTCAGCTTCTCCCATTGCAGTATCATTGAAGCACGCACCATCGGGAATAATATCATTGTCGTCCTATTGTTCTTCTTCATCTTCTTCCATTACAACACCGATTTCTCCGTGCTTCGTCCAACAAATATAGTTTGACATGAAACCCGACTTGAACAAGTGTGAATGAAGAGTCTTTGAGTAAGGATATTCCACCGTATTCTTACATATGGCACATGGGCAACACATAAAACCATCGCGTTTGTTTGCCTCGGCCGCATGTAACAAAGAATGCACGCCGTCAATGAACTCTTGGGAGTGGCGATCAGCATTGTACATCCAATGCCGGCTCATCTGCATTATATGACATAAATACCATATTAAAACCTAGATCATAATTAATTATTTATACAACATGCGTGCCACCACAAAAGGTACAAATTTATGAAAGCATCGCTATAATGTAGACAATCCCAACTACCACTAAAAGAACTAAAGCTAAAATACATTTTAAGAGCACAAGGATTTCGCGACCAATCTCAACTAAAACAGACAGATCCCCCGATTGTGCAACATCTTTGGGCTTCTTCGGCTGGATCACTGCCTCATTAGCCGTCGTATCTGCCTGTTGTGCAAGATATTTTTGCACAAGTTCAACATACTCTTCCTCCTAGTAGAAGCCTGAACATCGTCCACTGCCATCCCACTGAAATTAAAACAAAAAATTAGAACTTTAATCACAACCATCATGAAAATAGGTATAAACTAACCATAATCATTAAATACGATAAAATAACTCATATTGCGATCCGAACACTTGTAGAAGATACGATCCTTGTTGGGACCCTCCTTCTTCACTCGGTACTCCATCACAATCTTCGTCTCATCACGACACTTGCCGCATGGAATGAGAGGGAGGCCCGGCCTAAGTCGCTTTGGAAACCCATGAGAGGCCGAGGACCCGAAAGCAGTTGCCATCTACTCTCCAAACTCATTTTTTAATACACTATAAATTTCTCATTTTATAAACAAATAAAATTAAGAAACTATAAAATTATCTATATCTCTAAATAATGATATTTTTAATAGTCATTGTGTTCTCATCTTTTACTGCGGCAGGTAAGTAATTCACATGATATTTCCGTAAATTAACAGAAGAATGGGAGTGTACACACATAACAATCGATTATCGTTTATATTTATATATATACTACGTTTGGGTATGGTGATTGACAGACTACTGCGACGATATCGGGACGTGTGAATAAATAACCATCCATACTAGTTGACCTTGCTTACGTGATCATCTCGACGAGCATTTCTCCACCGGACAGCACCGTACTTGGCCATGGAAGAGCTCCAATTCTACGAGGAAGGGAACATGGTCTTCCACGACCATTGCCGCTCTCCCTCGTAGAATCAAAGCTCTTTCTTGACGTCCATTACCGCTCGGCAGAGAACATGCTCGCCGAAATAAACACGGTCCGCTAGTTCAACTAGTATGGATTTTCTATAATTTTCTAACTATTTTCTAAGTTTTTCATTTCATAAAAAGTTAAAATAAAAAGTACGGTGATTGACAGACTACTGCGATGATATTGGGACATGTGAATAAATAACCATCCGTACTAGTTGAACTTGCTTACGTGATCATCTCGGCGAGCATTTCTCCACCGGACGGCACCGTACTTAGTCAAGGAAGAGCTCCGATTCTATGAGGAAGGGAACATGGTCTCCCACGACCGTTGTCACTCTCCCTCGTAGAATCAAAGCTCCTCCTTGACGTCCGTTACCGCTCGGCAGAGAACATGGTCGCCGAGATGAACACGGTCCGCTAGTTCAACTAGTACGGATTTTCTATAATTTTCTAACTATTTTCTAAGTTTTTCATTTCATAAAAAGTTAAAATAAAAAGTACGGTGATTGATAGACTACTGCGACGATATCGGGACATGTGAATAAATAACCATCCGTACTAGTTGAACTTGCTTACGTGATCATCTCGACGAGCATTTCTCCACCGGACAGCACCGTACTTGGTCAAGGAAGAGCTCCGATTCTACGAGGAAGAGAACACGGTCTCCCACGACCGTTGTCGCTCTCCCTCGTAGAATCAAAGCTCCTCCTTGATGTCCGTTACCGCTCGACAGAGAACATGCTCGCCGAGTTGAACACAGTTGAAGGGTCGAGATGGCGACTAGAGGGGGGGTGAATAGTCTTTTCTAAAATTAATCTCGTCGGCTAACCGATATAAATGCGGAATTAAAACAATCGGTCTAGCTAAGACTATACCCCTCTATATATGTTCGCTAGCACCTTGCAAAGATACTAATTATGCAACTAAGGTGCCGGGCTAGCTAGAGCTCTCCTAAACAATTCTAGGAGCAAGATCACACAAACCTATGCCACTAGTACTTTAAACAACAAGGGAGCTTCTACACATGCTAGTAAGCAAAAGCACAAAGCTAACTAAGCTCACTAGCAATGCTCAATAACAAGGCAACCAATGCCTAATTAGAGAGCGCAAAAACTTAGCTACACAAACTAAGCAATGTGACTAACAAGGTTACTAAAACTAAATTAGCCACGCAAGGGAGCTACTTCTATGCTACACAAGCAAGAAGGTAATTAGCAAGCTATACAAGCTATCTAATTACAAGAGCAACAACACAAGCTTAATGTATATGAATGTAAACGCAAGCTTGTGTAACGGGGATGCAAACCAACGGGAAGAACAAGGTTGACACGATGATTTTTCTCCCGAGGTTCACGTGTTTGCCAACACGCTAGTCCCCGTTGTGTCGACCGCTCACTTGGTGGTTCGGCGGCTAATTAGCATCACCCGCTAAGCCCGCACGTCGGGCGCCGCAAGAACCTACCCCTTGAGTGAGGGTAGCTCAATGACACGCTTTACTAGAGTTGCTCTTCGCGGCTCCCGCGGGGCGAGCACAATGCCCCTCACAAGCACTTCTCCGGAGCGCCGCACAAGCTTCTTGCGCGCTTCGACGGAGACCACCACCAAGCTGTCTAGGAGGTGGCAACCTCCAAGAGTAACAAGCACCACCGGCTTGCAACTCGATCACCTAGTGCCACTCGAAGCAACCTCACGATGCAATCGCACTAGAATCGCTCACTCACACAATCGAATGATCACTATCAAGTATATGTGTGATGGAGGGCTCCCAAGCACTCTCAAGCATGGACACAAAGTCCCCTAAGGTGCTCCACACCAGCCATGGCCGAGGGCCACTTCTATTTATAGCCCCAAGGGCTAAACTAGCCGTTACCCCTTCATTGGGCAACGGTCGGGCCAACCGAACGCTCTGGTAGTGTTGACCGGACGCTGGACCTCAGCGTCCGGTCGCCCACAGATGACCATGTGTCCCGGTTCCAACGGTCACTTGACCTGACCGGACGCTCCAGCTTCAACTGACCAGACGCTGAACCCCTAGCGTCCGGTCGTTTCCAGTAAGCTCCCGAGCATGACCGGACGCGTCCGGTCGAATGCGATCGGACGCAGCCAGCGTCCGGTCACACTCTAGCGACTGCTACACTCCACGTCAGCGCGACCGGACGCAGCCTGCCAGCGTCTGGTGCATTCAGATCCAGCGTCCGGTCAGTTGACCGACGCCAGCATCTTCTCCATTCTCTTCACCCTTGCTCAAGTGTGCTAACCACAAGAATTTGCATCCGGCGCAATAGAAAATAGACATTCCATTTTCCCGAAAGCGCCTTTGTAAATGTGCCATCACCACCTCCTTTGTAAATGTGCCAACACCACCAAGTGTACATCACCATGTGTAAGTGTGTTAGCATTTTCACAATCATTTCCCAAAGGATGTTAGCCACTCAACTTGCCACGCCACTCGATCCTAGCAACAATGCAAAGTTAGATCACTCGAGTGGCACTAGATGACCGATATGCAAACAAGTTTGCCCCTCTTGATAGTACGGCCATCTATCCTAAACCCGGTCATAAACTTCTCTACACACCTATGACCGGTGAAATGAAATGCCCTAGGTTATACCTTTGCCTTGCGCATTCCATTCCATCTCCTTCAATGTCGATGCAACACATGCACCAACATGATCAACAATGATATGATCCGCTTCATATCATCACATGATCATATTGGTTCATCGATCTTGACTCTACTTGCTCTTCACCGTTGCCATCGTCCATCGGCGCCAAGTCTTGCTCAAGCTTCACCGCCACGCGGTCCATCACTCCAAAGCCTTCGACTTGCCCTTCACGCTTGCAACCGGTCCATCAAGCCAAGTCTTGTCTTGATCTTCTCCACCTTGATCACATGACTCAATGTCATGTCTCATGTGCATTTAAGCTCCTTCATCATCACATGTGTGAGCTTTGCAACATCTCCAAGCCATTTTCACCTTTATGGCATATGTTGCTCACACACATGTACCTGTGGACTAATCACCTGTGTATCTCACATAAACACAATTAGTCCACCTAAGTTATCATTCAATTACCAAAACCAAACAAGGACCTTTCAATCTCCCCCTTTTTGGTAATTGATGACAACTCTACAAAGATATAGAAATTAAGCTCTTTTGGATTCATGTTGCTTGCCCAAGCAATTTTACCATGAAAAATGATTTTGGACAAGTACCACAAACCTGAAATGGTAGTATTAGCTCCCCCTACATATGTGCTAGAGTATTTAATTTGAAGCTTGCACATATGCATAGATTGAAATTATGGGAGAGTAAATACTACAAAATGATGCTAAGGTGTATAGAATAAACCTTTGAAGCGTGTACTAATCGGAGTTGCACCTTTAAGTTCATCCTTAGCACCATGGTTAGCTAGATATCACTTGATAATAAAACACTAGATACCTTGTGAGATCAACATTAAAAGCAAGGTACTAGCATTACTTGAAAAGCATACCAAGTGTCTAGCTATCATCCTATGCATGCTAGTTATTAAATCATCATCCAAGTTCTACAACTAGCATGCACCACACAAGCATGCATATTGAATTTAAAAACTTATGCAATGCAAGCAAGCACATGATTATGCACATATCAAATGCAATCAATCAAAGTTCATGAGCTTGCTCCCTCTACTTGTGTGCTTCTCTTGTCCAAGAATTTTGATCCATCTCTTTTCTTCAATGTTGCTCCCTCTTTGTCCATGTCCAACCTCTATTTCTTTTATATCTCATCTCCCTTTGTACAAACTCTCCCCAAGCTTCATATCTTTGTACAACTTCTCCCCCTTTGTCATCAATTTCTATAAAAGGTGTGCTTCTTATTGATGCAAAGGTATGTTCTTTGGGGTAGATGGTTGAGACTAGAATTTTACATTTTTGATGGACATTACATGAATATTGGAATGACACCACAAGTAGATACCATTTAGAACTTGTAACTTGTATTACATGTATCTTATCATTCTATACATGGGTCATCCATTTTATGCACTTAAGCTCTTGTAGGTGAGGGATGCATTCTTTATTTGATGATCACTTAAAGTTGAGGATCACTTGTGGAACCATCATCTTGCATGATTGATACCTTGTATAGATACCACTTGTAGGAAGTGAATATCATTTGAAAGAATCTTCTAGTATGGAACCACTTATTTGATTTATCAATAAAGACCATTTCTTGAACATTTGCTATCTTCATGAGTACCACTTATAGGATATCACTTGTGAGTTGATCTAGACATTATTTGTAGATTCTTGATAAAATACTTGGGTCTAGATACCATTTGAAACATATAAACTAGATATCCATTTGCATTGTTGTCTTGTGCTTGTACTCTTATCATTATCATGAGCTTCTATGATTGACTTGAACTAAATTGTTTTGCCTAAGCTTCTAAGTCCGGTTTGAACCAATGACAAGCTTCTTCACACCTCTTTTAAGGGTTATCTTGTCAATGTTGTACTTGTCACTTGTTTAGCAAACCAATTTAAGTCAAGTACTTGGGTTCACTAGCTCATGAACAAATTCATGTACTAACCACTAGAACAAGTAATCATTCAAGCAATAGTGGTAGGATATGAATTTCAAAACATTTCATTTGTAATGCATGATCCTATGAAGCATGTACTATATGCACTAACCGCATACTAGTAAGGGATGAAATGATCATGCACATTACAATGATACCTTTGCTATGTTGGAGTAGAGGATAGTCACATAGATTCCAATTCATTACTCCAATAGCAATGTGAAGTCCAATTATAAGCTTGGTGAAGACCAATAGATACCAATTTGAATCTCATTCTTCACCCATATGAAATGAATACCACTTATGATCAAGTGCACTTTCTTGTTGTGGTTGACTTGCTTTATCTTTTGATCTTTGCTTGCATAAGAGCATCAATTTGAGAATACCACTTGAAATATCATGACTAGCTCTCTTTTGGGTGTTGCTTGCTTTTCTTGATCAACCCTTTTGATTGCTTCAACTAAGCATCTCAAATGTTCCTCGGATCACCACTTTCATGTTAGCCTTCCAAGTACCACACTTGGTTTACCTACACATAGGCGGCAAGCCCCTAGACTAGGGAGAAGTGACCTTTCTCCAAGAACCATCCTTGATACTCACTTGAAATGACTTGATTGATTGATCCAAGTGATGGACTTATCTTGATGAGTAAACTTGATTCCTTTTTTTTAAGTCCTTTTCTTTCTACTTGTTTAAGTCCTTTTCTTTCTACCAAATGATCTCTAATCACAACTAGAACTTAAACTTCATCTTCATCTTGAGTTTGATCTTGATCTTCTAATTTGAGTACTAAAAGTGTGCAAAGTACACTCCTCAATCAAATGCCCTTGTACTCATATCTTATCATGCTTCTAGATCATCTCAAGAACCAAACTTAGGTACCTCAAACACTTGTAAATATGTTTCCAACTTGAGGACCTTTCAATCAAAGTGACTCTAGATCCATCCAATACTTGTCACTTTTCTGGCAGATTCTATACTCTCCAAAGGAAGTAAACATATCTCCCAAAGTACAAATCCAAATACCACGAAATTTGGTGGAGATGAGCTTCACTAAGTTATCTAGCAGCCATAAAAATTTTAGCTTCATTTGATCTCATATGAACTGCCAAATTTTAATTCTTCCACCACTGCTACATGCTGAAAACTGCTGCACTATAGCTGACAAGAACCACTCCAAAACTGAAGTATTTCTTATCCAATTTCTATGAAATTTCTACAGCATCTTATACCATAAGTCTAGAGCATGTATACCAATTTTTATGCCAATCCAATAAGATTTGATCACTCAAACATGGTTACGATCACAGCTAGCTCAGATTTTGAATATAGGACAGATTTCAAGCAATTGGGCTATTCTTCATCACCTGGGTGCATTCTGTGAAGCGAGTGCACCCGACACGCGAGTGCGAGCCGCGCGGAGCGTGGCGAGCGGCGAGCGCGAGGTAAGTCCACGCTCATGCATGCAAAACTAAATGGAGACAACCAACTACGTGATGTCACCTAACTGCTCAACCCACCCACCAGGAAGCATGCATGCAGGGAATCTTTTGTTTATTCGAAACAAAAAAAAATATGATATCTTCTAAACCATATATCCGATTTTAGTTCTGTTTGAAGTAGGTTATTGAAAAAGATATGCTTAACAAAACGAGATCCATGAAGGCTGTATTTGTTGAAGTTTTTTTTTTCAAATACGTAATTGCAATATGTTGTACTATGAGTTGCAAGCACTTCTACAACACAATTGCAATTTGGCTGTAGCGTATTTAGCACTGGTTGCAATGAAGGCTGTATTTGATGAAGTTTTTTTTCAAATACGTAATTGCGATATGTTGTACTATGAGTTCCAAGCACTTCTACAACACAATTGCAACTTGGCTGTAGCGTATTTAGCACTGGTTGCAATGAAGGCTGTATTTGATGATGTTTTTTTTCAAATACGTAATTGCAATATGTTGTACTATGAGTTGCAAGCACTTCTACAACACAATTGCAACTTGGCTGTAGCGTATTTAGCACTGGTTGCAATGAAGGTTGTATTTGATGAAGTTTTTTTTTAAATACGTAATTGCAATATGTTGTACTATGAGTTGCAAGCACTTCTACAACACAATTGCAACTTGGCTGTAGCGTATTTAGCACTGGTTGCAATGAAGGCCGTATTTAATGAAGTTTTTTTTTCAAATACAGTTGCTACTTAGATATGATTGCAATTCAGAATTGCAACTTTGCGTGATTATAGCGACCAAATGCATATAATACACAGAGTTATAACTAGTTGCAACTAGGTGGTAGACATAGTTGCAATCGGTAGTACATTGACATGCAACTCATTTAAAGGATAAAAAATATATCTATATTGGATCTAGTTTTGCTCAGAATATTTTATTGAGTCGGATGCAACAAACGGTTTGTCACTCAGGGTTACGGTTTAGGAGAAAATTTGTTTCAAAGATTCGAACCAACAAAAAATTCCATGCATGCATGTATTCACTTGGGCGCGCTGATTGCTCCAAGTTGGTGCGCCTGTCGGCCTGGGTGCATTCTATATACAGGATGTACTCAGGTGTATTATAGCAAACAATGTGTATGTGTGTGTGTATATATATATATATATATATATATATATATATATATATATATATATATATATATATATATATATATATATATGTGTCACAAATTAAAGAATCACATCAACCAAAGAGACACAAGGTTTTTAACATGAAACCCCCCCCCCCCCCCCCCCCCCCCCTAAATAAAGGTATAAAGACCTCGGGACCAGCTATAGACACCTTACATCTCTTCCACTATTAGCTTGTGTGACGGCAATAAGTTATCTCTAGATATAACACCAAAGTCATACACTCATCAAGATTTCTCAATCTCAGACAAAAAAAAAAAAATTGGATCTACTAGTTTTTTGGGTCACAAAAGATGCTGCAACAACACGATATGGAGGTTGCGGATCCGAAACATTGCAACCTTGATAATGCATGGATCTCTCTTGCTTTCCTCGCAAGATCTCCTCACCTCACCTCTTATCCCTTTCTCTATTATTTTTTTGGGAGTCTTGCTCTATTTTTGTGGTCTTGTGTTGCACTACATGTCTAGATCGATCGAAAGCTCTTCATTCTAGTGTGTTTACAAAAGTCACGGTAGACTCAATCACATCATGGGGCACATTGTCTCTTACACCCTGCCAATTTATATTAATTACTGTCCCGTTCTAAACTATAAGTCATTTTTTTTTACCTTTTCAAGTACATAGCATTTGCTATAATGCACCTAGATATACCTATGTCTAGATACATAGCAAAACTTATGTACCTAGCTAGAAAACCTACAACGACTTATAACTTGGAACAGAGGAATAGTACATATATACCGAATTCATACTCTCTTTGTCATTGCCGGTGTTGCTAGAGTAGGATTTGCAAACACCATCAGCCTGTTCGTTTTGCTGTGGCTTGTCGTAAACGATCGTAAATTTTCAGCCGAAACAGTATTTTTCTCTCACACAAACCAGTCAGCAGTACTTCTTCAACGAACCAGCAACGATATGAACCGGCCAACCGAACAGGCTGCATATATACCGCAATGCTGAGACAGACTTTGGACCAGCGGTGGACACGGCGAGCCGCAGCCGAGCAGTGGCTTGAAAAGATACAGCTCGCGTTAGTCCATCCCCATGCCCACACCGCGCATCCATTGACGACCCAACAGGCGAAGATGGGCGCGCGTGGTACTGGTACGTACGTGCGTGCAACGACGACGATGCATGCATGGGCCCAGGATCGTCGCGTCGTCCACGTACGTACAAATATATATGCCGGGGGTCCCACATGCATGGACAGCTAGCTCGATGCATCGGCCAACGGAGAGAAGAGAAGGTAACGAACGAAGCGTGCGTGTGCTTCACTGCTTGGTAGCAATAGCTAGCCGCGTGGACAGTACAGTGTGCAAGTGAGACGTCGCCGACTCGCCGGAATGTAGCTAGCTAGTCGCTGCTGCACGCAATGTATATCATCGGCTGCAAGATTGTTGTTGCAGCTAGCTAGCTAGTAGCTGGCTCGTGCGTGACGCGTCCACGTCGTGCATGAATTTTTTGGTGGATCCGGCCCGGCCGGGTACCGTGACCTGTCGACGATATCAATGGATGTAGTGCTGGACTAGCTACTGTGTGAGATTTATAGCTAGCTTTATCCAGCAGGTAGCTATATATAGTAAGCCTGGCGTCAGTGTCAGCGCGCACGTAAGCGTCGCAATTAACTACTGTCCGGTAATCAATTAAAACCGGTAGCTAGCTATAGGATAGAGACAACTAGAGAGCGTGTGCGTCCACAACCACCATGGTTTGTGCCATCTTTGCTTGGTTGATAAACCATAGCTAAAAATATTATTGGCTGATTTGTTATAAAACAAAAGAAACAAAAATATTATTTGTTAATTGAAAAAGTACGACTTATAAGTCCAGCGAACAGGGCGTTGGTCGATCGTCCACACCACATCCACACGTACGTACGTGCCCGTGGTGTCACTGTCCGCGCGTGCGCATAGACTGCGACGTCGTTCCAAACTCCAATTCTATGGGAGTAGCATGCATGCAGTAGCACGCATTGGAACTAGACCGCTAGCTAACCACACGCACACCGTATAGCATACCTCTGCTTTGTAGCTTAAAAATGATATACACGTATTGGTACGTCTGTCATCACGTGCTCTGTCCTCTAATACTACTGCAAGTTATTAGTAGTGATTAGTTTTAAGAGGGCTGAGAGTAGCTAGCTAGGGACCTTTTTTGTTTTTATCTTTGGCCAGTTGAATTTGAATAGAATTTGGTTGTACTTATACTTTTTTCATGGATCACGATCGAATCGAGGTACGTACGCAGCGCAGCTCGTGCCACGTATGGTACTCTGTGATCGAGTACATGCTCATCTCATCCATATACTCCATATAGGCATGCATGCTGGTGCATCGCACTTGGCCAGACATCATGTACATGCGCATCTCGCTTAAATTACCTGTGTGGCCGGCCCGTACACAGGTAGGCGTGTCCACTGTCGGCATGCATGCACGAACGTAAGACCGCGCGTGGGCGTGTACCCGCACGTACATGCAGCGTGCGTGTTTGTTGGGGCCGGCCGGCATTGGAGCTACGTACGTCCGTACGTGGTGCAGACGGTCTTGCACGCACGCGTACGTCGTCGGTACGTACGAGTGTGTACCTGCACGTATAGCAACACCCAACACAGGCGCGTGTGACTGCCTTTGAAAAAAAGAAGTTAACAACTCTGTGGAATCGACTCCATGCGTCAATGCGTGCAACTCAACAACTGTAGCTCGAATGACGGTCGACAGCAAAAAATTACATTCATTTTAGTCGCGTAGGTATGTTCGACGGAAGGCATCACCTATATACAAACAGATAGTTTCGTAGATGGCTTATAATGTACTCCCTACCACTAGTAGAGAACCAGCAACACTGCCGGTTTAAAAGACCGGTGGAGTGTTATCAACGATGACTAGCTTTCACTGTTGGTAATATAGGGCCTTTGGGAAACAAAACAAAGTGGACAGGAGGCTCGCTCAGAAGGAGGAGACGAGATCTGAAATAAAGTGGAGAGATAGAAGAGATACCGTAAGGGAGAGTGAGAGAGGGGGAGAGAGAACAATAAGGATGCGGGCGTGAAGGGAGATGGACTTAATCGTACAGAAAAAAATTCAAGTCCTGGATTGACGAATCACTACCCGTTTATATTACCAACCGGTCATATTTATCTATTACCAAACGGTAGTAATATTTATCTTTTTACTACTTCGTTGTATATAATAGTTATGCTTTCTCTCTCTCTTTTGAGTTGCAACAGAACCCAATACGAGATAAGAGGATGCGACCCACTACGTCTTTGAAGCAGGTTTGTATTGATCATCAGTAGACACGAGTTGTTCTAACTCGTATGAGCATGCACAGATCATATGAGTCCGGCTCACACACGAAACAATGAGAGTGTAAGCGGGACAGAAGAAACTCTCCAATGCTCGGGTACTTAGGGGGAGATGGATGAAAAAATAGGCAGAGAGAAAAACATTTCTCTTTAATATTTGGCATGAATAACTTAATACCCACTCTCAAGTCTCATGACAATGCAAATCTTGTGGTGCCGTGCCGGCCGCCATGTGTGTGTGTGTGTGGGAGGCGCAGCAACAAGTGGCAGCATCCAGCGTGCATACAGATACAGGTTCTGGAAGAAAAGATGGGGCACTTCATGGACTGCCAGCAATCCCATGCATGCCAGTTGCCAGCATGGACCGACTGACCGGTCCTTCTCATCGATCGCGTACGTAGGTCAGCGGCAGACACGGCGGAGCTCCGCTGACACGAATGCCTGGCCGTACGTGCCAGATGCATGCATGCATGCATGCACGAATTCGTCATTCCAACATGGTCCCCCTTTACAACTGTTTGATCTCAACTTCTCATCACTGTTCAAACCTTGATTATTTTCGGCATTGGCGTACGTACATACATGTATCATGTCATGTATGGGCCATGGATTGTACGTGTTGTTTGCATGGTTGGCCGTAATTGATGCATGGATGTATGCCTAGTCATATTTTCTTAAAAAAAAAAGTGTCTATCAAAAGTATGCCGTACATAAAATGCGCCTACTACCACGTACTTTGAACGATGGAGTACTTAAAATGAGACTCTTTATAGGATTTTTCTTTGATAACATGACACAAAGTTAAAGAGAAAAAAAAAGATGAAACGACCAATAATACCGTGGGTATGTGACTCAACTCAGGAGGGTAAGGAGGTGAATTAAGTCACTAAAAACTTTCTAAACGACTAAGGTTTACCTTGAAAAGTACATTTATTAAATGGCTGTTTAGCAAGATTTAACCATTTGTTTATCTATTGTCTCTAATTATCCATGCCCGCATGAACCTAGAGCCAATCCTATCAACTAGACTAACCTACTTTAGGAAAAGTAAAACCACACAAACAAAAGCACATGCAGAAATGTAAATGCGATGAGTACAGATTGAGGCAAAACTCCATAGATGTGGCGATGTATATCTCGTGGTATCCTCGATTACCAAAACGCAAGACATGGGCCCGGTCGCCAAGCCTTCCCTCGGTGAGAATACTAAGCTCGCCACTACGGTTCTCATCAACCAAGACAGGTACCCTCAACACTGCTAAGGTTCATCGCTGGCCACCCAGCTCCTCTCCTGGTTACCAATGTCTCATATCAAGTACAAAGCTTCTCCACTAAGGAAGAGGCTCCGAAAGCATCTAGGCCCCCAGTGGGTTTCGATGATTAATGGCGGACATAAGATTATTATGACTAACGTGTGTTTTGCAGAGGCAACTTTAGTTAGGTCACGATATTGGTGATTGTTTAGGCAATCAATGGTTTTCATGCCCCTATCGATGGAATTCGTTTTGGTTTTCAAAGGATGGACAAGGTTAAGGATGGCCTACTTCTAAGTGTCATTTGGCATTGGAGAGACACTTAGAGTAGTTTAGGACTTTGTTTTTCCTTTGGTCGTATTATAAAGGGGGTATGAACTAGTAGCTTGACCTAAGTGAGTCTAATGTGTTAGGGGTGGTGCACACTTGTCAAACTTAGCACTAGGTAGCTCAGGGATAGCCCAAAGATCAAGTGGAAGAAACCCCAATCACAAAGTTTTCAAATTGGAAGTGATTTAGGGGGTTGATCTTGCTCCGGACTGAGGCCCGGACCATGGTTGATCGGTCTGGAGCATACGCGGCGGTTGCAAAATGCTTCTCAGGCGCTAGGAGGCTCCGGACTCAGGTAAGAGGGCAATCCGGACCAATTGTCACAAGGTCCAGTTGCCTAGGGTTTGGTCTAGGGCGTCCGGACTCGTGAACATTGCTTGGTCCAGACCATCGCAGAGCTCGGTCCGAAGCTATACAGAGAGGTTCCAGAGAGGGAATTGCAGTCCGTGCCCTGGGTCCGGACCCCTCAACTGTCATTTATGACACAGTGCGTGCGCTGTGTTGCTTGTGAGAGTCGGATCCTGGATCGATGGCCTGGACCACTGGTGCGCCCGGTCCCGACGTCACGCACAAAGTGGGTGTTGACGGTCACTAACACCAATTATAAATCGTCAACATAACCTGCATTTGTACTTAATTCCATCACCAAACATAGGTATAGGGGTTGAAACTAATAAATTTTACGAGTTTTGGTGAATCTGTGTTTTCAGCTGGGTTTATACAGAAAACCATCAAGGGGGACCTATTTGTCAAAGGAAATTATGGAATTCCGTCGCATAAACAGCGTGGAAATATTCTAGAAGACTCCAGGAGGCTGTCCACCGAAGCAGACCCCGAGGGGCTGCCATGTGGGGCTAGCCAGTCCCACTTGTAGGCCAGCCAGCCTATGGGTCTCACCAGTCAGCCTCCGCTTCGAAAAGTCAGTTTCCCACAGCCATTGAGATCCAATCTTCATCGTTTATTCAAGTTGGTTTGATCCGAGGGCTCAGGATTGATGCACCGGCCTATATATATCAACCCTTACCCCTCCCTTAGTAGATCCCTAAAACCCTAATTCATATCTTCAGGATAAGAGCCAGCTATCAAGAGAAGATTAGTCCTTCATAGGATCTAGTCCTATAAATAATAGTGAGATGGAGAGTGAGGGAAGAGTTTAGAGGAGATACCGACCTATCGGTGCTCTCTCTATGACTAGTACCTTGGTGGATCCAAGTTCTATCAGAGCTTGCCTCTGAGATTTCTCTGGTAATCAACTTCTAATTCAAGTAAGCTTCTTGTTTATATTATTCATTTGGTTTGCAACTTATTTGAGTGCTTTATTCTTTATTCGGGAAGAGTAAAGTAGTAATTGTAGTGTAAGCATGGTGCTTAGACTCTGATTACTTATGGATGTATCCTGCATTCCGGATCGGTGGTAGCTCACGAGGGTGACTCTTAATGCCTCGTTGAATTCTCTGTAGTCCACCTCCCGTTTGTAGGGCAAGTAGGATGCGGTTACTATGGGAAGCATCCTCTGCTAGTGTCTTTCCTTAAGTAATGTCCCTAGTTGAATAGTAGAAGACATAGCTTACCCAAGTCAGAACTAGAGAACCTTAGTTTTTATCCCTACGCTCCTATTTATCTTAACCTTTTGCTATCCCTAGTTAAGTTAGATTGTAGTTAGTCTCACACATTTTCCTATGGATACGATATTTGAAATACTTTCGGATAAAAGTTATAGTGGTATCCGTGCACTTGCGGAATTATCTGTGTGCGATAAATATACCAACAAGCTTTTTGGTGCCGTTGCCGAGAAAACGGTTGTTGAATTAACTGTGAGCCTAGCTTAATCTCTTATCTTTTATCTTCTTTTTTTATTCTTTTTCTTTTTATCATGGATTCCACTCCTATCTACCTATACGCTGCACCTACGAGCGCACGCCTAGAGCCACCAAAATCTGTAGAGCCTATCCTTACTCCTAGTTATGAGTTGCGCCCGTGTTTTATAAAACTGATTCAGGATCAATCCTTCTCGGCAGAAGGCAACGAAAACCCATACTCACACGTACAAGAGTTTGAACAGACCTGTGTATGCTTGTGTATCGCTGGCATGTCTGACGAAACCTTAAGATGGAAGTTATTTCCATTCTCTTTGATGAAAAGAGCTAAACAATGGTATAGTCTGTAACACCCTCGGTGTTACGCCCTAAACAAATTACCAAATTATGTCATGAGCATCATGTTTATATGATAATGCATATGATGGAATGTGTAGATAATATTTTTATAACATAAGATGATCAATAAAAATATTAAATGAGAAGTTATTCCATAACTCATATGTATCAAGTAGGATTTAAAACTATTTTTTATTGAACAAAAACACTATAGAACATATATGTAACACTTAAATAAAGTTTGGAATATGAAATTTGTAGATGACAATGAAATACTTGCCGTAGAAAAATAACATTGCTAGCAACATTTCTAATAGCCTAGAAATGCAACTTAGAATCAAGTTCAGCTCAAAGACTTAGAATATTTTCAAGTTTATAAACAACAAGACAATGCAATGTTTGGCGGTTTATTTTGTGAAATCGAGTTAGGAGGTGGTGTCGTGTTTTAGCTCGGGTTGGTAGCCTCACATGCCATCTTGAGCATGGTGAAGATGATTTGGTTCCTAAAGCAACCGTTTAGTTGTTATGGGCACTTTAAAATGCGTGCACGATACGTTCTCAGGCTGGCTCGCCGGGTGGACACGGTCACCAAGCACGGGCGCTTGGCATCACCACGCTGGTCGTGCGTGCGTGTGCTGCCGCACGTGCGCTGCCATTCATGGCCATACATGGATGCCTCTAGCCTGGCTGTGGCTCGACCGCCGCTGGCCCGCCATGCGGTGCTGCTACCCCTGCCCCTCCCCGTGCCACAATGAAGCCACTGTCGACGCCATCACCTCGTCATCGTGTCCGCGCACTGCTACCTTGCCTCATGTTGGCGCTACCAATGCCACCACGACACCATGCTACGCTGCTGCCGCTCGCTCTGCCACCGCGGGCACGTGGGCTGTCCCGGCTGCGCTCACGCCGTCATCTCGCCATAATGGCGCTGTGGCTGTGCAGGCCGCTCCCCTACTTGTCTCCCTATGTACGCACGTGGTCTTGTAGCATGTCGTGTAGCGAGTGCACAGGCATGGTCGTGAGTCCGGCTGACTACTAGCTGCCAAGGTGAGGACAGCCAAAGCTCAGGCCCATCCCTCTTTCCTTCTATTGCCACCGTCGGAGCCGCGCCAGCACGTTAGACAGCGAGAGGTCATCTCCAATCAATTCTGCCCGTCTATGGCCCTGCTAGTGAGTTCTCCAGCTGCCCAACCCCACCCAGCCATGAAGCACGCACTACCAAGCTCCAATTTGGAGCTTTCCCCTCTGTAGGGCCGATAAGGCCATGATCATAGGTGCCGATGGCAGCCCTCCTACCGCCACCCCGAACCAATTTACCTACACTACTAGCTTCGGCTTGCCTCCCTCTCCACCTTGCGCACGCTAGAGGAACCGCTACCGCCTCTCTGTCATCGCTGACGTGACCGTGCCACCGCGGTGCGCCGCCGCACGGCTCAGCGCACGTGGCCACCCTTCCTCCGCCATCCTCCACCCCAAACGTCACCTCGTCCTGGTCCACGGTAGTCTCCTAATGCTCACTCACTAGCCAATTAGGTTCGTGGCAGCCCCTACTCATCGGAGCGGGTGCACCGCCACCACAGATAGCCGTGCGTCGCTACAGCTCGCTTCAGTGCGTCCCGCCACCCTGTGTTGCTGTTTGGTGTAGGCGGTTGGACCGTAGTTGAAGGTTGCCCGATCGATGGGCCAGCGTGAGCCTCTGGTGGCCAGCATGGTCGCGCCATGTCACCGCCCGCCGTGCCGCCATGCACTGAGTCGCTAGGGGTGCATGCAGGTGAATTAGAGAAAGGTTGGGGGGTTAAGTGAGAAGGCCTGTGAGAGGGGGAAATAATATAAGTACTTGGTTGTGATTTAGAAGAAGTTTGAGGCCTCTTTTGCATAAAGCACCAGCGCATAGGCACCTCGCGAGTGGGCTGTGGAAGCGGGCCACTGCATGGGCGTTGTGTCGCGCGGGCCGCACGTGTGGGCCGTGCAGGAGATTCACTTTTCATTTTCCAAAGGAATTAGATATAGTTTTCTAATTTAATTTCTGAGCTGATCTTTTGTAATTAATATAAAATCATGTAGGTGTCCAAAAATTGTGAAACAAATTTTGTTAGGTTTCTAAAGTGGTGATCTATTTGTTGGTATATTTAGTTCATGTTTATATGTATTGACACTAGGAGCTATTAAATAGTATGAGAATGCTTAATATTATTAAGTTGATTATTGTAGGAATTTTTGTGGTGAATTGGTGATAGTTTTGATCCTAAAATTTTTACAGCAGTTTCATTATATTATTATGTGTTCACTATAATTTTTGTAGCTTTAGAATAGACTAAGCACTAGGGTAGTTAAATGCTCTTTGTTTCAATATACATGAAATCACTAGTAGAAATAAAGATATATCCTTAAATTGCCAAGCTAAGAGTTTGTTAGTTGAACCCAACACTTTGCTTGATGAAGATGGTAGTTAGCTTAGTACCTTAGTCATTAGAGCTAGCTTAGTAGCTTAGTATGCGTATTCTTATTTTAAGAGTTGTTGTTGCCTAAATGCTAAGTGTTGCATCATCATCGTATACATGTAGAGAACGAGTTGGTGGAGATAGAGACCATAGACGATCATGAGTTCGAGGAGATCGTCGAGGAGTATGGGGAGGATATTCTCATGCAGGAGGAGGTCCCGGAGCCACTGACGACTGACTCAGCTGACACCATGCCTGTCCAAGGCAAGCCTCGGTGTATAACCCTTATTTTTTATAATCATTGAATATATATATATGTGATGTGCATTTACATTATAGGAATTTTATGGAAACCACATGCATAGATATATCTATCCTATGAGTCTTACTAGTGCAGGTTCGAGTAGCTACAATGCTTAGGTTTTTGGTAGCGTGAGTAACCTACCGCTACTCACAATACGTGATTATTATAATTAATCTCATGATAAAAATGATGAAAGGAAAATGGAGAACGAGTAGGGATATGGTATGGGTTATGGTGGGTGTGACGAGTTGTTTCCCGCGGCCATGAGGCTTAGCTTGGTTACACTATTTTCCTTATCTGTGTTGATTGAGGATCGTTCGTTGCTGTGTATGGTAGTCAGGTCATAGACTTATTATCCTAAGCACATACTTGCTTATGGGAGCGGGAAGGCTCGTTTACACTCTTATTGTGGGTTCTGGCTCTTTCCGGACCGACTGATTGGAAGCGGAGAAAGGTGGAGGTTTAAGCACCATATTAAGACCAGGTCTCAAGTGTGGGGGGCTTGGAGTCCAAGTTTGGATGGAGACCTAGACCCTGTGATAGGAGTGGAATGGGTTGGTCTTGTTTGTGCCTGGGGTACAAATGGGGCATGTGTTTTGGGGTACCCAGCTGGGATACATTGGTTCGCAAATCGCCATTTTCGTGAGACAATACGACTTGGCTATGGTCTAGCACCGTAGTAAGAACTAGAAGATGAAAGATGATGAAATAGTTCTAATTGCTCAACCCTTGCTCGAAAATAGAACATTTGCTTACCTAGAATGGTTAGTTAATGAAGTAATCATGACTACTAATTAAACTTGATCTTAAGGACGTACTTCTAGTAATGCTTTTCGCAAACAAAAAGAAAACAACAAACTCGTATTGTCTATCATACCTCTTGGAGTCGGGAAACTATTCCCACTAGTCGGGTAAGTATTGTGAGTACATTGTGTACTCAGGATTTATTTTACCCTGTTGTAGGTGTAGCTTGAGGAGTAGCTCTTGTGTGGAGGATTTTTCTGGTGGGCACAGACGGATCCTTGTATCGTTTCCGCTAGATATTATTTTAAATTCCACTATTTAATTATCGCACTCTGAACTCTATTATTGTAATAAATAATTTCTAAAAACTCTTGTTGTATGAAATGGACTAAGTATTGTAAGCTCGCACTTATTATTGGGTCCTAGATGTAAAACATGGATTGTTTCGAGTTCTCTCGTGGGGTGTGCTCGACAGAACTATCCGATGTAGCTAAGTTTCAGGGTTATTAGTGTATAGTGAAAGACGAGCACCTTCAAAAGCATGTTATTTCAGGTGGTTCTGCCATAGTCAAACCATAGGAAGTATGCAAGGAGATTGGAAAACGCTATACTCTAAATTTTGTTTATGTTTCTTTCTCATCTCTAAAGTGGTTAGCCTTCGAAAAGATGTTCTAAATTTTAGACAACTAGAAGAAAAATCTCTTGGCACATCATGGGGTCATTTTAATGACCTCATCATCACTGGCCCGGACCTTGCTATTTTAGACCCAATGCTCCTTCAACATTTTTACATGGGTCTTAGCATAGATTCCATGGAATCCCTTAATGCAGCCTCTAGAGGAGCTTTCCTTCATCTGTCTGCTAGTGAAGCAAGGTCTATGCTTGATAAGATTAATAGAAAAACTTCCTGCACTAGCAATCATACCTCAAGGAAGAGAAGGAATCATCTCCTGAACAAGAAGAGAAAGTTTTGATAGCCAAATCACAACCACTTCAATCACAAGGTTTAGCTATCAATCCCGAACCATCTATACCCCAAAATCCAAATCCTCCAAAGGAAGAAGAAATTCAACCTTTTGAAATTTCTTGTGAGGATGATCTTTTTGATGATTTTGGAAAAAGCTTAAACTTTCAGTTCCACAAGAGACCTTTGAGCGAATATAATTCAATTTCTCTCAAGAAGGGATCTCTTAGAAAGCGTCCTTATTCCCATGTAGGACATTGGAAAGAATTTAAAGATGGCATATCTAGTGAACCCATAGAAGGAGAGCTAAGTCATTTAGAAGCAATTCCTATCTTCTCCCCTTATATGCCCACATTAGATGTCTCATTCAAACCCATCCTTGACCCCGATGATTTCTCTTATGCGCTTTCTCCTGAAACTCATGATGATCCTAAAAATCCACCAAGACACTCAAAGTATAGGAGTCATGAAGGCCATAAGGATGACCAAGAAGAACAACGACAATGGCTGGAATGTATTAAGAACTTATATATCGTTGCTAAAGAATGGATGGACAAGGACGAAGCCTTATGGGTAGAATCCAAACTTGGCTTATATCCAAATGGTGAGCTTAAATCAATCTCTTTAATAAACAAGACGCATCCAAGTTTGGAGGAGGCCTTAGACGAGATCAACCCAATAGCCACCAATCCATGGGAAATCTAGGACAATAAAACGTCCAATGAATATCATAGGCATGGAATGATGGAGATAATGTTTCCGCCTATAGATATTCATGAAGAAACACCCCTGGAGCTTGAAAAGCAAGATGACATGATGAGCATGGAAGTTATTTCATGAACACCTCATCAAATCCATGCTCACATGAGAAATCTTCTAAATCAATCGGTCTTTCCAACATTGCCACACACGAGATCTTCAACCCCTCATACTTTCTGTTCATAAAGACTTTGAAAGGGTGGTTGTAGATGAATATGTTTATCATAAATATTGCAAATCTCATTGGCATGAATCTTGAGATAGGCACCCAAAAGTTGGTGTTGGAGAGGAAACCACTTCACCAATTAGAAACACGATTCAAAGGTTTTTCATGGACGAGCTTCTATCTTAAAACAAGAACTTTCAGAAGATAATATGAGTTTCCACCTTCTACGATGATACCCTTGTGAAATAAGCATAGAAACATAATTGTGAAAATATTCCTTCGGGTATTATTATCACTAACCATTCCAGGTTTGAAGCAAAAAGGATGAACGATGATAACTCAAGGTATGTCCAACCAATCATCATGTAACATTGAATCACATTCATCCAAACTTGATTTTGCCTTGCAAAATTCAAGTGTGGGGGATGAACTTCTCTGAAAAATCTTATGCCATGTTGCTAATTCATCTTGGTTGTCTCTACCTTTAAGCCATGCTCAATTTGCTAAATAACAATCACTCTCTTTCATCCCTATTTTAATAAATCTCTGCAATGCCTTCATGCTACCTTTGTTTACTATAGTATGCTTAAGGTTTGGAGTATGATCTTACATCTTCTAAATTAGGCATGGTGCTTAGTTTAAACTATTTTACTGAATTAAATTAGACATGGTGTATAGTTTGATTCTTGAACCAAAAGGTGTGTTGATTTTACTTCTAAAGGCTTTTAAATTAAGCGTGGTGCTTAGGTTAAAATGCCTTCCTAAATCAAATTAGACATGGTGTCTAGGTTGATTTTTGAGCCGATAGTATGCTTTAGTAGGCACTGGATATTTTGTGGATTAACCCCTATAGGAAACTCTCACATCAATATTGGTAAGTCATGAGATGAATTCAAATCGAAGATGAAACCAGGCACATGATGAACTCTAATAACATTGTGCAAAGAAGACACAGCTCATTCATGATGGATGGAAGAACTAGATGAATGAATATGAGCTACGCCTGTTCATGGTTTGGCATAAATCTACAAACCCATCCACCACTATAGCTATGGAACAACGAGGAAGAAGACGAGTGCAAAAAACAAAGGGTAAGGCGGAAGGACCAACGAAGCGGCAAGATCAAAGAAGCAAAAAGATGACATGACAAAAGGATGAGAAAGAAAAGGTGCGATCTAGGAAATAAGAAGCTCATGAATAGCTCAAGATGCAAGACTAGCCGAGCAAGGAAAACTTTAAGCAAAAGGGAAGGACCATCACGAGTCATCTACCTTTCGTCATATGGTGTCTTCACGCTCTAATGACAAAGGTAATATCCTAAGGTAAATGGTCATTATTTAAAAAGTTTTTTTTTATTCTGGTAGGCACATAAATAAGAAACAAACATGTTTGGGTTACAACTCTATTACTTGATTCAACCTGATTAACTCAACATATTAAGCTTGTTCCTAGAGCAACTTTCTTGATCTCATAGTCTTAACTAAATGAGTTAAAAAGTGCACATCTTATTTCTAGAAGATGACAGTCATAATTATGTAAAGATTGATACATTATGTAGAAAAAGATAATCCTTTAGTAGATTAAGCATTTTAACCCTTTAGGGCAAATGTACTTAAATGCTATATTCATGCTTAATCTTCTAATCTTACCACCCATGTTACAATTAAACAAAGCGCATAACATCAACTTCATCTTGTCCCATGTGCCTAAGGTTAGAGAAGAATAAATAAAGTTTTTGGTTCTGTTGGTGTTTTCCCACCAACAGAGCCCATGCGCTTGATCTCTACCTTATCTTATGAGTAGGACATACTTCAAGCAAAGTGTAAGGGAAAGATAGTCGACTCCTCAATTTCTACAAGTGAAGGTCCTGAACCTGTCAAACCAAAATAAAAACTCAAAACCAAGACAGGTTTGGCGGAAGAAGGCGACATCACCATTAGAGGCGCCACATCAAGAATTCTCATCTTCAGAGCAAACCAAGAAATTCGATCAATGAACTTCACAAGGAGAAGTCTGGTTTGAAGGACTTACAATACAGAACCCTCACCGAAAGAGCTAGCTTGAGGGAGAAGCACCTTCGTGTATCAAGGTAAGTATTCTTTCCCCTTTTTGTTTTAATTTTATTTTCTTTTTAATAGATAAAAAATGATGAATGAAAACAAAATAAAAAGTGTGTCTAGCTTGTTTTAATTTGTTTTTAAGAGTTGAATAAAATAAAGAGAACTTAGAATAATCTCTTAAAATGGAAATGATGAATAGTTGCTCTCTTGTAATTCCTTTCAAGTACCTAGTTTTTAGCCTTAAATTCTCCTGAGTTTTGGATAAGATTGTTTTGATATAAGGATTTACTCTGAACTTGAAACTTGTGGGTAGCATATGCTTGATCTAAGTCTAGGTAATTGACGGATATGATATGATATGGTCTGAGCTATTGTTTATATTATTCCAAGTGACACTAAAGTTCTAAAGATTTATCTTTTGAAAAACACAAAAATGTTATACGATGACTTTCTGTATGACAAAGCTTGAATTCCCACAAGAGCCATACATGTTATTTAGGCTAGAAAAACTTCTACATATATGCTGCTTGCTTTTGCATTGAGTTTTGTCAAGCTTTGTTAACCCTTATGAGAGATTTGCCATGCTCTTAAAATCAAGATCACGTACAAACCATCCACATATGCACTACTCCTACATTGGGGGTAGGCGCAAAAACATGCCTTCCATCTAGATCCATCCAAAAATGTTCTACTCCTACACTGGAAGTGAACCCAAAAACATGCTTGTTAGGTTTTCCATCTACCAAATAAATGCTCTAAGTTTTTGTTGCTATCTCTCAAAAGTTTTGTTGCAGAAAAGAGACATGGGGCTATGCAAAAGTTATTCATAAAAAAGAAGAAGAAAAGAAAAAAAAAAGAGTTGAGAAAAAAATGGACAAGAGTCTAAGATATTGAAAACAATGGGTACTCAGATGCCCGCCTAAAAAAGAAGAAGAAAACAAGATGAATAAGATAGCCCCTATTCCCTCACAAAAATATTTTCAAGTTTCAAAAGAGAGATATTTTTAAGGAACAAAGTAGAATTAGGTTAGCCACCATTTATATCCATTATATATCCACACACATGCACATCTTGATTTGATTGTATGACTCAACTCTCTTTGGATCTGTTGTTTGACTTTACAATATATGCATTGCAAGTATGCTATAGCTTTCTCCCTACCTATGAACTCCACATAAGCCTTAGTAGTAGGAAGAGAAAAGGTATAACATCTTTATTGCCTTGGTGAGGATCCGCAAATACCACATATATTGAGAGACTTGAGAGTGTCATACAATGGAATCTCTAAGTTTTCTTTTGAAAATTTATAAAAACTCTAGAACAATGGTGGAACAAAGAACTTGAGACATAGTACTTGACTTGATTGTTCTGTCTTTCAATTACTCAAGACCCAAGTGAAGGCTAAAAAGCCCCATAGTTGAAGGTAATACAAGTAAGTTTGAAAAGTCAGATCAGTTTATTCTAATTTGGAGGAGAATTTTTTATTGAACGCATGTGTACTTTTGATGCGTGAAAATATTGTAGCAACTCCTGATCCATTATTAAGTTTAGCTTTGCTCAGGGACTGACAAAGGTTAACCTTAGGGAAGCTTATTGACGGTCACTAATACCAATTATAAATCATCAATATAACCTGCATTTATACTTAATTCCATCACCAAACATACGTATAGGGGTTTAAACTAATAAATTTCATGAGTTTTGGTGAATCTATGTTTTTAGTAGGGTTTATCTAGAAAACTGTCAAGGGGGACCTATTCGTCAAAGGAAATTATGAAATTCCGCCGCGTAAACAGCGTGGAAAGATTTTAGAAGACTCCATGAGACTCTCCACCGAAGCAGACCTCGAGGGGCCACCATGTGGGGCCAGCCGGCCTGTGGGTCTCACCGGTCAGCCTCTGCTTCGAAAGTCAGTTTCCCACCGCCATTGAGATCCAATCTTCATCGTTTATTCATGTCAGTTTGATTTGAGGGCTTAGGATTGACGCTCCGCCCTATATATATCAGCCCCTACCCCCCTCCCTTAGTAGATCCCTGAAACCCTAATTCATATCTTCAGGATCAGAGCCAGCTATCAAGAGAAGATTAATCCTCCATAGGATCTAGTCTCTTGTAAATAATAGTGAGATAGAGAGTGAGGAAAGAGTTTGGAGGAGATGTCGGCCTGTCGGTGCTCTCTCTACGACTAGTACCTTGGCGGATCCAAGTTCTATCTAAGCTTGCCTCTGATATTTCTCTGGTAATCAACTTCTGATTCAAGTAAGCTTCTTGTTTATATTATTCATTAGGTTCTCAACTTGTTTGAGTGCTTTATTCTTTATCTGGGAAGAGTAAAGTAGTAATTATAGTGTAAGCGTTGTGCTTAGACTTTGGTTACTTGTGGATGCATCCTGCATTCTGGATCGGTGGTAGCTCATGAGGGTGATTCTTATAGCCTCGTTGAATCCTCTGTAGTCCACCTCCCATTTGTAGGGCAAGTGGGACGTGGTTACTAGGGGAAGCATCCTCTGCTGGTGTCTTTCCTTAAGTAATGTCTCCAGTTGAATAGTAGAAAATATAGCTTACCCAAGTCAGAACTAGAGAACCTTAGTTTTCCTCTCTACACTCCTATTTGTTGATGCAAAAGTGGATCTGCAAACACAAAGGGCTAATACCCGAATCGATATCCAAAGCGTGCCAGTCGATTTGACCTGCTAATCGACAAGGATGAAGATACGAACACTTTGGTCCTGACAACAGCGATACGCCCGGAAGTCACGGCCAAGAGGTGCTCACGCGGAACTCGAGAATCGCCGAAGGTCGCACTGAAACGATGCAGCTCGCCGAATCAATGAGAACTCGTAAAAAAGGAAAAATATGCAAATTGACGAAGTCGCCGAAAAGTAAGTAGATGCAAATAGGAGTAAAAATTGGTTTTGATATTGATTGATATATATATTACATTGCCCCTTACTCCATATTTATACCCTGATCTAAAGAGACACAACCAAACACAACTAGGACACCAATCCCATATCTAAGGAAACACGTGACTCTTACATGAATCATACCCTAACAAATATAGAAAAGGAAATCAACTCCTATCTATTTCCCTGTCCGCCTCAATTACGATGGAAATCTCACCGTCCTCCTTCCCATCGGCATACTCCCTATTTCATCGGCAGTAGTCTTCAAGTCTTCCTTCATCGGCATACTCCCTGTTTCATCGGCAGTAGTCTTCAAGCCTCCCTTCATCGGCATACCCCATGTTTCATCGGCAGTAGTCCTCAAGCCTCCCTTCATCGGCATCGACAATAACACCTCCAACCTCATCGGCAACGCCCGAGTCTAAATCAACCTTTCCATCGACCATCACCAGCTATCGGCAACCATCTTTACAAACTGGCTTTCATCGGCTATCAAAGTATTCAATAACTTTCCCCTTGCCGATTAGTCCACTCCGATTATTTTGACACGTGCAAAAAACGGTGTCAACACATGCCCCCCAATTTCGGAGTATAAAACCATTAATGCTCCGAAATTTACTCCAGATAACGCTTGCCTTTGCCCGATTACCGTAACTCATTCTCCAAGCCAAAACTTGATTTGTTATCAAATCCAATCAAATCTAATCTTGATTCACGCACTTCAGTAAATATCGCACAATCGCCAACCACTCTTGCCTTGATTATGGTTAAGATACCGAAACAATAACCCATCGGCAAGATCTTAACATGATAATGCTGCCATTTTCAGAATTAAAATATCATGTATCGATATCCCCTCCAAGTCATGATTACTTGTCATCAACTCATCTGTACAATCCCCTGATTATCGCGCGAACAGTTACCATATCCCTCTGAACCGCCTTGACCTATATGCGCGCGACATAGAGATAAGTCCAAAATACCCTTATTCTGGGCGGCTTATAAATAGATTTCTCCGGAACCCTCATTTTCTACCTTCAGCCTCCAATCCTTGGCATTCTCTCTCTCCGGCGGCGATTCCGACGAACAACCGCGCGACCTCAACCAACAAGAACCCTTCTCCGGCGCTAACTTCAAGTTTCCGGCTCGTACCTCCACCTTCCTCAAGACAATGGCCATCAACTTCGACATCCCCACGGTTCGCTCCACTTCCATTACCTTTTACTTTGATCTTTTTGCAAATTCATTCAGTTGGTGATTTTTCCTTTCTTCTGTCTTCTGGATTCCATAACCTTAGGAACTGCGCAACAAATTAGTTATCCCAACCGATCAGCCGCACGTCCAATGCCTTGGACCAATGGGCAACCCAGATCCAACCGATCTGATCAATGCAGAGGTTAACAGAATCCCCTTTAGAGCCCAAAATTTCTCTCTGAATTTGTGGAAAGACACATTCCGATCTTGGCCCAAAACCACCAAAGGGTGGAAAGATTGGTACTTGAGGGTTAATAGATCGATGCAAGTATACTGGGCAGAACGAAGGTTAGACCAATGCATTAGGCTCTCTATTGCCGATATGCAGAAAAATGAATCAATGATAATTGCAGCTGCTTATTTCTGGTCAGACACGACCAATACTTTTATGTTTGGACATGGCCCAGCTACTCCTACCCTTGCCGATATCCACATGCTTACTGGCTTGGACATCTCAACTGCCGATGAAGGCTCCATCTATGGTAGAAAGTCTAAATATAGGGTGAATACCCGCAACATCGGCGGTTGGACAGGATATATTCAAGAATACCAGAAAACCGGGACACTTAGCCAGAGGGAACATGCCACATTCCTGAATATGTGGTTAGAAAAATTTATCTTCTGTGGTCGATCAGTAGGACCAACCAACGCCTTCCTCCCTGCAGCTGAACTTTTGGCTAATGGCGTAAGGTTTCCTCTTGGTCGATACCTTCTGAGCTCCACTTATCATCTTCTTCATCAAGTGTCTCAGAAACTTTTGCTTGGCGAACCCATCGGCAACCTGGGAGGCCCATGGTGGTTTATCAACATGTGGCTGAATGCCCATATGCACAAACGTTTGCAATGGGACTTTTTTGCTCAACAATTCCCACGAGAAATTGCTGAAGACTATGTGCTTGGGGATGATGAATCGGCAACACGCTCACCCCTCAATTTTGGTGAAGCCATAATTGTCCTTCCTGGAACAGAAGCCAACGAAGACCAAATCGGCAGATTCTTTCAAAGCTTCTACAATGGTCTTTCTCGTGATCATAGGGCCTGGGTGCCTTATATTGACGAAGAAAACAGATTCCCCCTTCTTTTCAATTTTGCCAATGACACTCTGAATCAAGATAATGAGCTCATGATGGCTATCATCACTCCCAGGGCAATTCCAGTAAACACATTCGGCAGCGGGAAAAACACCAACATTACATATGAATTTTACAACCCATCGGCAGTATCCCGCCAATTGGCTTTTGGGCAACTGCCAATCAAACTCTGCTTTGCCGATGTGATCAAACCCAGGGAAACAATCACCTGCGGAACAGATTGGAACAAGGTAGTATAACTCTCCCCCGATGCCGATACTACAGATGTTGATATATCCACCTGGACACCAATATCTTTCATCACCGAGTCATATAAGCAATGGTGGCGAGAGTGGAAAGAACAACTGTTCGCAACTTCTGCTCACACATATCGGCACATGATCGACCCTGAATATGCCATCCCTGACGACGCGGTAAGTTTCCTTTAACTCCCTTCTGCTTTTCCCTTCATATATCAGTAACTGATTCTCTTGTAACAGGTTAACAACCCAGCACCATTGGTGAGCAAAAGTGGGAAACCCTTCAATCTCCGGCCTGTTTCCCCAACATCGCCGATCGGCTACAACGCTCCCACCTTAGCCACTTTGACCCACCAGAAGATTCGTACCAAGACCATCACTTCTAAGTCCAAATTGGCTACATCCAGGGCTACTCCATCGGCCGCTGCTACAACCTTGGTCAAAGCATTTAAGGTAACAACCTTGTTTATTTTCACTTATGCCGATCACAAACTGTATTAACCTTAATCATCAGGGGGTAAGAGCTGCTACTGGATCGTCATTGGCAATTCCGCCGATATCAAGCACCACTTCTTTCGATGAACCTTCAGAGGTAGCTTCTTGACTTTACATTTTATCTGTTAAATATCATATCTTACACTTGTTTTGCAGCAACAATTGGGTACATCGGCAAACGTACCAGATGTCCAAGCTTCACAACCAACAAGTGTCGATGCCCCCCAGCCAATCGTTGCCGATGCCCAAGCAAAGCGCAAAGCTTTAACAGATACTGAAGCATAGCCAAAACGACAAAGGTCTATGCCGATCCCTACATCTACCCCAATGTCATCGGTCATCATACCTCAAGAGCCCACCACCGATGAAGTCACAGAGGATATCCCATCGGCAAGCTCAGCCGATCCCCCACACGACATACTCCAGGTTGCTTCCTCCAGTCAAGCACAGGAAATTGCCTTGAAACAGGTAAACTGATCAACCTAGCTGATTTTACAATACTCATACTTACCCCTAACTGATCTCCTTTTCTCTCTCTCAGGAACAAGATTCCCCGAACAGCCTATTTTCCTTTGCCATTGACATTTCTGACGACGATGGAGAGGAAACAAGTTCTTCCCTTGCACTGGGAACAATATCGGCAGAGACTAAATCCAAGTTGGAAACCCTCCTGAACTTGCTACAGCAAGGTACCGCCCAACTGGTAGATGACTCGGACCCCGCAAAGGCAATTTTCAAAACAATTCGTGGCCAGGTCCCTACCGATGTTGAAGAAGTACTCTTCCCAGCAGCTCACTTAGAAAGCCGCCAACTGCAATATCAACGGGCTGCTCAGTGCATTGCCGATAGAGCAGCTCAAGCTCAACTCAAAGAAGAGATGCTACAACTGAAACAAATCGCTGATGAGAAGCACAAGGGCATCGTCAACTTGCAGACTTCGGGTGCTGCACTTAAACAGAAAATCTTGGATCTATCAGCAAGGAAGATAGCTCTATTGGCTGAATTGAAAGAAATCGATGCAGCCTTAACTCATGCTCAACAAGAAGAAAGCCAGCTACCCAATGCCATCAAAGCCCTTCAGCAAGAAAGAGATATCCAAGCTCGCAAAGCTTTAGCCATGAAGAAAAAACTCAAGCCTGTGGAGGGTGCTGCCGATGACGATATCAAAGAAATGGAGGAAGCCGACCAGATTCGCCTGCGTGCGATATTAGCTATCCAATCCTTGTTGAACGTGTAATCTTATTTATTGTATCGGCACTTTATGAGACATTGACATCCTTGCATAATTCTAGCCGATAGTACCGTCATCGGCACTTATACTTTTATGCATCTATCCAGATACTAGGGTAATATTTCTTTAAATATTTTCCATTTAACGCTCTGGGAAACACAACCCCATACTAGGGTAATATTTCTTTAAATATTTTCCATTTAACGCTCTGGGAAACACAACCCCTTCGAGGGTTTCTAAAATATATGCATTACCAGGAACAGACTGATTTATCCGATATGGACCTTCCCAATTAGGAGACCACTTTCCAAACTTTGAACTTTTAGTCCCAATCGGTAAAATCACTTTCCAGACCAGATCTCCATCGGCAAACTCTTTTACTTTCACCTTCTTGTCATACCATCTAGCTACTCTTTTCTTATTTTCTTCGATACTAACTAAAGCCCTTAACCGATGACCCGCCACATCTTCCAACTCATCCTTCATAAGAGTATTATAATCATCGGCTGTCAGCTGATTTTGAGAACGTATTCGTCTAGAGCCAACCTTAATTTCCCAAGGCAATACTGCATCGTGTCCATATACTAACTGATAAGGCGTTACTTTGGTTGCACCATGACATGACATCCGATATGACCACAAGGCTTCATTTAATACTGTATGCCACCTCCTAGGATTTTCTTCAATTTTGCGCTTAATGAGTTTGATGACCCCTTTGTTAGAAGCCTCAGCTTGACCATTAGCTTGAGCATAATATGGAGAAGAATTTAAAATTTTAATTCCCATACCTACAGCAAACTCATCAAATTCTCCTGATGTAAACATAGTGCCCTGATCGGTAGTGATAGTCTGAGGAATACCAAATCGGTAAACAATATGCTCTTTCACAAAATCAATCATATTGACCGATGTCACCTTTTTTAAAGGAATTGCCTCAACCCACTTTGTGAAATAATCGGTAGCAACCAGAATAAATTTATGTCCTTTACTCGATAGTGGATAAATCTGACCAATGAGATCAATAGCCCATCCCCGGAACGGCCATGGTTTGATTATAGGATTCATAGCCGATGCAGGCGCTCTTTGAATATTACCAAACTTTTGACACCCCTGGCATCCCTTAAGATATTTAAAACAATCTTCAAGAATAGTCGGCCAATAGTACCCATTCCTTCTGATCATCCATTTCATCTTGAAAGCCGATTGATGTGCCCCACATACTCCTTCATGAATTTCACCCATCAAGCTTTTTGATTCATCATTGCTAACACATCTAAGTAAAACTCCATCTATAGTTCGATAATATAATTCATCATCGAGGAGCACATATTTGGTAGCTTGGAACCTAATACGTCTCTCAACCTTTCTATATGGATCCTTTAAATAATCGACAATCTCTTTCCTCCAGTCATCGGTATCAACTGCCGATGTTAGCACTTCCTGAATAGGCTGATACCCTGAAGCATGCTGAGCTAGTCGATTAGCTTCCTCATTATGCAATCGAGAGATATGTTCAAGACGAAAATCTCTAAATCCTTTCAACAATTGCAAACATCTTTCATAATACAAAATCAAAGCTTCACTTCGGCATTCATAAATTCTAGCCAATTGATTTATAACTAGCATAGAATCACCAAAGATTTCAACAACATCGGCATGTATCTCCTTCAGCAATTCTAACCCTTTTATCAAGGCTTGGTATTCAGCTTGATTGTTTGCCGCTGTAGCAACAATCGGCAATGAAAACTCATACTTCCTTCCTTGAGGTGAAATTAACACAACGCCGATACCTGCTCCTTCACCACATGTGGACCCATCGAAGAAAAGTGTCTAGGGAGCAATCCCCAGAGAGTCCACTGTATTACAATGCTGAGTGATAAAATCAGCCATCACTTGCCCTTTAACTGCCTTAGTTGATTTGTAGCGTAGTTCAAATTCTGATAATGCTAAAATCCATTTGCCGATTCTACCACTTAATATCGGCATCGACAGCATATACTTGACCACATCGTCTTTGCATATGACTGTACATTCGGCAGATAACAAATAATGCCTTAATTTGACACAAGAAAAGTATAAACACAGACACAATTTTTCGATGGCCGAATACCTCGTCTCAGCATCCACTAATCTTCTGCTCAAATAATAAATAACACGTTCTTTCCCTTCAAATTCTTGAATAAGAGCTGAACCGATAACTGTATCATCAGCTGACAAATATAACCTGAAAGGCTTCCCATGTTGAGGTGGAACTAGCACTGGAGGATTTGATAAATATTTCTTAATTTCATCAAGGGCTAATTGCTGTTCAACTCCCCATACAAATTCCTGATCAGCTTTCAATTTAAGTAGTGGGCTGAAAGCCTTGATCTTACCCGACAGATTAGATATGAATCTTCTAATGAAATTAATCTTACCGATCAAAGATTGCAATTCAGTCTTATTGGCAGGAGCAATCACCTTGTTAATTGCATCAATAGACTTCCTACTGATTTCAATGCCCCGCTGATGCACCATAAAACCCAAGAATTGTCCTGCCGATACACCGAATGCACATTTATTAGGATTCATCTTCAATCCATGCTTCCTTGTGCACTCCAGTATCTTTCGCAGATCGGCTAAATGTGCTGTGATATCTCCAGACTTAATCACTACATCATCAATGTAGATCTCCACTAATGTGCCGATGTACTCATGAAAAATAAAGTTCATAGCCCTTTGATAAGTAGCACCGGCATTTTTCAAACCAAACGTCATGACTATCCACTCGAACAACCCCACATGACCTGGACATCTGAAAGCAGTCTTGGGAATATCTTCCTCAGCCATGAATATTTGATTGTAACCTGCATTACCATCCATGAAGCTGATAATTTGATGTCCAGCCGCAGCATCAATCAACAAATCAGCAATCGGCATTGGATAGCCATCCATCGGTGTGGCTTTGTTGAGATTCCTGAAATCAATACAGACACGAAGTTTTCCATTTTTCTTATAAACAGGAACCACATTAGAGATCCACTCTACGTATCGACATTGCCGAATAAACTTTGCTTCAATTAATTTAGTTATTTCGGCCTTAATGTCAGGAAGTACATTAGGGTTGCATCGGCGCGCTGGCTGCTGATGTGGCCGAAATCCAGATTTGATAGGTAACCGATGTTCAACTATCGATCGGTCTAATCCAGGCATCTCAGTATAATCCCAAGCAAAACAATCTTTATATTCTTTTAACAAATCTGTTATTCGCTGCTTACACTTGGAATCTAACTTAGCACTAATAAAAGTAGGTCTTGACCTATCACCATCACCGATATCTACTTCTACTAAATCATCTGCCGATGTGAACCCTTGACCTAATTTTCCATCATCGGCAAACCTATCCATTAAAACTCCTCTTCAGAACCGACTGCTTGGATCGGTGGAATTTCATAATCAGCAACTCTAAGGAACTCTTTTTCCCAAGCTTCTCCTGATATGCATTTAGTTCGCTCATAAGTATCTGATTCTGCCGATGCGATGATATAAGAAGAATCACCAGGGACGACCTCAATCTTATCCCCAATCCACTGTACGAGGCATTGATGCATTGTAGAAGGAACACAACAATTAGCATGAATCCAATCCCTCCCTAGAAGCAGATTATATGCACCCTTGCCGTTGATAACAAAGAACGTCGTTGGCAAGGTTTTGCTGCCGATGGTCAATTCAACGCACACTGCCCCTTTAGCCGGTGACACATTGCCTTCAAAATCTTTCAACATCATATCGGTTTTGGTCAAGTCTTGATCTCCCTTACCAAGTTTCCGATACATCACGTAAGGCATAATATTAATCGCAGCCCCTCCATCAATAAGTACCTTAGACACAGGCTGCCCATCAACTCTGCCCTTCACAAATAAAGCCTTAAGATGCTGTCTCTCGTCATCGGTAGGTTTCTCAAAAACAGCCATCATTGGATCTAGTGTTAACTGAGCTACTTGATCAGAGAGAACAACTTCTTCCTCATTATCAGATAGTGCCAAAAACTCCATCGGCAACATGAATACCATATTAACATCTGCCGATGGACCCTTATTTTTGTGTTTTACCTGCCACTGCTGATGACCAGGCCTTTCATTGGAGGAATTTTCCTCTTGGTATAAATCCTCCTGACGCTCACGTTGCATCCTCCTTCTCTGCGTCTTTGTCAGACCCTCTGGGCACCATCGAGGAAACTTGGTTTTCCAAACCGGCTGATAACAAGTCCTAGTTGGTTCTACACGACGTATATTAGGGTCCCTGTAGAATATTTCCTCATCGGGAACTCTTGCGTTTGCCATCTCCTCAAGCTCCTCTTGATTCCTTGGAAAATATCCAGCGCGTTTACCAAGCCTCTCATGTACACTAAGTCTGCCCCCCAGCCGATCATGCACTGATGCTCTGCCTCTGATCGGCTCATTGATAGACAAACCCTGATTACCAAGTTGAAACCTTCTTTCTGAGCGATTGACTCCGTAATAACCATTACACTCAGGGCAATTTTCAACAGTTGGCAATTTAATACCTTCTTCCCAGCAATGGATAAAAAACGGACATCTCCAATGATCTTTATGTCGATTCCATTCTTCCTGACGTCTCACTTCTTGCTGTTGTCAATATCGGTCATTACGTTGACGCCAACCCTCCTGCTGCCTTCGATGAGTAATCACAATGCCAGGTCGAGGAGGATTTTTGGAACTACTGCTTTCTCCTAGCAAACCCTTACTCTTTGCATCATCGGTAGTTATCCGATGTTGGGGGTCCACTGACGCGTTTTTCTCAGCAGCCTCTGACGTCAATACCTTGGTCTTTCCTTTGGCATCCAACATATTTGCTGGAAAAGGGTGTTGATCAATTTTCATCGGCTTCTGGGCCTTGGAAGTACCAAACTTAATTCTCCCAGATTCAATAGCCGATTGTAACTGTTGCCTGAATACCTTGCACTCATTTGTACTGTGTGAAGTTGCATTGTGCCATTTGCAGTACAAAATCTTCTTCAACTCTTCTGCCGATGGGATCACATGATTAGGTGACAGCTTAATTTGGCCCTCTTGAAGCAGAAGATCAAATATTTTATCGGCCTTGGTGATATCAAAGGTAAACTTTTCTGGCTCTTTTTGACCAAAGGGGCATGATATCGGCTTTTTATTCTTAACCCACTCAGCTAAGCCGATAACTGGTTCTTCATCAGAGTCAGAATCTCCTACTTCTTCAACAAATGATACCTTTTTACTCCAGTTCTTTTTAGGTTCAAAAACCCTAGTATCTTGATCAGAGATCCTTTGCACAAGATGACTGAGGCTTTCAAACTCCTGAGAAGCATATCTGTCTTTAAGATGTGGCAATAACCCTTGGAAAGCCAGATCGGCAAGCTGCCGATCATCCAGCACCAGGCTGTAGCACTTATTTTTTACATCTCGTAGCCTTTGTACAAAGCTCTCTACCGATTCATCATTACGCTGTCTCAATTTTACTAAATCGGTAAGCTTCTTTTCATGGATTCTAGCAAAGAAATACTTATGGAATTGTTTTTCTAGATCAACCCAAGTAATAATAGAATTTGGTGGTAATGAAATGAACCATGTAAATGCTGATCCAGACAAAGATGATGAAAATAATCGAACTCTTAATTCATCTCTGTTAGCTGCCTCTCCACATTGAATAATGAAGCGATTGACATGTTCCATTGTTGATGTATCATCTTGCCCAGAGAATTTAGTGAAATCCGGTACCTTGTACCGATTTGGGAGAGAAATTAAATCGTATGCAGGAGGGTATGGAGTCCGATAAGAATAAGTATTGACCTTGGGCTTTATCCCAAACTGATCCTTCACAATTTCTGCTATCTTATCGGCCCAAAAAGCATCAGCCTCCTGCTGACGAACTGGTTGAATTTCTACAGGAGGTGCCTGCTGACATCCCTCCACATATCTTTGTAGCCCACGATCTCCAGCAATCGGCATATTTGCCGTTACTTGTGGCCCATTAGCCTGTTGGAAAGGATTCATCGGCTGGGCTACCGATGCTTGATTCTGGAAACCAGCTTGCATATGACCTTGTTGAATCCCTGCAACCTGCTGATTTTGCTGAACTGTATGTTGAACAGGTAACTGTCCTGACCAATCATTATTAGAACTCATCGGTACAAAACTTACCGATGGCTGGTAATTTGCTGATATTGTTGGATAATTATAACTGGTTTGAGGCATGAACTGAACCCCAGTTTGACTCATAGCAGGGGCTTTCTGCTGCATCGGCAGTAAGCTCGCCGATGGACTTGAATTGAATGTTTGAACCATAGGCATCTGGAAACCTCCTGGAGTTGGTTGCACAGAAGTAGTTGCGGCATATTGAGGCACTTGAGCCATCGGTGAAACGGCTAATGGTATAGGCGCTCTTCCTACTGCATCAAACACTTGAGGTAATCTAGGATTGAAAGCAGATGACTCTGGAGGCATGCCATATCCCCACCAATTAGTAGGAATCTAGCTATTCTGAGACACAGGGCCTGACATAGCTGATGCCGATAGATCTGTATTAAGCTGAACTCGCCCTCCTGGTAGTACCTGATCTGATTGTATCGGTGTAGATTGAATATTAGGTGAGCCTGCCAATACTGGAGGGGAAGTAACTTCTGTACCCACAACGGCCGAAGGAGCCGATGGAGTTTTGACAGATGCCGGCTCTGGTTGATGATAGGCAGGCCCAACGTAATGTGGTGCCGCTTGTCCTTCTTTGAGAGTTCGAACCACAGCATTATGAACAGTATTGGACAGCATATTGGAATGATTAATCAAAGCATGATTTACTGCAGAATTAACCATCTCTTGAAGTTTACCAGGATTGGAGTCAAAGGTAACCTGCCGAGGCAACGGCAAATCTTGCTTCTGGATGACTTGTCCACTCTTGTTCAAGCTAAACGATCTCAGACAAAGCTGCTTGTATTCTTCTACAGCCTTTTCCATAGCCTGCCTCTGTTCTTCCTTGAGATCTTCTTCTGATACTGCGACAATGTTCCCTGAATCGATCTCAGGATTGAACATATTGATTGATTTGTCCCACTGGGCGTGCCAAAAGATGTGTTAATGCAAAAGTGGATCTGCAAACACAAAGGGCTAATACCCGAATCGATATCCAAAGCGTGCCAGTCGATTTGACCTGCTAATCGACAAGGATGAAGATACGAACACTTTGGTCCTGACAACAGCGATACGCCCGGAAGTCACGGCCAAGAGGTGCTCACGCGGAACTCGAGAATCGCCGAAGGTCGCACTGAAACGATGCAGCTCGCCGAATCAATGAGAACTCGTAAAAAAGGAAAAATATGCAAATTGACGAAGTCGCTGAAAAGTAAGTAGATGCAAATAGGAGTAAAAATTGGTTTTGATATTGATTGATATATATATTACATTGCCCCTTACTCCATATTTATACCCTGATCTAAAGAGACACAACCAAACACAACTAGGACACCAATCCCATATCTAAGGAAACACGTGACTCTTACATGAATCATACCCTAACAAATATAGAAAAGGAAATCAACTCCTATCTATTTCCCTGTCCGCCTCAATTACGATGGAAATCTCACCGTCCTCCTTCCCATCGGCATACTCCCTATTTCATCGGCAGTAGTCTTCAAGTCTTCCTTCATCGGCATACTCCCTGTTTCATCGGCAGTAGTCTTCAAGCCTCCCTTCATCGGCATACCCCATGTTTCATCGGCAGTAGTCCTCAAGCCTCCCTTCATCGGCATCGACAATAACACCTCCAACCTCATCGGCAACGCCCGAGTCCAAATCAACCTTTCCATCGACCATCACCAGCTATCGGCAACCATCTTTACAAACTGGCTTTCATCGGCTATCAAAGTATTCAATAACTTTCCCCTTGCCGATTAGTCCACTCCGATTATTTTGACACGTGCAAAAAACAGTGTCAACACTATTTATCTTAACCTTGTTGCTATCCCTAGTTAAGTTAGATCATAGTTAGTCTCACACGTTTCTCTGTGGATACGATACTTGGAATACTTCTGGGTGAAAGCTACAGCAGTATCCATACGCTTACGGATTTATCTATGTGTGTCAAATATACCAATAGTGGGAAATGGCTCCAATGGCTATGTGGTTGAGTGGGGAGTATTTATACTCCTTCTAGTCATCCAATTCCCCTCTCTTGCTCATTTGTTCTGCTGAGGCATATATTTGGAGTTCAAGTGAGTGCAAGAGCCTAGTGGGGTGATTGAGATTTGATAATCCAAGATTAAGGACCTTATTAGTGCATAGAGAGTAGCAAGTGTGTATCTACCTTTCTCATTAGGCTTGTCATGGTCAAGTGAGAGTTTGTGCTTGTTACTCTTGGTGATCTCCTTCACCTAGACGGCTCAGTGGTGATTAGGAGCTTGGTGATCATTTGGTGGAGCTTGTGGATGACCCAACTCATGATGTGAGCTATTGTGGGTGATTCACCACGTCGTAGAGACAAAGAATCAGCCTGTAGAGAGCACTTGGTCCTTACGCGTATCGAGGGGAGCTACACCTTTGCGCGGGTGCTCTAACGAGGACTAGTGAAGAGTGGTGACTCTCCAATACCTTAGAAAAATATTGCCGTGTTCTTTTTCCTCTCTTTACTTTGAGCATTTACATTTAAGTAATTACTTTCATGTATTTACATTCCTAGAATTGACATACTAGAGTAGGATTAGAATCTAGGGTGCAAAACTATTTGTGCGGTAGAATAGAAATCACTTTTAGACACAAGAGGTGAAAATGGGCTAAGCGGTAGGACTTAATTGTTGCGAGAAATTTTATATTAGCCCAATTCTTCCTCTTCTTAGACATCTTGATCCTTAAGGCTCATCATCGCCCAAACACCAAAGTTGTTGCCGCTCCCCACGAGCTGTTTGGAGGATCATCGACATTGCTGAAGAGTCAGCAAGAATCCAAGTATACTGGCACATTACAAAAGGACACTTAGCCCACATTCTTGCTCTCATAAGCGAAGGCCTAAAATGTCACAAAGATGGAGTTTATTTTCTACGCTTGCACTAGCTAGCTTCGTATAGTTTCAATGGACCAAGACCACCCCCCCCCCCCCCCCCCCCACCCCCACCCCCCCACCCCCACCCCCACCGTCGTATATATGTGTATATATGCACACCGTCTCTTTCGATTGCGTGTTGATTAAGTAGTTAGTCAGTCATATCAATCTAAGCAACGAACTAATAAAGTTGTACCCCTACATACAGTAGTGTGTGTCAATCACATCGGGCTCCACACCACACGTGTGGTGTCCAGTGTCCTTGATATCATGTGCGTGCGTAGCATAGTCCATCCTGCACGACCTTTTTAGTACGTACAATTCCTTAGTACGTACAATTCCTTGTGAGCTAGTCCAGCTCGTTTCGATCGATTTCGGCGACCCTACGCTGATTTTGAGCTGCGTGTCATCAGCTCATTTCAGACGTGCGTGCATGCGTGTGCTCCGTGCGGCGTGTCAACGAAGACGTTCGTTGGTTCCTCACCATCAGATCACGCCCGCCTTGGGATTCGTGCGGGTGACAAAACGTGCCGCTTTTTTTTCATCTCAAAAAAAAGAAAAGAAAAAAAAAGGAGCAAAACGGGTCCACTTGGCATAGGGTAGGCGAAGGAAACTGGAGACTGGGTCCGGAGTAGACACCCCGGCAGGCTCACATGATGGCCGCCGTCCGTGGGACCCACCAGACAGAATATCGTCACATGTGTACATGAAAACCTGGACCCACCACCCGTGAAACCAATTCACCGAGACTACATCAATCAATAATAAATAATATCCAAATTGGCTTATTATCTTCAGAGATAGACAGAATTCATATCATTCACTAACAAACCAATAAAAAACATCTGAACATAAACTCAAGGAAATAGCATCTCAAAATTCTATTTATAATAAACACTTATATCTCACAATTAAAGTGATTTTTTAAAATAAAAAGGAGTTCGTATCAGCACAAATCCAAGAGAATAAATTAATGGAAAACCAAATAAGAACAGAGTAAAATCTAGTTTTATTTCCATATGTACAATGAACAAAGGCAAAATATATACAAGTGAAGAGTCCATATCAAGGGCATTGTTTTCTCAACGTGTGTGACGTACGTGCATGAGGTAATTAAGACTTTTGTATATGCTGTTCTCCGTACCAAAAAATGATTTGTTTGAGCTCATATGTCTAGAAAATGGTTTGTTTGTTATATTATACTTATACATTAAACAAAACAAATGAAAAGGTGTTCGTTCATGGTGCGGGCATTGTTATAAATATTAGAAGTTTTATATATAAGTTCACCACTTTATCAATCTATGATTTTTTTTTGTGTGTGTGTGCTAGAGGGTGAACAACATTTACAACTAGTGGGCTGGCAAAAACAAGACCGACCATGATTTTAGTTGGGCAAAACTAAAGGTGGAGCGACGCTACCAATTAATAAGGTCATGGGAGCCTATCCTTCGGGGAGGGGAGGACATAACAACGAGCAATGGTGGTGCCTCTACTACGTCAAGCCTTTCAATTGAAGCGAACCTAAAACAAGAGACGGGGATTTAATCTTTTGGTTCTTGATGAATTTGGAGAGCTACCATCAATCAAGTAATGTTAACCAAGAAAAAACTAATAATTATATATAGAATAATAAAGAGGAGGGTTCATACATGCATTTCGAGTAGGGGTGGACATTCGGTTAGACCAAATCGATCGGTTTGGCTTCTTGGTTTTTTTTTAAAAAAAAATTGGTTGTCAAAAAATATAAACCGATCGGTTGCTTACAAATGTCAAGACTGAGGGGATCGGTCTCGATTAGTTCGTTTTGGGTTCGTTTATTATTGAAACTCCTCAATCCTTAAACGCTTGTTTGCATAAACAAAAATAAAAGAAAAAGTGCATGCCACACAGGTGCATACAGCCCTCCAAGCAACTTAACCACTCGACCGCGCCGCGCACCCACAGGATCCACTAACGCCTAGAGAGCTTAGCCACTCGACCGCGTCGCACACCCACAAGATCCACTGACGCCTAGAGAGCCGCCAAGATCTGCTGACTTCCACCATCGGTTAGAGAGCCATCGAGATTGGGATCCACGGCCGGCCTATCGATCTTTCACAACTAGGATGCTACCAACCCGTGAGGGCGAAGGCAGGGGAGGAAATCCAGAAGAGACATGGACACATAGGGGTACAATGCTGGCCACCAACCCAAGAGAGGGAGAAGGCAAGGGAGAGAGATCTAGAGCTAGAGGAGGTGTGGCACATTGGTAGAGAGCAAGGCATCGACGTTGCTAGGATGAGCTATCAGCTTCAGCCAGTTCGTATGTCGTATTTAGGTTAGGAGTGATGGCGAAGATGAACGATGGGACGAGGATTGTGTCGGGGCAATGAAGCGAACAAGCGCTAAGGTAGCGGTTGGGATCGGACACACAGGCAGGTGCAGTGCCTACTGCATGCGTGGTGGGGAACTATGGATAAGGTGGAAGTCTATATATGAGCTAGGATTTAGTGTTGGGCTTGTTTATTTATTGGGCTAGTTTTACCCGACAAAGTTCGGCTATAAGACTGAATTAGGGATAAAAAATTTCGAGATTTATCTTAGGTCGTTAAGTTCAGTCTTCAGTCTTTGGTTAGTGGTCAAATTACCTCCATGTAATTTCAAGTGATGTTTTTGAGCTCATGTGTCCGGCGGACGGTATTCATGTTAAGTATCGTGACACTAAAGATTATAAATGAAAGTCCATCTCTGGAACACCTAGAGTTAATTCCACTGTTGTGAAATTCCTTAAAACTAACCTTTAGGCCAGTCTCAATGCAAGGTTTCATGGCTTGGTTTCCAAGACTCCATGCCAATTTTATAGCTGTAAAACGAAGAATGAAACTAGCTCTCTCAATGCATAGTTTCATCATAGGCTACTAGTAGCATTTAATCTCTGTATGGCGTTGTGATCAAATGTGCCATATAATCTATGTACCCGTTTGGTGATCGAAGTGTTGCGTGCATCTCATAGAAACAAAACATCGAGCATGTAGCGAGCATACGGCATGAATCCCATGGACGTGCGTGCATCATCTTCGAGAGGAAGCAAGCAAATGTTCTACCGCATAAAGATGCATTACTTCTTGCAAGATTATCAAATGGATCCAGTAGAGCAGTAGAGGTCAGCATGGGATAGTCGAGAACCACCGCTTGAGCGTCGAACCACGCTCTGTACCGTCGGTGGCAGCCCACCCGGGGGCAGCGGATCACTAGGGATGAGCACGATGACTTTGAGATTACTATGCATGCATTAGAGAAGATCGACTCCCCTCTCGACGCCGTGGTCCGCGTTGACTGTGATGAGCACGACGGCGACTCCCTTCTCTGCTGCGCGCCCGACCACCCCGCCGCGGTACCCGCCCCCGTGGCGCGCCACCATGACGCGGCCGTGCACGTCCAACCAAAGCCTCTCGAGCGCGACATAGTCCTCCTCCTACCCGAGCAGGGGCGGAGCTAGAGCAAATACGAGGTGGGTGCGCTTGCCTCGTGGGTGCATAGGATTTTACCGTATGAGTGCGAATATGGTAAAAATTTGATCATAATCACTGTTTTTTTTTATATTTTTGTGGGTGCACCCGCACCCTATAAAGTGTATATAGATTCGCCCATGTGCCCGAGGTTGAAGAACACCGTCTCCGCGACGGCCCGCGGGACGGCGCGTACCAGTGGTACGGCGGCACTACGCGGCGCCCCTCGTCCGTGGGCTCCTCGAGGGATAGGCGTGCGAGCAGGGAGCCGTCGGGCCGGAGCAGCGGCGCTAGCGAGGAAGCTGGAGGCGGGGATGGCCCACGGGATCGAAGGAGATGAAATTTTCCACCTCAACGCGGGTGTCGTCCGGTTTCCAACGACTTAGAAACTGCTCTTACTCAGTTTCACCCCATGAAATGTTTCTTGTCTCTCTCCTCATCGATACATGTAAAGATTCATTTTTCTTTTGCTGATGTATCATCCTATTTAATGCTCATAAAACTTTCATCGCATCTCCATTAAAACTGGCCTTAGTCCAAACTCACTCTCCTTTTTTTTTTTGCCCACTCTCCCCGTTCCAAATGGCTGAAGACGGAGGTTAAAAAAAGTTGCCAAAAGAAAAAAAAAAGGAGTGCAGTGAGATGATTGTGGGACCAGACGGTCGAGTGGGCCCACGGCCGGGTCACGTGTGGCCCCACCGCGCGCACGGTCATTTTCGCGCGTGTGTGTGGCTTCCAGCTGGTGACTGGACCGGCCGGCCGGACCAGAGCCAAACCCCTTTCCATGTCTTCTCGCGGCTGATGGATCGCAATAATGATATGGACCAAATTGCACACATCCCTCTCATGGCTAATTACCCAGATATTTGCTGCTCCAGTGCCGCGAAAGGAAAATAGTGAAGTGATTGACAAAAATTAAATAAAAATATCCCCCCGCTTGAAATTATGCATGGATCGGATGCACACGTGGCGACATTTTTCTCTTCTTTTTTTTGAAAAAAAAACTAGGGAAGAGGCAAGTTAGTATGTACTAAAGTGTAACTTCTATAATTTTAATCTTGTGTGTATATGTTAAGCACGCTAAATAAACCAAGTGCGCTCAAATAAATGACTGCTTTTAATTGTTATCATGACGACCAAACTAGCAAAAGTTTATGTCTTGGAGAAAAAAAAGTTTGAATGGACTTATATAGGCTAGGAAAAGGAGATATATATGAAGCTACTACACAAGGAAGTGCAACTAATGGTTATCTAGTCCAAATTAGCAACCACAATTTGGTTGCTTATAAAAAAACAACATCAATTATATTGATTGGTTAGGATATGTGCTTTAATTTGGTTGTGTGTCTCTATTTATAATTTGGTGCATAGGCTAGAGAATAACCCCCATTAATATCCAAAAAATGTACTAGAAAATTGTTATTTTTACAAATTGTAGTGGCCAGCCTCTGTTATTTTTACAATAAGGTCCTCGTACACTCAGATGGAGCCTAAACATGTGTGGCCATGTGGTAAATTAAAAGGAAACACCCTAGTTGGGAGGAATAATTTTGGGTGCTAGACTGCTAGTACATATTATGTGTTTTAAAGTTACTCCCTCCATTTTGAATTATAAGACGTTTTGACTTTTCTAAATGTATTGACGTAACTACGTATCTAGACATAGTGTATTTAAATGCATAGCAAGATTTGTGTATCTAGAAAAACTAAAACGTCCTTGTAATTTAAAAAGGAGGGAGTAGTGTAGTATACGTGTGTTGTGTTGTGTTGAAAGGGTATCAAGACACACGACCCCAAAATAAAAGATTCGCAGAAAGTTGAATCTTATTATTGTCAGGGTGGTATGCGCAAAATTGGACGGCCATCCAATGCATTATCATGAGCGTATTATTCTACACACCCACCCTGCTGGCATTATTACTCGTAGCCCCTCTTTCCAAATCCATTGCATTTGCAAGCCTTCTTTACATTGCAAAGCCTCCTCCTTCCTCCTGCACACCACCACCTCGCTGGCAGAGCAAAGCAAACGAAGAAGAAGCCAACCAGCAGAGAAGAAGCAGGGAAGGCGAGAGGTGAGGAGGTGGTGCCTTCAGCAGCAATGGGAACGGACCTGGGGTTCGAGGAGACGGAGCTCCGGCTGGGCCTGCCCGGCGGCGGCGGGGGAGAGGTGGGCGCCGAGGGGAGGAGCTCCGGCAAGAGGGGCTTCGCCGAGACCATCGACCTCAAGCTGAAGCTGGAGCCGGCGACCCCCGCGGCCGTCGTGAAGGCGGAAGAGGACCAGCAGGACGACGGTGCTGCCGTTGCCGCCGCCAAGGAAGCCGTGGCTGCCGCGGAGGAGACCAGCGGGAAGATGAAGCGGTCCCCGAGCCAGAGCAGCGTCGTCACCGCTGCCGCCGCCGCCGCCGTGCAGGCTGACCCCGCCGAGAAGCCGCGCGCCCCCAAGTACGTCGCCGAGCACTCGTTTCTCCTCCCTGCTGTCTCTCCCTCTCCAGCTTCGTTCGTTGATCTAGCTACCTCTCTGCTTAGCTCCGGTTAGCTCTCTAATCGATCGTCTCATGTCTGCATGCACCTGCCATGATCAGTTCATTTGTTTGTTCATATATATAGCTAGATCCTTGTAGGTACATAGTATCTCTAAATTCTAAATCCAAATCTAATGAACCTGCTGCAATGATGCAGAGCTAATTAACAAAATTAGACATACACAGTGAAACTGTCTGAATTTGTGAATCATCACACGGCTCCTTCATGTGCATGCAGCCATATGACACGACGAGAATAGCCTCTTTTAAGCAGTTTTGACATGGCCTTTTCATTCATGCATGGCACAGGTACATTAGATTTGGGTTTGGAAAAGATAGATATATTAGAGCAAAGATATTTAGTGCCCGGTCCATTTCTAGTCATCGATCATAGGCCGTGCAGTGTACTCGAACCTCATAACCAGATCGGCATATATACGTGTACGCCTAAAAAACTTGCAGAGATCTGAACGTCACAACTCACTGCACAGCAAGAACAATATATATATATAGCAAAGATCGATGCAACGGCCAACGGCAGGGGAAAGCACACAAACTTTTCTTTTTTCATGCAGCAAGTTATAACAGCACAGGTTGGATCTAACACACACACACATATATATTTATATATATAGAACAGTTAATAATTAACCATGCATTCTTGTTCATCGAAGAACACGATGCGTGAATGCATATATGTACCTATCTATCATCGCAACAGCTGCCAGCTGATTGAACGGATATGATATGAACTAGTACACTATTAGCAGATGATCGAGCGATGCAGGATCGGAGGAGGAGAGACATGGGCACGTTACGTGTGGGGGCAGCGGGAGACAGCGGCTAGTGCCGACACGATAAAAGAAAGAAAGCCCCCACCACGTACTGCTGCTGCCTGTTGCTCCCTTGCTTTGCTCTAATCTCTCTCTCTCTCTTACTAGATCTCTTTCCCTGGCCGGAACAGTAACAATGTCATTTTTGTCCACATCAACATCATTTTCCACATCTCACTTTCACTTGCCTGTTCGTTCATGCATCCTGATCGATCGCTCCAGGCTTCGAATTGATGGCACGGTAGAACAGAGAGCTACTAGTAGGTTTTTAAATATATATTTTCTGCTTTTTTGTTCTGTTGCCCATACTGCTCCTGCCAAGTTGCCTGCCGAGGACTATACATACACCCATGCAGCATGCCTTGTTTGTGTTACATGCTACAAAGCACAGTACAAAATAAAATGGTGTGGTAAAAAGCATAGTAACAACAGCAAATTAAAAGAACAGAACGGAACAGCTTAAGTTGAATGCAATTTGCAGTAAAGTATATGTACTAATAAATCTAGTTCTGGATCTCTATGGATGTCTCGGCTAGTGTGTGTTTTGATCTGCATAATAATAAGTACTACTAATCTTAGTCATCAGTATGTACTATGTAGTTGGTTTTGACATATGTGTATTCATGTATCTGCAGGGCTCAGGTGGTGGGATGGCCACCGGTCCGGTCGTTCCGCAAGAACATCATGTCGGTGCAGTCCGACAAGGGCGCCGGCGGCAGCAAAGACGCCGACAAGTCCTCGCCGACGGCGGCAGCAGCAGCAGTGGCTGCTGGTGGTGGTGCGGCGTTCGTGAAGGTGAGCTTGGACGGCGCGCCCTACCTGCGCAAGGTAGACCTCAAGATGTACAAGAGCTACCAGGAGCTGTCCAAGGCGCTCGAGAAGATGTTTAGCTCCTTCACCATTGGTAGTACACTTAACAATTACTACTAAATCCGTTCCAAATTATAGTTCGTCTGACTTTTTTTTTTTTTTGACCCTAAGCAGTTTGATCCCTCGTCTTATTCAACAATTTCTAGTTAAACCACTTACCAGTACATGAAGTCCATAATTTTGACGGGCTGAGGATTAACTGGAACTTGGGTAGATAGATATATGATTGCATTGGCAATTTGGCATTCATTCATCATGCATGTGTGGTGGTGGTCGCCATGTGGTTTTGCCAGTGGTGCGCTCCATGATTTGCATTGCATCCTTGGTAGGTGTCCGCCCTGGCTGGCATAATGCCCTTGTCCCTCCAAGACATCCTCCTCCTCCTCTAGCTTAGCTACCTGCTGCTTGTATGTACTTCATATCATGTAGCAGCTGGTGGATCATGATCATGTGTGCACGCTTGATAGATGATGATCATCAGTTAGCTCCCATCATTGCCATGTGCTAGCTGTTCTTGGACCTCAGTCTCTAAAATAATCCACGTGTTCATGGGCGTGCACATATCTTAGAGCTCGAAACAAGAAAAGGTCTGCTGTTGCTCAGCAACATATCTTGAATGCATTATTTGACGGATTCCGTATCGAGCTAGCTTTGACAGTTGCCTGTAGTTTGTTCATACCGAACCTCCAGGTTCAAATAAATTTCAAAAATGTTTGTATACTCCTCCATCTGTTGTTTGCAGTACGTACATTATTGCAGAGCATATACTACCTTGACTTGGATTATTCAGAATAACTAACCAACTTTCTGATATACTTTTCTCGCATGAATGAATGATGGTGTGGTTCAGGAAGCTGTGGGTCTCAGGGGATGAACGGCATGAACGAGAGCAAGCTGGTGGATCTGCTCAACGGCTCCGAGTACGTGCCGACCTACGAGGACAAGGACGACGACTGGATGCTCGTCGGCGACGTGCCATGGGAGTGAGCACTACTGCTTCTTCCTGCATTATATTTATATATTATTGCCTATTCTGAAAATATGCGACGTAATTGTATCATCAGCTTCATCACCGATCCTGGTATTTTCATTTCAGGATGTTCGTCGAATCATGCAAGCGCCTTCGGATCATGAAAGGATCAGAAGCCATTGGCCTCGGTGAGTTGACATTTATGATTATTATTGATATCAACAGAAAACAAGGTTCAGATGAAATTTCCTAGGATAGTAAGTTGCTCATTTCATTTGGTCTCCATCTCTGAATTTTCAGCACCGAGGGCCATGGAGAAATGCAAGAACAGAAGCTGAGGAGAAGATGGAAGCTTGCATCTCAACACCATGGATGGATGCAAGAAGAACCAATCTCCATAGCTTTCGCAGCTCTGCTCGTCTCTGTATCATACTCGTCCCTGTCCTCCAAGCCTCTATATCTCCTGATCAATGAAGTCATTTTGGTGTGTCAACTGTTCTATCTGTGCCAGTTTGTCAGTAAACGAGTCAGTCAGTGTTCAAGTCTCATCTTGTCCTATACAGAAGAGAGAAGCCATGAACATGTGTACCTGTCCTATAACAATGTCTTTTTGCACTACCTGTTCTCTCTTCTTCTTCTTTTTTTAGGCACAAAATGCAAAGGCACACTGCTCCTAATCAAGGGGCCTTTTTGCATCTTGTCCATCAAAAGTTGTTTAATTATAATTACCACGGTGTGTCAGTGGAACAAATAATTGTTGCAAGCTGTTAAAAAAAGCTGTATGTATGATCTTTGCTCTCCCTCTCTTATTTGTTATTTTCACCATCTTTGGTGTTTGTTGTTCTATGGAATAGGATTATACTGAGATGCTCTGTTTTGTGTTGGGTTGGATAGACGTTGCACTGCTGTGCATACCTGTCTCTGTGTTTTTTTATATATGTGGTGCCAAGCCAACTTGGAGACAGGAATACAGGATCCTTCAAAAAAAAACATGGAGACAGGAGCATACCATGTGCTTAGTGATGGGGCACTGTGTTTTTATCTCTCTCCCTTCAACCACTACAAACTTCCCAGCTTCACACTACTATTATGAGGCATCACACTTTGCTGCATCTTTTGCTGTCTGCTGCAGTACTATTCTATACTACATGCCAGTGTTTGGTACATTGTGCCTGCCCCATGTCCTGAATGATAAAGGATGCAAATGCAAATGCAAGGTTGGCAGCTGCCCAAAGTTGAGCTGTTGTTTTCTCTGTTTTCCAGAGAGAGAGAGGAGAGACATTGCATTGGAGTGCTGGAAGTTGTTGCCATGATTTTTGGGAACTTTCTGCTGCACCTTCCTAGTAGTAGCAATGAGTATCTCTCCCAACTAAAGGTGCTTTTGAATGTGTTTAATTAAGCAAAACATATTTAGAACTACTATCCTATAGCTGGCTACAAAATAACTTATTCTGTAGCCACTTTGAGTTACGATAATTACTATGTTAATTTATGAGATTATAGTAACTCCTTACTAAGTGGTTTACTACAACGTTATGGTAAATATCCCCGTGTATTATAGTAACCCAACTATAGTAAATATATATTGACATTATCGTAAATTAGTATATAAAATTATGGTAAATGGAGGTGGCTACAGAATAACTTATTCTGTAGCTGGCTACTGAATAGCCTCTCCCATATTTGCCTTTGGAGATCATGTCCCCTAACAATGATGGCAGGCCAGCTTTGAGTCTTTTCAAGTGCCTGGCCCCTTTTCCGGCTTTATTTCAAGACAATCTGTGCTGCTTGTACCAAGAAATTGTCCAGCGCACGGAGGTTGTTATCTATGGATAAACCATCCCTTTGCTGCCTAAAACCGATGCGGCAACTTTTGATGAGCCACTGGGTGACTTGTCCCCGAAGGTTACAGCATGTTTATTTGGCACATGAAGTGTTTACCATCGAAGTTTGACTATTACTTTCAAAATCATGGCCATTTATAAACCAAAGTTTTAGCGAATATTTACCCCTCGTTTTTTTTTTGGGGGGGGGGGGGGGGGGGGGGGGGGGGGGAAGTACACATCTTTTACAAGCAAAATGTACAAAGGGGAATGTTAATTTAAAAAGAGAGAGGAGTGAGCGAGTGGCTTAGGCCTGTAATTCTGGACATTTTGCTCCTTCAATACAGCAAAAAAACTCCTAGTCTCTTGTAGAAGAACAAAAGTACGATATTGGACATAAATCTGAAGAGTGTTTCTATTAAAAAGAATGCCAATAAATTACTTAACAATCCTCCACTGTACATCGTGAAGGAATATCTTATTACATGCAACACAATACAACGACAACAACAACAAAGCCTTTAAGTCCCAAATAAATTGGGGTAGGCTAGAATTAAAACCCAGCAGAAGCAATCAAGATTCAGGCACGTAAATAACTGTTTTCCAAACACTCCTATCTAAGGCTAAATCTTTGAGTATATTCCACCCTTTCAAGTCTCATTTTATTGCCTCTACCCAAGTCAACTTCGGTCTTCCTCTGTCTCTCTTCACGTTACTATCCTGACTTAGGATTCCACTATGCACCGGTGCCTCTGAAGGTCTCCGTTGGACATATCCAAATCATGTCAACCGGTGTTGGACAAGCTTTTCTTTAATTGGTGCTACCCCTAATCTATCACGTATATCATCGTTCCGAACTCGATCCCTTCTTGTATGACCGCAAATCCAACGCAACATACACGTTTCCGCGACACTTATTTATTGAACATGTCGCCTTTTCGTAGGCCAACATTCTGCACCATACAACATAGCAGGTCTAATCGCCGTCCTATAAAACTTGCCTTTTAGCTTCTGCGGTACCCTTTTGTTACATAGGACACCAGATGATTGGTGCCACTTTATCCACCCTACTTTAATTCTATGGCTAACATCTTCATCAATATCTCCGTCTCTCTTTAGCATTGATCCTAAATATCAAAAGGTATCCTTCCTAGACACTAAACTGACATCTTCCTCCTCCCGAGTAGTAATGCCGAAGTCACATCTCATATACTCAGTTTTAGTTCTACTGAGTCTAAAACCTTTAGACTCCAAAGTCTTCCGCCATAACTCCAGTTTCTAATTCACTCATGTCCGGCTTTCATCAACTAACACTACATCGTCCGCGAAAAGCATACACCAAGAGATGTCCCCTTATATGTCCATGAAAAATTGGAAACGAGCATTCAGCTTATTATATGTACAAGAATCTCCATGGAAACAGCCTATAACAGCCTCCATCTCAGAAATAGTAGAACCACAAATCCTATTTCCTATCAAAGAACTGGACTCTAGCTTGAAAAGTCCACTGATCTGATCACAAGGTCAGCATTCTTCCTTGATTCCAGGATAACCTCTGCATTCGGTCGGTCGTTGTACGAGATCTGATTCGCAAGACCAATTTCAAGACAATAAGAACTAGCAACATTCAGAATCTGAGCACTGAGGAAAATGACAGAGAAAGTGTTGACAGCTAAACATGATTAACAGAAAAAAGAAGTCCACAGTAAATTGCTAGTAATGTATAGTTGTTTTCTGGGAAAACCACAGTGCGTGATTTTGGTCAATTGGTGTAAATGATTATAGAAGTCAAAATAAAGAATAGTTCGAAGGAGCATAAGAATAGTTCTTGAAAGAAACCACAGTGCAGTTTTATCTGAATTCATGTATGCATATACATGCATTCTTCCATCTTGTGTGTGGTTAGGAAAAACAGGGTTAGGCAAGAGAATTACCCGCCATGCTGCTACATCTGGCTCTTTTCCTGGCAAGAGAAACAAAACAAACAATGAATATGAGGCATAAATTATAGATATAGTGCTGGAATGCTAACGGATTAGAGCAGACCTGTCGCAATATGTCTCTTGAGCACTCTTTGCATGGAGACATCAATGTCAATGTCAATGAACCTAAGAACGTAATTTTGGCGATTAGAAACCACTATTTTCACTCCAAAGTCGAATGATGATGAAGGGATACCAAAAAAAGGTATGTATTAGTGTGAATTATAGTTGCAGAGCCTGCATACTCACCATTTCTCATCAAACAAGTCCCTAATTTCAGTCCAAACATCTTCTTCCAGTAATAGATAGTTCCCTTCAACTATCACTATTTTGTGCCTGCCAAAAATCATGGTAATTAGCAATCAGCTAGCATCACACTCGCACCTGTACTTAAAGTAACTGAGACATTTAAGGAAAGACAGTATGAATGCTGGCATGCAGTCATTACACATGGAAAAAGTTACAAGATATAGACAGGGTACAATTTAATAGGAAGATAGAAGAACGGCAACAAGATTAAGTTCTCATGAAGAATTCTGTGTGCTGCAACTTGCATACACAGGAACAGGGGAAGAACATTGGAGCTTAACATAATCATTCATAAAAAGAACTGGGAACTTAGGAGTAGTCAATATGGTCATGTGATAAAGAATAGCTATTGCATAAAATACAATGTTAGGGGATGCTAAGCCTAAGATTAAGTTGATCCAAAAGATTCTGTGACTCAAGCAACACATTAGAATCCAAGCTAACTTACTGTGGCTTTACAAATATGTCGTTCTCAACTGGGTCACCAACACCATGATCAAATGATGGAGCATAAACTGAACCCTACAAACCAAGATGTTTAGAGGATCAGATTAAATAACATGCAGTACTCAAGAACTCATATTGCAGGACGTTGGTACATACCTCTGTTCTTAGGGTCTGTAGACACTTCAGAAACAGTGATGGATTGAATGTCCAAGGTGCTTAAATCAATACCTGTGATGTTAGTATTTACCTATATACAGTTTAAATGAAACAGATTAAACACAGAACATTACACACCTCCTCTTCTTGCATGTGCTTCTTTTGGATCCTACAGGCACAAGTGTGTTAACAGTTTCAGAAAGAAACTGAAATTTACATATCGATCACTCAAAAGATAACAAACCTCCATTGCATCGAGCTGGGCACGATAAAGGTGGAAACCATCCATTGGAAGCATTGCAGCAATTTCCTCGGTAGGAAGCAGGGCTCCGCTACCCTTTGCGTGTTTCTGGGACCAAATCATATTAACACGTCGAACAACTTCAGAGGCAACTGTGGACTTGCCTGCACCAGGTGGGCCAGCTAGACCAACAATGTATCTGCCAAGAGCAGCCAAATGAATTGGTTTAGCAGAATATTATTCAAGAACTTTTCTTTAAAAAAATGTTCCAGCAATGTCTGAAAAATTGTTAACATGCCAATTTTAGATTTAGCACTGGGGAAAAAGATCAGAGAAAATAAGGAAAACAAACTGGGCAAAAAGAATGGAAAGGATACTTGCTATGCTTTGAATAGCAATTAAATACATCTGTTGTTCGAAATTTCTTCTCATGTTGAACAGATCTATCCGTTCCCAAGGGTAACTGAAGCCAATTCTGTTTAAAAAAAATCCCAAAAAAAAAGTGTGGAAGCTAATAGACTACAAACGTGACTGACGATGTTCAAGAACCAACATGTCCTAGTGCAGACATTCAAAACCAAACCAGCTTTGATCACTGCAAATTTGCAATAGAAGAACATGATCGCGCAATAATCAATGTCCTAAACAGCACCAACAGGAAAGGCTTACTTTGAATCAAGATGTTCAATATTCTTCAAGACAGAAAGAAGGTGTTCAGCCAAAGCGTCATATACCTCCTCCATCGACCTTCAAATTTAACATCATTTTTTATCAGTATACCAATTATCCAATAGTATAAACATCTACTAATAATGATCAAAGTTGAGAAGACCAAGCAATTGCAGATATAACCCTTCTGTTTTCAGACTGATTGGCCCAAAACAGACCTAAGCAAAGAAACCATGACAAAGGAACAAGTTGCAAGCTGGTCATGGATACAGAGACATGTCCAAAGCATCCAGTTTGAATCACTGGTCCAAAAAGAAAAGGGGTAGTAATGGCCTCTTCTTAATAACAATAAATTTGCATCAGCTCATGCAAAAAGTGAAAAAAAACTATTTATTTATATTTACTTATTTTTTATAGGTGAAGGGCGGGCCTGGTGCAAGCGGTAGAGTCTTACCGCCTGTGACCGGAAGGTCCCGGGTTCGAGTCGCAGTCTCCTCGCATTACACAGGCGAGGGTAAGGCTTGCCACTGACACCCTTCCCCAGACCCCGCACAGAGCGGGAGCTCTCCTGCACTGGGTACGCCCTTTTTTTATTTTTTATAGGTGATTGCATCAGCTAATTTTCTATCATCTCATAAATATCTCTTCTGAAAACTCAGATGTTCAGCAGGTTCTTCTGGGAATCTGTATATCAGGGAAAATGATGAAATTTGCTAGTTGAAACATGGCCACAGGGGTGTGAAATATGGCATTATTAATGTGGAAGTGAATGCACTATTATGTCAACTAATATGATACTTAGTGACTGGCAAAAGTTCAAATAGATTGTACAATTGTTCAGAAGACAATGTAAAACTAACAATCCTAAGTTTTATTTCATGGTGCAACCAATTTTCCCAGCTGACATACCCGTGCAAAGGCCATTGATTCTTAGCTGGGTCCAATATTTTGTCGTAAATGACTAGTGTCATAACTGAATTAGTAATGACTAATGAGATAATGACTTTCACAAAACATAGAGCAAAACCCCAGGCCCCAGAGCACCAAGAAAATTGCAAGGCTAGTGTCAGAATTGTATGATAGTAAAAGAAATACTCCATCCATTCCAAATTATAGGTCATTTTGGCTTTTCTAGGTACATAGCTTTTGCTATTTATCTAGACATAGTGTATATATGGCTGCATAGTAAAAGCTATGTACTTAGTTGTAATCAAGTAAGGGAGTCGCAGTCGCTTACTTGGCTTCTATCTGCGGGGTTTGTTGTCTCTGATAGCAAGGAACCTGGAAAACGAAGGAACAATGCTAGAGTCAAACATAGTAAATCCATGCTCAGCAAAGTGGGGGTAACAGGGAAAAGGACGCTTACATTTCGTTTTTTGTTGTTTGCGTCTTGAAAGCTTGGGTATCGAGGAGATGCAGCCTGGAAGCTAGCAAGGACCGGAGGCATCGCCCCCATCAGCTTGCTTCTTATAGCATAGCTCCTACAAGCTACGAATCCTGCAGGGACAGCAGAATCATGGTTTTAAGCTATGCCTCGAAACGGCAACAGAAGGCAAGGTAAACGCGTCGGAGCTTGGATTTGGGGGATCAAAGAAGACATTCAGTTAGCACTAGCAGGCAGGATTGAAGGTTTGCTGCCAGCAAGAAATTTGCATGGAACACTAGGAGGTACTACAAGCATTGGCTACAAGGAGGTGCAGAGCCAGATACACGAATCCTGACAAATTGAAAATTGAAATGCAGCAGGATTCAGCATGTCAGTAAGTCCAATCTGTTCGATTCCAGCCGGCGCGCCACACTTGCAACTTTCTTGGATTGGATAAAGCCGAAGAAGGCAGAGGCAAACGCGAGCGCAGGGTTAAGCGAGGGAAAATCCAGGCGCGAGGAAGGGGGATCGAAGGGCATCTTACCCGCCGGCCCCGGCCGGCGAAATGACGGTGGCCGGAGCAGCCGCACCTGCGCCTGCGCTGCCGCCTCCGTGGACGCGATGGAACTGGACAACTCCATGGCAGGCTTATCGTTGCGCGCTCACAGAATCGACCGGCGGCCGCGGTTGATCTAAGGCCGATGAATCGGAGTGCGATTGGAACGAAACGGAGAAATTCAGAAATCGAAGCTCGAGAAGGAACGGAATCAGTATGGTTTTTTACATATTGGCCCTCTTACTTATGTCATTCGAAAACTACACATGACATGAGGACCTGACTGTAAAACTGCTCTAAACCATCAGACAGACAGCCACAATACAGGATGCAAAGCAACAATCTGGTGAAGAAAAAGCAATTATTGTCCTGGATAAACAAGAGCAAAATATGGTTTGAAAGTACAGCAACAGTAGGGCCGGTTTGCATTGCATACCGTTATTATCCTACAAATTCCACAGATTAAACACAGCATGAACAGAAGGAGCATGGTACAACACACTCCAGATGGAACATACAGGGTCTAGAGGCTGGCTGAATCGACGCCGCAGCTCCTCGACGTCAAGGACGCCGACGCCGCAGATCACCAAGGCCTCACACTTCGCAGGCCGGCGCTTGCTCACCGGCCTAGCCTAGGTGAGGTGAACGGTGCACTGGCTCTTCCGTGGCCTGCCCCATTTCTCCTGCCCCTCCAGCTGCAGAATGAGCAAGAACCGACCACGCAGGTGAGATGACGGACTGTTTGGTTTGATCAGTGCAGAGGCCAGAGGGGGTTTTGCAAACCTGCTCTATCATGAAGTGGGGCACGTGCACGCGCTTCGACCCATCGGCCAGCCGCTTGCAAGGCAGCCGGGGCTCTATGGCCGCGAACTCGTTCAGGACCTGGTTCCTGATGGCTCCGATCAGCATGTCGCGGCACCCTTGGGCGTGCACGTCCTTCAGATTGGGGCACTGGATCAGCAGCCGCTCTGAAACAGAGTTACACAAGGATGTCAGTACCATGCTGTCCTCATGGAATGGAACTTAGTTGCTATATGCACAGCCTGAGTTTCAAGATTCTGCAACAAAGCAAGGATGGGTATCGCACCTGGATGAAGATTCGTGCACCAGTTAAGGTTCAGATCAACCAGCTCCGGGCAGTTCACATACAGGGCCTGTCACACGTGAGAAGCAGTATATGAGCACGCAGCTGTACTGTGTATGAACCAGAACAATGATGCCTCAAGAGTCACATACAATCAGATACAGCTTTTCCGACACTTACATCGATGGCTGAACAGCCCCACAGGCTGAGTTTCTTCAGGTTGTTGTGCTTTATGATCAGCTTCTGGCAAGTAGTCTGCTGCTTTCTCTGGACAGGTAATTTAGCACAGAACTTGATCCCGCCAGTTAGGTCACCGAAGTAGTAGGATCTCCCAGCTTCAGGCTGGGGGGTAGCACATATGCTCTGGCCACAGTCCATGACACGAAGGAGTGGCAACTGTGCTGCAGCCACCTGGACCCCAACTGTATATCAAGAGTGAACAGAATTTGTTAGCGTATTTGGGGATATGGGCATTGGAATTCTCTTTGAAATAAGTGGACCAAAGGACACTTACATGAGGTGATATTTGGGCACCTTGCCAGGAGCAGAAATGTTAGGGTGTTAGGGAACGCATTGCTGATCATCCCAAGCCCATTGTCCGTAATGCCAGATCTGAATGAAGATATAAGCATGCGAAATTAAATAACTATTTCCATGTAACTTTCCAGTGGCACAAAAACTTGAGTTTGTTCATAGAAACATCGGGTCCTCATAAGGTTGGTGCTTACCCACTTAAATCAAGCAGCTCCAAGCTTGCATAAGAACGAACAATAGATGCAACAGCTGCATCTGTTATTTTTGAACCCTGTAGAAAGGACAGCATGCACAGGCCCCTGGTGAAAGGAGAAACAAAGAAGGTTAAACATGCTGTTGAGATCAAGATACAGTGGATTCATAGCAAAGATTCCATGCAGCATAGTTTGAAAAACATTCCATAAGGATCATGGCAAGATGTGATGAACTGAAAGATACCTGAGATTAGCACTCTCTAGAGCAAACACAGCTTCATTGCATAAGCGAATTGATGAGATGTGCATGTTCCTCAAGTTTGGGCAGGTGCGGCCCAGACTATCCATTAGAGCAACCAGGTCAGTAGAATCATTATTTTGTATGGGAAAGTTCAGTGAGAGCTCATTCAAACTGGGGCAGTTCATGACCTACAAGTTGATAGCCCAAATCAATCTATGCAAGATATAAGTTCAGGGAATTGCATAGCAAATAAATTGCAGGCATATCTCAGCATACCGCTTTGGTAAGGGAACAAAGACCTGACAACCAAAGTGTTGAAAGGCTTGAAGAGCTAACATTGAGAAAACCAAGACTGCTACAGCCATCTAATGTAAGAACTGACAGAGATCGCTTCTCTGAAACAAATCTAGATAGCTCATCCCTGCATAGAACAGCAGAACAGCAAGTGTCAGTTAGATACAACAAAACTTAATGCCAATTTAACATTACTGAGGTGCAGGTATTGTTTTGAGATGGCTTAGGGTGACAATAAACCGCAAAGATACTTAAAGAAACAAGAAACATTGACATTATTTTTTTTCGGCCAGTGGCACTAAATTTGGTACTGCACGTTAGCAAAGGGATGCATACTAGATACCGATCATAAAATTTCATGTTCTATTCAACATGCAGCAGTGCAATCCATACATGATTATATGCAAGAACAAAATGTATAGAAAGATGAATGTTTAGTAGTGGGAGCTTTCAACATACCCAGTTATCCTGTTGGCTGCGCTATTGACCATGTTGATAGCCAGGGATTGTAAATTGGGGCAGGAAAATGCAATGCATGCCAACAGTGTGGCATCAACATCACTGAAAATGTAGGAAAAGAACATAGAACATTAATCCTCAGAACTAAGAGGTTGAAACATAAAGTCAAGCACCAAAAGAACTAGACCTATACAAACTATACGCCACGAGAAGACCCAAAGCAAGACAGGATTTCAGTTTTCCTCGAATTATAATTGAGCAAGCAGGCAGACAACATCTGCATTTTGGTCATCATCAGAACTATAGGAATCCTAACAGGACAAACACTAAGGGGGTGTTTGGTTTGTGCAATGAAATAGTTCATCATCATCATCTCATTCTTTAGTTTTTTCTGTTTGGTTTGTCAAATAAAATGAGTTGATCCATCATTCAAGCTAATAATTGGTACTAGTATGAGGAATGGGATCATTCCACTAAATTTGAGAAATGGACTCATGATACATCACCCCATCTGAAATGGGTTGATACATCCACCAAATGACACCCCTAACTGCCATAAAGAAGGCACCAAGTTCCTCTTAGATCACCAAACGAGGATCATTCCACAAACTGCTCTTTAGTCCGACAGGCAATACCATCAGAGATTTATAAGGCTTTTACCACCAATACTGATTTATCAGTCTGATCCCCGAGCTGATTCACAAGGACAAGTAGCATTTTTTTTTCTCGAACTACGCAAAAGAGCTGCACGTCATTTCATTAAGGTAGAACCACCAAATGAAAAAACGGGTTTGGATAGCCCCTACCCAGTTGCAAAACACACACCAACACCTCAGCAGCCATTATACTTAGGCTGCGCCAGAATCGGGAAGAGGTGGCGAAACAGAGAGCACTAACTCTTGAAGCTTGGAAGCCCCAGTCATGCACCATAGGCTGCCCTCAGTGTTTACAGCCCTAAGAACCTCCTGAGTGTTCGGCCTGACCTTTTCAAACACACAACCACACACTGATTCTGCATCAAAGCTACGTACGAGCTAACAGATCCGTGCTTCCTACTCTCAGATCAGACCAGATCTCACAGCAACATGACTAGACCTCCCCTAAGAAAATCACATCCGGCAAGCATCCAAGTCAAGCCAGATCAGATCAACCCAGCAAGCATGGATCATACTACATGCCACCTTTGTTTTCCATTTACGACTTGCCCGTGCTGCACGATGTGTATTTAGGATCCAACCAAGCACCGATCAAGGATCCGCAACCACAAGAGGAGATCTCACGGCACCAGATCAGATCACACATCTGCACTGTACTCAACAGCAGCCGTTCAATCCCATTCCATTAGTTCAGTCAGGTTTAAGGTGAATTACTCGCGAATTTCGGTATTCGTTCGTTAGTTCCCTTCCCTCCCGTCTGGATCGAGCAGCGTTCTACAGCATCGATCGACCCTCCGTGCCGTCATTTGCGCCGATCCACTAAAAGCGAACGCCGCCGCACCACATGCATAGCATAGAGCAGCTCAGCTGTCGACCTGTTCTCACCTGTCCATGGTGAGCACGAGCTTGGCGAGCACGGGGCACCGCGCGATGAGCCCGGCGACGGGCCTGACCCCGGAGGCGCGGAGGCGGACCTCCTCGGCGCCCCCCCACAGGCGCCGCGTGCACTCGCGCCAGCCGCGGCTGACCCCGGCCGCCGCCGCCACGGCGCGCGGGGGCAGGCGCTGCAGCACGCCCACCAGCACCTCCCCGGGCGCCCGCCGCCCCGCGCCCACCTCGACCCACGGCAGCGGCGGGCCGTCGTGGCCATCGCCGTCCTCCTCCGCGTCCACGTCTACCACCTCCGCCCTCGCCTTCTTCTTCCACGCCGCCGCCTGCGACGGCGTTCGCGGCCGCGGCGGCGGCGCCGCGACCGCCAGCGGCACGGCGTCCAGCACCACGGCCGACGCAGCCGCCGGCGACGCCGACGCCGGCTCGTCGAACTGCAGCGCGCGCCGCGGCTTGGTCTGCTGCTGCGGCGGCGGCTGTGGCTCCCCCGCCTTGTCGCCGCCCACGGCGGAGGAGGAGGAGGAGGCGGGGCCCGGGACGGAGCAGACGTGGCCCTTCTTGGGCAGCCCGCACCGGCCACAGTTGTAGCTGCCGCGGCGCTTGGGCGGCGCGGGCTTCGCCGGGGCGGGGGCGGAGGCCGGGACGGCGGGGATGGCGGCGGCGTCGGAGGCCATGGATGGGGCGGGGAGATCTGGCGCTGGGGGTGGACGAGGGGAGGGCAGCTGAGCTGGGCTGGGGTAGGGGTGGATGGGGATTGGTAGGAGAGGGCGGGCGGGATGGGGAATTAGAGGGAGGGAGAAGAAGGCGGGAGATTGGCGCGCGCGAGCTTGGCGCCATTTCCGCCTGCGCGCGGCCCGGTCTATTTTCCCCGTTTTTGCAGGTTGGCGCCGGCGGGCTTGGCTTGTTTTCGTTTCGGTTTGCATGGTCGGAATCGTCGGATCGGAGATCGGATGGTCGCGCGTGGACTCGGTCCGTGGCGCGCGCGGGCGGCTGTCTGACGTGTCGTGTGCCGCGTGCGTGAGCGAGATGAGCCGGTGAGTGAGTGAGTGAGCGAGCACTGAAGGAGACAGTTTTGGTCTCGTGGAAGGTTGTTGAGCCCGACGCAAGCGGAACGGCAACGGACCCTGTCGTGTGGTGGTGGGGGCAGCCATGGAAATAGGCTTGGGTGGGGTGCCGACGACTTAAGGCGTGTTCTTCTCCGGTCCTATTACCAGAGACTAAAATAAAAACTAAAATGGTGTTTATTTCCGAAAACTAAAAGGGACAAAAGGAGATGAGAGAGAAAGGATATAGGTTGTTTAGTCCTAATTAGCAGCCTCTAAAGGACTACTACATTTTAGTCCCTAGTGTTTGGTTCAAATGGACTAATTAGGACTAAAATTTAGTCTTTAATCTCTTCTTCCATGAAAAAGAACACGCCCTTACTCTTTTGCGAGGTTTGATCGTGGATGTTAAGACGGTGATTACGAAGGCTATGAAGAGGGTTGGTGCTTGAACTGCATCTACTTAGGCCCCGTTCGTTTTGCTAAAAAAAAACAAGTCAAAACATGGTTCCGGCTGATTTGTTGGTAGAGAAAAACACTGTTCCGGCTGAAAAAATAAGCTGATAAGTACGGATTATAAGACAAACGAACATGACCTTAATCATAAGTAAAATTGATATGTTTAGGCTCATGGTTGAATCAAATGACATGCATATGAGAAATGAGTTCAAGGTTAGTTGATGAGATGCATGAATGGCAAGCATGTGATGGAAATATCGAAAGGAACCCCTTTTGTTCGATCTATTTTGAATTCCAATGACCGGGATGCACACGTGGTTGTTGCATAGGGAGACAACGGATTCTCCGGGAGTATCCCATTTCTAGGCATCGGAGAAAGGGCTCTGCATTAGATCTTCATAATTCTTTTATCCGAGCCAAGTTCTCTAGTGGTCATCACCGGACTTATCTGATGACCCCATAGAATATAGGCCTTAGCTCCCAACGACTCTTTTCTTGTTGTGGGGGCTATAAATACATGGGTGACCAGCCTTGTGAGCTCCGTGGGAGACAGTAAGCCCCCATGAAGCTCCAGCCAACACCCTATCCTCTATAATCTTGCTCTACTACTGGGAGTTATGGAAGCATCGGCACGATGTGGTATTCTGAGGAATGAACCCTGATCATGAACGTTTGATCACCGCTTGTCATCAAAGCACCAAGCTGTGGCAATGTCGTTTGCTTAGAAATAACACCCCTATTTATCTCTTTTTGGTGTAATGTTACTTCAAACATGCAAATTCTTCCTCCTTCCTTAATTATGTAACCAGACAACTGTAACTACGCTACGGCCCCTCCACCACCAAGGCAACTTGGCATCTATGGAATGAAATTCAGGTGGAGTTCAGTTTGAAAACCCCCGTCGTTGAGCTCTAAAAAATATTGTTGCATACTTATAGCTTGATAACGGACTCCACTCATCACTTACTTTGCTATAGACTGTATTTGTGTGAGATTGGAGAGGATTCTAGTGTTTTGTATTGAGATTTTACATCTAGTGGCACTTGGTGAATCGTTCTTGTAGTGAAGTTCTTGTTACTGTTGGTGGCTGTCGCCACCTAGACGCCTTGGAGATGTGGTGGGTCGGTGAGTACCGCTTGGTGAGTGTGCGGGGTGTAAGGGACCGTGACGCCTAAGAGGGGGGTGAATTAGACAACTTAAAATTCTAACTCTAAACTATGGTCTCTTTTTCTAACCTTAACAAAACCTATGCAAAAGATAAACTATCTAAATATGCAACTACGGTTTTGCTAGTGTGTTGCTATCTCTACCGCAAAAGTAGTTATGCAAACAATGTAAATGTAGAAGCTAAAGAGTAAGGTAGATATATGCAAACTCCCGTCGACGACTCTAGTATTTTTATCTAGGTATCGAGAAACGCGCAAGCTTCTCCCTAGTCCTCGTTAGAGCCCCTCGCAAGGAATCTCTCACAAGGGCCAAGCTCTCGGTCAGGTAACTCTATGGATAGCCCCGGGCCTTCCCCATGCGTAAGTGGGTCTCCGGTGTGTCTTCCAGCAAGCCTCTCCCAGACCGCTCCCCACCGTCTTCACTATCAAGCTTCCGGTCGAACCACCGCGGGCCTTGTTCCCTTCGGTACACGGTGGCGGCCACACCACAAATATGGTTGGTGTGATCTCACAAGACTATAAGCTCCTCCGATGTACAACAATGGTGCGCGCAAGCACCGAGTGGTAAGAGATGTGCAAACCTCACTAAACACTAGGCCTAAACCTAGAGCAAACGCATAAGTGGTGGTCTAATCAACCTAAGCACTTCGCAAAGCACCTACGCTAATCACCCAATGAATCACTAAGAACTGTGCAAGTGGAGATCACTAAACTGGTGTATCAACACCCTTGGTATGTTTCCTCATCTCTCCGCATGTCAAATGGCCGGTTGGGGGTCTATTTATAAGCCCCATGGAGAAAGTAGCCGTTGGGGGCGAAACCTAGCTTTCTGCTACTGACCGAATGTTGCTGTCGTCCTGACCGGATGCGTCCAGTCGTCCCGACCGTTGGAGTGCGCACGTTGATCGGACTCTGGGCCGAGTCCGGTCATCATCGATCGGACGCGTCCGTTAACGCTGGCGCCACTCTAGAACCTCTCTGGACTCGACCGGATGCTGCACTTGGTGCGTCCGGTCGTCCTACCGTCACGTCCGGTCACGTTGAGATCGTTGCCGTTGATGATGAATAGTGGAGTTCATGTGTCCGGTCACTGCCTCGCTCAACGTCCGATCGCTGTTGTTGACGCCTACTATTGCAGAGCAACTGATCGGATGCGTCCGGTCCTCATAGGGTCATGTCCGGTCACCTCTGTGGAGCTCGTTTCTTCGCGATCTTGCGTCCGTCTTGGTTCCTATCTTCGTGCTTGGACTTTGCTTGATATCTTGGGTCTTCTCTTGTGATTCTAGGGTCCTGCTTATGGTGTTGATCGTGGGATCATGTCACCATTGTCCAAGTCACGTCTTGCACCCTATTGAACTATAAAATAAACACTTGCAAATTCATTAGTCCAATTTGGTTGTGTTGATTATCAAACACCAAAATCCAAAGTAAATGGGCCTAGGGTCCATTTTTCTTACAATCTCCCCTTTTTGGTGATTGATGACAACACGACCAAAGCAAGCAAATAATTTTTTTTGGAATTTAAAAACTATTTACTTGCTAGGATGCAATACAAAGGGCAAAGTTATATGATGCTAAAAGATACCATATGTAAACATCTTTGGAAACTTATCTTGCCCTTGCAAATGTCCCCATGTGGCATTATGGATTTAAGCCTCCCCCTAACTCCATAATCCACGGTCCTCCCTTTCTTGAACCATTACCGCATGTAAATTATTATGATCGGGCTTATTTTTGGTTCTACAAATTCTCTCCCTTTGGAATCAAACACCGAAAAGGAAGACATTAGTAGCACAAGGGAGGGTCAAACTTTGTGATCCTTTGTATGTGGAGTGGAATAGGTCATAAAATTTGACTCTCACATTACATAGACTAAGCTCCCCTTAAATATATGCATACATATGATGAAGAATGTAGTTTATGCATAATTGGCAAATTAATGCTCAAGGGAGTTTAATCTATATAATGCATGGAGAAAGCCTATAAATACCAAAGTGAAATCAATATGATGATATCGGTTTAGAAATACCATATGTGGAAACCAATTTGATTTATACCACTTGCAATAGGTGGTGGACATTTGAAGTATGATGCTTAACTCCGGGGACTCCATTTTCCTTGCAATGAGACTACTACACACATGATAAGCTTAAAAAGGTGTTAGTCTCAAAGCATCCAACTTGTAGAGTAACCTCCCCCTAAATTTGTGCACACAAGTTTGGAATACTTATAGGAGACATGCACATTGATTTTAGAATTAAAAATACCACTTGAAAGATGACATCACATGAATGTGAGAATCATTTTTGAAAGTGATAGTCGGGAAAAATTATCTACAATTTGGACTTTGGCACATATTAAATGAACAATTATAAAACAAGCTATGTGCAGTGCTCCTAAACAATTTAACCCATGTAGGTTTGATCCAAGGGTTAAGAGTGAAACCGAGCAAGCCTACCATAAGATATACCTAGTGTATGCAAGACAAAAGATTAAACATGCAAATGCAAACCTAGACATGAAAAGGAACTAGATGCTAATTGAAATTGCAAGAAATTAAATCTAGTTACACAACATGGGGAGGGGAATTTGGATCCATAGTGTTCACTAACCCACTTGGCAATTGACATGATCCAATGTGATGCACCCCATGAAATGCACCTAAAGCTATACCAAGTCTCCAAAATCCCCGAAGTCCATCGGACTTCTCACTTCCCTTTTGGGATCCAAACCTTCTTGATGCTCTTCATGTTAGAAATGATCTCCTTTGGCACCCAAATGCATTTGGCCCCATTGTTGGCTTGCTTGTTCAACTTGATGCCACCACCTTGTTATTTTTCTTCTTCTTCAAGAGATAAGGTGTGGAGGCCTTTTGTCCACCTTATTGGTGTAGGTGTTGGAGAGCTTGCTTGTTTCCTTTTTGTTTTTTCTCTTTCTTCTTAGCTCCTCCCCCATTCTTCAGCTTGCACTCATAGGACTTGTGGCCTTCCTTATGGCATACATAGAAAACCACGATTTGTCCTTCATCAAGCTTCTTCACTCCCTTGACGATGTTATCTTGATGAAGTTGGGTTTGCTCCATTTTGCCTTTTACTTGAGTCAAGTCCTTGGTAAGGCGAGCCACTTCTTACTTGAGTTGCTCATTCTCCATTGCAACCTCTTGTGTGCATGTATCTACAACAACTTGTGCCATAAGGTACACACGAGAAGAGCTTGATGGTGAGTGCTTGTGGCCTCGTCTCTTGTGATGGTCTTCTTCTTCACATGAAGAATCATCCCTTGACTTATTGATGTGAGGGCTTTGTCCTTCCATGCCTTCTTCTTTGTCTTGGGTGTGGGCTTGTTTAGACAAACTTCCACAAATGTGCCCCAACTCACCGCATCCATATCATCATTTCTTTCTTTGCTCATTTCTTTGATTGGTGAAGATGAAATCTTAAATTTGGATGGGCACACCCTTGACATTGAGCCTTTGGATCATCTTCTCTACCTTGTTGATAAGTTTGATTAATTCTTCATCAAGGTCGGAGGTGGAGGAGGAAGATTGATCATCATCACTTGATTCATCTTCTTCTTCTTCTTCTTCTTCTTCTTCTTCATCATCATCATCATCATCATCATCTTCACTTGAGGAGCTTGAGCTTGAGCTTGTCTCAACTTGCTTACCCTTCATCTTCTTTTTCTTACTACATGCGAGAACTTTGCCTTTGCTTGATGATGAGGTGTCGGTGCAGAAAGTGACCAACATGTAAATATTTGTAGTTTTGTTGTACGTTGTGATCGGAGGTGGCCTAGCACTCAATGACACAGGGTTTATACTGGTTCAGGCAACGTGCCCTATGTCTAGTTTGAGTCAGTCGATGACTTTATTCCTGAGCCCAGGTGCTTGAGGTTTGCAATGGGGTTACAAATGAGAAGGAGAAAGATGGAGGCGACAAGAGGTCCGGTTGGACTTTGGTCTGAAGGGCCGAGAGTGATGGGAGCCCCGCTATGAGCTAAGCGTTCTAGCATGTGCTTGTGGTTTGAACCTGGCGGTTCTATTGTGGTGTACTAGTGAACTTGATCAATCTGAATGAACTGAGTTGTGTTGGAGAGAGCGCATCCCCTTTTATAGATGAAGGGGATGGCCTTACAAGTGAGATGGAGAGAGTACGTATGCTTACTAAGTCTTGTTGCCCACACTGGTGGGTACAAGATGATGGTTGGCGCCCACAATACTATTTTAGTGTTAGATATATGTGGGAGGTTGCGTCGTCTTCTTCAGGTATGGTAGACGTCGGTGCCTGCCACACTATTGTTACCCAGAGGCTTTTACCATGTTCGTCTGGTACGGTAAATACCGGCACCCACAACACTGTTGATGCCTTAGAGGCACATGGGGAGCCTTACCATATTTGTCTGGTATGGGAGTTGATGGCGCCCACAACACTGTAGGGAAAAATGTCAGCGCCTACAACACTGCTTGGGCTTTGTCATGCTATGGAGGTTATAGGGTACTGTCCTATAGATGTACAGGGTATGGTCCTTAGCATTACGGTTTACTTGGGTGCCATGCCTTACTTTCTCCATCTATTTCCTAGTCCTTACCGAGCGGGCGTCCCCGGTCGGTTGGTCCCAGTCGGCTCTGATTGCGCCAGTCGAAGAAGAGTTATAAGCAGGGGTTTGGTGCATCCCCGGTCGGAGACACAGGTCGGAGTCGAAGCGGTGTTTGGCTAGGCCTTCCGATCGAAGAGACTGTCCAAAGATGGGCTAGAGACCGAAGCGAGCGCTCCGGTCGGAGAGGCGGGTCGGAGTCAGAAGCAGGCGTCGTTCCTCCTCGGCTAGGCCTTCCGGTGGGAGATTGGATCGCCCTTATGGCCTGTCGTTTAGGTGTTTGGGCCAGCTCTAGAGTTGCATGTTGGTTCACAACATTATCTGCTGGGCTGGGCCTTTGCTGGGAAGCCGATCCATGAGGGACTCTGGGTTTATGAACCCGACAGGAGCCCCCGAGCCCCTGAGCAATTTGGGTAGAATCGTCTAGGGGATTTTTGTCTTGATGGCGGGTGCGCGTGAGCGCACCCACGGGTGTAGCCCTCAAGCCCCCGGGCGATTCGGTCAGAATCATCTAGGGGGTTTTTTGTGTTGCTAGCGGGGGAGGTTTTGTTTCGTTAGCGGGTGCGCGCGAGCGCACCCGCGGGTGTCGCCCTCAGGCGATTCGGGTAGGATCGCTTGGGGGGTTTTGTCAGCGGGCGTGTGTGCATGCATTTTAGTCGAGACAGTTAGTTTTGGGATCGGGCGAGGCGGAGCTCGTGGATCCTAGCATCGGTGCAGCCCATGTAGCCGAGGTAGTTAGTTTAGGGATCGGACGAGACATAGCTCTTGGATCCTGGCGTAGGTGCAGCCCACACAGCCGAGGCAGTTTAGTTTTGGGATTGAGCGAGACAGTGCCCATGGATCCTAGCGTTGGTGCAGCCCACGCAACCGAGGTAGTTAGTTTTAGGTGTCTTGAGCCCTTGAGCCCCATTGGGCTTGATAGGGGTCGGTTTGAGTTTTGTGCGTTACCCCGTCCTCGGTTTCTCACAACCGGAGGGGCTAAGCTTTATCACTTGCCTTGATCGCTCGGGCTCAAGTGATATGTTCGGTGAGCTTGCTAATGGGTATGATCAAGTGGAATCCGGGTCCGTCGTTCATGACAGGGTCGGCATAGCCCTCTTGTGACATTCCACTGCTCCTTAACCTACAACCCAAGAGATGCCTTGGTCATTCCAGAGATCGACCTAGGTGGCCCACTGGCATCCCCTCGATGGAGATTCTGTGGGTTTGGCGAGGTTTAGAATCGAACGAGAAGGTTAAGATGACCTTGTCTGCTTTGGGGCAGACTGGGCAAGGGCCGCACAGGGCTCATCTGTGTTTTTCCCCTGGCTCTATTTGACGCAAGGCGGCCTCAAACCCTTTGTGGGCCGGCCTTCGAACCCCAGTCGGTCGTTGCTCATGTTTGAATGAGGCAACTGCCGCTTCATGATGCAACATAGAGCGTTGTGATGCATTTAGCCCATGTGCGATGCCTTAGTTCCCGAGCCCCCGGGCGATTCGGGTAGAATCATCCGGGGGGTACGGGTGTATGGAATGAATGCGTGTATGGATGTATGAATGATTATATAAAGAAATAGCAGGGGTCAGTGATGTTACCTTGATGACTCGAGTGATGGGGTTTGAAGAGCTCCAATCGGAAATGTCTGACCGGGACCCGCGCTCATCGTTCATGACAGAGTCGGCATGGCCTACATGGGGTGTCCCTTTGCTCCTTCCCTATCTCTTAGTGTTTTCCTGAGCCGTTTGATTGACTTAGGAAGCCCGATGGTCTCTCCCGGTGGAGATCCCGATGTTTGGGTTTTTACAAGTCCCGCCTGGGGAGGCGAAGAGCCGCCTACATGTGGTGGCGCTTTGTTCTTCGCGCCCGGTCATGCGGTAGTGGTAAAGATGGCAATGGGGACCCACGATCCAATACTCAACGGGTATTTACTCCATTAGGATTTAAATATGGACTAAACACACTACCCACGGGTACATAAATGGACCAAACCCTTCACCCATCGGGTATGCGGGTATGAGTATGTTCCAGCAGTCCTCGTAACCGTTTACCCATGGGTGCAAAATACCCGGCCATCTAAAAGAGATCAATGCTCCATGGTTAGACTACATATTCTAAAAAGTAATGCAGGTAGAGAGAAACAAATATGCTTGTCAGTAACCTTGGTCATATTTGGTGCAAAAACCATAGCAATGTTGTGAGCATTCATCTTGTTGTAGCTTTCATTTTCCACCACATCTGCCATGAGATTGATGGTCCATTCAAGCAATGCTGCTTCAATAGGAAGTAGGGTACTTGCAAGATGGCTACACTCTTCTTCAATGTTGCAGTGCATCACTTGTTCTGGAGTCAACGAGTCCAATACTCCACTTGGAAGTTCCCGAAACCATGTCTATAATCAGTAACTTCTACATTTATCATGACTAATGTAGAGGAGAAACTAAATGGAAATGAATCTTAATTTGCAGAAGATATTATTATATGCTATTATTTGTCTAATTTTATGTGCTCTGGTTAGTGGTGGTTGTTGTTGAATTATTGATTTTCATGTGCGTGAATAAATTGTTGGCGGGTATGGGTGACCCAACAGGTATGATTGACCCAGCTAGGTATGGGTCTGGGGAAAATTCTCCACCCATGATGGGTATGGGTATTCTGACGGTACCAAATTTTTATAATGGGGATGGGTCTGGGATGACCATACCCGATAGGGATTTACCCATTGCCACCCTTAGGTAGTGGTGGGCCATACCCAAGCCACATTCCATCTGATCAAGCGCCGTTCTATCGGGCAGGGTGTGTCTCATCGGTCAGGGCGCATCCCATCGTATCCCATCTGCATTAAATGGGGGAAGGGAGAGGGTTTTTGCCCCTGTTGTTTCGCCTTTCCCCGATCACCGCGCCTTCTCCAACTACTACGCTCTGTTCTTTAAGTAGGAGAAGGGAGAGGGCTTTCGCCCTGTTCCTTCACCTATTCCTCATCTACCGTCTCTTCTCTTTCTTCCTTCTCACCAAGAGCGTCTGAGTGCCACGATAGTTCCTAGGAGAGAAAAGGGAGAGAGCGAGGGTGAGGAGAAAACTCACAAATATTTACGAACCCGGAGCGAAATGTTGGGCTGGAGGTCATCTGTTGTGATGGAGCCGGTGTTGGAGGCCTTCGTCGAGAAGGGGTTTCTACCACCGAAGGAGGTGGCGCACTAGAGGGCTCCCAGGAGGGAGGATTTCCCGCAACCTCGTCCCGGCGAGGTGGTTTCCTTCCTTGCCTTCCATGAGTGCGGGCTAGGATACCCCGCGCACTGGTTCCTACGCGGGCTTCTCAACGAGTGGGGTTTGGAGCTGCAGCACCTTAATTCGACTAGGGTGCTGCATATCGCCGGCTTCATCACCGTGTGTGAGGCCTTCCTTGGGATGGAGCCGCACGTGGACTTCTTTCGGCGGATGTTCTCTGGGTGAACTTTATCGATGGGGAATCCGCCCAAGACCGCACCGGTGGGGGGCTTTGCCCTATAGAAGAAACTGAGCGCAGGGGGCTCGTACCCCGTGTATATCCCCTATGATTCTAATTAGGGGTGGCATGGGGAATGGTTCTACATTAGGAACCCGGCGGAGGCGCCGTTCCCTCCTTTCATTCTAATCAGGAGGCTAGAGAGGCTGGACAACTATTGGGGACCTAATATTGGGGTACCCAATGAGATGGAGCTAATAACCATCAAGTGTTGATACTTCCAAATAGGAGGGAACGCAACTACACTCATTGTCCATACAACTGAAGGCAGGCCCCGCTTCACCTAATGGCTAAGGGCGGGCTCCGACTCACCCGACCCCCGAGGGCTAGACTCTGCCTTGCCCGACCCCCGAGGGCTAGGCCCTGCCTCACCCGATGGCTGAGGGTGGGCTCCACCTCGACCGACCCCCGAGGGCTAGGCTCTGCCTCGCTCGATAGCTGAGGGTGGACTCTGCCCCGCCCGATGGCTGAGGGCTGGCTCTGCCTCGCCCGATGTCTAAGGGCAGGCTCCACATTGCCCGACGTCTGAGGGTGGGCTCCACCTCGCCCGATGGCTGAGGGTGGACTCTGCCCCGCATGACGGTTAAGGGCTGGCTCTGCCTCAGCTGATGTTTGAGGGTAGGCTTCGCCTCACCCGATGTCTGAGCTTTAGGGCTAGCTCCACCTCACCTAGCGTCTTTACCCTGCCCCTTCATAATGATGAAGCATAGGGTAAGATAGGACACTCAGGTCAACTGTAGTACCAAGGACCATACATTGTGCACCTACGAGAAGGTACCATTAGGATACGACGGGATGGGTGCTTTAAGCCCTCCCAGGCATGGTAGAGCATGAATAGTGTTGTAGGCGCCAACTTTTGTCCTATAGTGTTGTGGGCGCCGCCTTCAGCCCTCGGGCATGGATCCTAACATGAGCATATGACAACCACTACAATCCTAGAGGGAGCTTGCATCATCAATAATAATAGGCATATAGTCACTCCCTCGTCTACTCCCCGCAGAGTCATGGCTCGGCACCCTAACACACCGCATCATCTACTGAGGGAGGATGGGACGTGACCACTCGCTGAAGCGAAGCCAGAGCCCAACCCTATTAGAATCAGCAAAACATGCTATCCCTGGCATGGTCTGCCATGTCAGCAGGGCAGGCTCAAGGGAAAAGAAAGACTCAACACCTTTGAAGGACCTTCTCTGCCTTTGGTTTTTTTCCTCTTTCTCCCATATGTAACCTCTGCTCCCCCCTTGGTCTATAAAAGCGAGGGCAGGACACCCCGCTAAGGGGAGGAGCGATTTTGAGAGACACAGATCGATTCCACACACAACACATAGCCAAGCAGCAACTCAGCTCTTGGCATCCTTTTGACCCTTCCATCAGAGACTTGGGACCTGTCCCTCTCTTGATCGTTTGTACCCCCTACTATGAACCTTTTTCGGTACTAATAACACGAGCAGCAGTGAAGTAGACATAGGGACATTCAGCCTAAACCAGTATAAACCTTGTGTCCTTTAGTACACCATCCAAGCCTAACACACAACAAATATAAATTTACTAGTTGGTGTTTGTTCGAAACACCAACAACAGTTGATCGTGGGGCCCCGCTAGCTGGACAGAAGCATAAGGTGGAGATTATCAAGGCAGAGCTTAAGAAGCTCGTGCGGCATGGCCTTGATGGGGTGCAGGTGTTCCACACCCTCTTTCGCCATCGGGTTGCTCTGTTGGCGGAGAGGACGCGACCAATGTGGAAGTACAGCGGCCCGACGGACCCCGACCACATGTTGCCGGAGGAGCTGTCGAACGACGAGGTCTAGAGTTGCCTCAATTGGGTGCTGTAGCTGAAGCCCAATGAGAACGTCGATGGAAAGCCTAGACCTCACAACTCCTCGGTGGTGTCCAAACTAGTATGCTCCCCTTTCTTTACTCCATGTTCTTTTCCCCCTTTGTTCTCCTATTTTTTATTGATTCACCTATTTTGTAGGGACTTGGAGTTTACAAGTCCCAGCCGCACCTTCTGAAGGGGCCAGAGGGCGTAGCTCGGCAGGCCACCCAGAAGGAGGCGACAGATGCTAGGAAGAAGAAGAAAGTCGAGGAGGCTCAGTGAAAGCATGAGAAGGAGAAGGAGATCACCTGGCACGTGCGGGCTGGGGAAACTAGGAGTGACATCGAGTCAGAGCTTGAGTTGGAGGACCCCACAGAGGTGGGGGATGACGTGATCTTCTCTAAGGAGGAGGAAAGTTAGGAGGTCGTTGTGACCTTAGTGGAGCGTCGTGATCCTATGGCTGCGTTAGCTGGTGGTGAGCAGGACGTAAAGAGGCACGATGATGTTCCCATGCCAAGGAAGCATGCTGTGAGTGCGGATGCCATCGGCGAATGGGAGGCAAAGCGGACGCGGTCACCGTGCCCTACTGAGGTGTCACCGGCCTTGTCCTCGCCTGTCGTGGGCACGGCAGGACAGGCTAGGCGGTTAGAGGAGTGGGCTTGCACCCACGCATCATCAGGGCTGGCGCCCGCACGTGACTCATAGCGGGAGGATGCCCCGCCAGTCGCTTTGGTCGGTGTGCCCTGAGCCAAAGGTCATGGTGACTCATGGGCTAGGTAGGAGCTGGTTGGGTCAACTTTGCCCCCAGCTGAAGTGAGGGGGCATGGGTCATGGCATGGGAGCTATCCTCGCCCTATGGGCCCATTGCCGTTGGGTTAGGGCTTCAGAGTCGTACCGATTACATCCTGGTATGCCTTTTTTGTTTCTTTTCGATCTTGTTGTTGAGTTTTTTGGAATATGACTGACCTGTACCTTTTTGACAGTGGCCGGATGTTGTTGGGGCTGAGCATCACCCCAACTCCCATGTGGGAGGATTGGAGGCCCACCTTGTAGCGCGCCGTGGCGAGCGGCGGGGAGAGTAGGGTGGTGGCGGTGGGTCCTTCCCTTCTGGGGGTGGTGCCCCCTGGGCCAGTCGCTAGTACGGTGGCAGTGGTGGCGATGGTGTTGGCAGTGATCCTGGTGGTGATGGTGGAGGCCGCGTCGGAGGTGTCCCTTGCGGCCCCTCCCCCACCGGCTGTGGCAAAAGAGGAGAGGGAGACCGGACTCCCTTCCTCACCAGGCGGAGGGCTACATGGCTCACCTTCCTAGTAAGCGCTGGAGGTGCTAGGAGGAGGTGTGGCCAGGATGGAGCTAGAATGCCTATCAGTGGCCCATGAAACTGAGGTGGTGGAGATCCCCTCCAACAATAAAGCAGATGATGTGGTGGAGCTACCAGCGCCGTCGTAGGAGCTGGTGGTGGTCCGATCAGGGGCTGGGCCCTCTAGCAGGACAGAGGAGACTAACCTAGAGTGGCCCTATCCTAAGGACCCGACCAAGGTTCATTTCGTCCTTTAGGATTCGTAGGAGTGTCAGCTCTAGGACATCCTTGGGGAAAGAGGACTCACCATGGAGTCCGATCTCGCCAAGCTATCGGTGAAGCTTTAGGATGCCAAGGAGCAGGTTAAGTCTATCCAGCGGTTGGTCAAGGTTAACCTACGTCGTGCCACAATGATGAGTTTCCCATGCTCATCCCTGACCCCTTGGTCTTTCGTTGGTTGCCTCAACATGCTTGCTTCTCATTTTTGTAGGGGCTAGAGGAGATGTCATGCCGCAAGTCCCGTTTCCTCTGGATGGAGCACGCCCGGATGGTCGAGTTTGAGCACTAGCTAGAGTCTGCTCACCGTGAGTCCTAGGATCGAGCAAAGGAGGTGATCGAGGCGGGGGCGGCAGAGCAGCTCGTGGTGGAGCAGCGACCGCCACCGAGCGGGGGCTTGAGGCAGCGAAGGCCCGCCAGGCGGAGACCAAGGCGCGACTACAAAAGTCCTTGGCAGACACTGAGGTGGTGCTCTAAGGTACCCTGGACACCTTAGAGATGGAGCATAGCACCCTAGCATTAGAGTGGAAGGCTCGGTCAGAGGCTGACCAGGAAGTGCTCACGCTTTGGGGCCGGGTGATGGGGATGGAGGAGGCGAACGCCTGGCTACGCGAGCAGGTGACCTGGCGGGCAGAGGGACTCTCCATCCTTGAGAACTCCCACCTCAGTATGTACCTAAGCTTGTCACCCTTTAGCTTGCTTCTGAGGTTGTCGCCCTTCTTCTAGAGCTGGTCGGAAAGGTGGAGTTGTTGGAGCGGGACCTGGAGATGGCCAAGGCGACATTTGGCCAGAATGCAGAGGCACTGGCCAAGTCCCTTAAAGAGCGATGTGCTCTTGAGGGGGAACTTTACTAGATCTGCAATGTTGCCCAGCTTGTCATCTCGGAGGTCTTCGGGTCGGCGCCAAGTACCAATGCATCCGCCATCCGGCTGGTGGAGGTTTCAGATGAGGTCCGGGCCCTCATCACCCACGGGTTGTTCTATGAAGCATCGGGGGTGTTGACTTCGGTGGTGACATACCACCCAGACCTAGACTTTGCCACCATCTGTAGTGGGTATGCCGACGGCTATAGCATGGAGGACATCTAGTCGCTCGAGGAGAGCTTGCTGCCACACGTAAAGTGGTTGGGCGAGCAAGTCTCCGCGTAGTGGGTGATGGATGTTCGCCATGAGGACATGGCCAGAAGCGTGCATCAGGAGGATGTCACCTAGCCTGCAGATGGTGTGGAACCTGGGTCAAAAGTGGACATCACCCTGACTTCGACCGAGTCGAATGTTGCCCAGTTGGTGGATGAGCAGCCCCTTCCCTCGCCAGTCGAGCCAGTGGTCAATGCTATCGCGGAGCCATAGTAGAAGTAGTAGAAATATTTAGCAATTGTTAGAAGATAATGTCGTGGGGGAGCCCCCTGTGTAAAGTATTTTTGTGTATTTATGAATACAGTAACTTTGTTTTTGTGATGGAACTACTCCATTTGGGGAAGCTTGTTTCACCCGTTCCTTATTTTTACCTTAGCATAACTTTGTTTTTTATTCTCTTCTTTTTCGCACCTGCTTGTTCGCACCATAGGCTACAACTTTAAGAGCCTAGGCGTGGCCCATGAGGCTAAGTAGCTCATAATCGTAGGTAGAGGTGGGGCGCGATCGATCGAAATATTTTAAGCAAAGTTACGTAAGGAAATTGATGGAATGGACTGCCCTTTTGTTCAGGGAAAAATGTATTTATCATGTGAAAGTAAAAAGAGGGGTGATGTTGCATCCCCGTGGGACCCCTGAGTGACTCGAGCCGAAAGTGTTTAGGTCGAGGCGCTTTATAGGAGCGGACATTAACTAAAAAAATGATAAGACTAAATTTTAGAGGAAGAAACAACGTAGTTGTTCACTGTTCCCAGTGTTGGTGAGAACATTGCCGTTGTCATTCTTCAGTCAGTAAGCATCCAATCGTATCACCTTAGTTGCCGTATAGGGAACTTCAGTCATCCAGATCCTTGGCCGCTACGCCTCGTTTCTTGGCCGCTGCTTCTTTGCCTTTTCCTTCCTTCGGCCCACCGGCCTATCGTAGAAGGCGCTTGAGGAGCTCGCAGTCCTTGTAGAGGTGTTTGATGGGGTAGGTGTGGTTGGTGCATGGGCTCTCCATGAGCTCATTGAAGTGATCCGGAAGGCCCTGCTAGGGCTGCTTGTCCGTGTGATCAGTCATGGCGACCAACGCGGAGTTGGACGGTCGGCGGCGATCTTTTCTCTTCTTTTTACCCCTCTGCATGGAGGGGCCCTTATCTTGATCCTCATGCTTGGCCTTGCCTTTGCCTCGGCCTCTGTTGAAGCATTGTGGGAGCGATGCTCTCTAGATGCGTTGGGCAAAGGCCTGTGGTCCCAGGCCATCCGAGCTAGGACTTCGGTCGTCTCGCCGACGACTGCACCTGGGGTGTGTTTCACCACCCCTCGCGATGGTCCGACCAGGGTCTATGTCGCCTACCATCACTGCCGCTCAATAGATGCCATCATCCTGCTAGGACTGATGCCGGTCGCTGATGATGCTAAGAGCATCTTGGTTCACCCTGAGCCACTCACGTACAAGCGATCAGTGCGGAGCGGGTGCCAAGTCAAGCTAAGGTGCAGATGTGGCCTCCTAAGCCATGCTCGACAGCTGTAGTGGTGAGCAGGTGGAGCGATTCATCTGGTGCGTCCCCACTCCCCTGGTGGGGAGCAAGGCCATGAGTTGGTGTCGCGACGTGGAGCTCTCCGCCTATTGAATGGCGGCGGTTTCCACCGGTGCCCGAAGGTTTCAGTGGATTGCTTGTTCCTAGGGGTCGTTTAGCTCGGAAAGGCCATGCAGAAGCATTGCCACAGCGGTAATGTTCTAGTCAGCCCGAGTGAACTATGGGGGATTATTCCCCCTATCCATGATGTTGCGCTGGAGCCAGCGGACGTGACCCCGAGCGCCGCTCACCGGTTTATGCACATGGGGCGTAGTGTGGTGCACCGAGCATGCCGGCGTAGGTGGTGGCTGGTTCTGCCGCCATTGTCGTAGCTCCTCACCATGCTCTCGTGTGAGCACGAGGGTCCCCACACAAGGGTCTAGAGGGGTGTGAGTCTACAAGGACTCCACTACTACCAGTGGTTGTCCCGAAGCGTCTACCATAGCGTAGTCCCAGGATAGCGCACTACCGGTGCCACATCGCCGATGCTAGAGCCATCACTCTCAACATCATCATCCATGAGGTCGAGGAAATAGGTGGGAGCATAGCTCGCCATCCCCACAAATTCAGACATGAGAGGGGGCGGCACCAGCATCCTTTGGAGCCCTCGGGCGTACGCATCCACGGGGGACGCGAGGCCATAGGGGAACCGGTCGCATGGCGATCGCGGTAGGGACAACAGGGTCCCTCTGGATAATCGGCGGAAGATAGTGAATAATGAGTAAATAACAACATGCACATTACTCAGCGGAGTTTGAGCAGAGAGTTTGCTTGGAATGAAGCGCAAGCGCCTCGTCGTTGAAGTCATTGGGTGTCTCAGAGCCGACAGAGGGTGCCCCTCTGACAGGCACTGAAATGGTTGCCTCCTCGCAGAGGTGTAGTATGCTGAGTCGGTTGGCGATGAAGTACATGCTTCCAAAGAGGAAGGCCTAGAATGGCTTGAAGACGGGTGGGACCCACATCCCAATAGGTGGGAGTGCAGAAAACTCTAGTGAGCCGAAGCGAGTCATATCGCTTGAGCCCACCATGGCGAAGGTGGCGGAAAAGTGGGCCATCTGATGACCAAAAAGTGTTGAACGTATAGCGTCTTCCCCACGGACGGCGCCAACTGTCGGTGCAGAATGTGACCAACACATAAATATTTGTAGTTTTGCTATATGTTGTGATCGGAGGTGGCCTAGCACTCAATGACATAGGGTTTATACTGGTTCAGGCAACATGTCCTACGTACAGTTTGAGTCGGTCAGTGACTTTATTCCTAAGCCCAGGTGCTCGAGGTTTGTAGTGGGGTTACAAACGAGAAGGAGAAAGAAGCGGGGGACAAGAGGTCTGGGTGGACTCTGGTCTGAAGGACCAAGAGTGACGGGAGCCCCGCTATGAGCTAAGCGTTCGAGCATGTGGTATGAGAGTTGTTACCCAAAGGGTTTTACCATGTTCGCCTGGTACGGTAAATACTGGCGCGCACAACACTGTTGATGCCTCAGAGGCACATGGGGGAGCCTTATCGTATTTGTCTGGTATGGGAGTTGATGGCGCCCACAACACTATAGGGGAAAATGTTGGTGCCTACAACAGTGCTTGGGCTCTGTCATGCCAAGGAGGTTGCATGGTACTATCCTATAGGTGTACAGGGTACGGTCCTTGGCATTGCAGTTGACTTGGGTGCCCTGCCATACTTTCTCCGTCTATTTCCTGGTCCTTACTGAGCGGGCATCCCCTGTTGGTTGGTCCCAGTCGGCTCTGATTGCGCCAGTCAAAGAAGAGCTGTAAGTAGGGGTTTGGCACATCCCCGGTCGAAGAGGTATGCAAACCTCACTAAACACTAGGCCTAAACCTAGAGCAAGCGTATAAGCGGTGGTCTAATCAACCTAAGCACTTCGCGAAGCACCTACGCTAATCACCTTATGAATCACTAAGCACTATACATGTGGAGATCACTAAAATGGTGTATCAACACCCTAGATATGTTTCCTCAGCTCCACTATCCTCAAATGGCCGATTGGGGGGTCTATTTATAAGCCCATGGAGAAAGTTGCCGTTGGGGACGAAATCCTGCTTTTCTGCTACTGACTAGAAGCTGCTTTCGTCCTGACTAGATGCGTCTGGTCGTCCTGACCATTAGCGCACGAACAACTAATCGGACACTGATGGTGTCCGGTCACATGCCACCGGACATGTCCAGTTGTAATTTCGCTGCTCTAGAACCTCTCTGTACTCGATCGGACGCTGCAGTTCCTGCGTCCGGTTGATTTGCCGCCAGCATCCGGTCAGTACTGAATGTGTTGCCAGGTGATGAATAGTGCCATCGGTGCATCTGGCCACTTTCAATCTTCAGCGTCTGATCACTGTTGCTGATGCCTTGTATTGTCGAGCAACTGATTGGAGCGTCCGGTCGCTATAAGGACAATGTCCGGTCACTGCGTCCGGTCACCACTGTGAGCTCATTTCTTCATGGTCTTGCATTCGGCTTGGTTCCTATCTTCATGCTTGGACTTTGCTTGATATCTTGGGTCTTCTCTTATGCTTCTAGGGTCTTGCTTAAGGTTTTGATCATCGAATCATCACATCGTCTTTGTCCAAGTCACATCTTGCACCCTACTAAACTATAAAACAATCACTTGCAAATTCATTAGTCCAATTTGGTTGTGTTGGTCATCAAACACCAAAATCCAAAGTAAATGGACCTAGGGTCCATTTTCCTTACAACTACCATTGTCAGTTTCGATACGTAGGTGGTGCTCCTTTCTTCTTTTATATGCTTCTCGATGTTTTCTATTTGTTTTATCCCTTTTGTCTTGAGACACTGTGTGCCATCTCACCTTATCTCTTTTTTTCTTGCGTTCTCTAGCATTGCCTCCTGCAGTGTTACATCCATATACTATTGATTATCATTAATAATAATAATATTTAAACAATACATTAAATTTAATATAGTAAATGCATGTGTATCTTGTTTACCTCCATTAGTAGTGTTAGTCTTGTCACCCAATGGTGCAGGAGAGCCCCTATTTTCCATTGAAATAACTCACAATTGCCTGTAGTCTACCTGTTCCTTGAAAAAAAAACAGAGACCATCAGACCACACCCATATGAGCTTCATGCCAATTTAGGACCAAAACACGTGTTCTATTCTCTCTGCCATCAAACAAAAACTACAAAGTTACTGATGCATTCAGGTACTATTTTTATCAAGTTACTTATTCTCAAATTCTCATACACAAGCAATAATTTGGAACAAGGGAAAAAGAAATACAATAACAAACAGCCAAGCACGCGCAGAACCTTGACTAAATATCTCAATCATCTAAAGCTTAACTAAAGAATTTGTTATTTGCCTGACATGTCAATTATTTTTAGGTTCTAATATCACTTGCTAATTATGTAACACCTTAACTGGTATATGCCCGTGCGTGCAATGAATAAATTCTTTAAAAAAATGTTTAGTACAAAAAAGCAGGTAGGTCATCTGAACATATGGTAAGGGAAAGTCTTTTTCTATGGCAATCAATACAAAGTTAGTTATCAAGTATGTCAGTGTGTTCCTCTAGGTTTGTGCGTGTTCATTTTCTTCTGAGCTGGATCTCTTGATGGCGACTAGAGGGGGGGTGAATAGTTATTTCTAAAACTTAATCATGTCGGCTAACCGAAACAAATGCAAAATTAAATCTATCGGTTTAGCCAAGACTACACCCCTCTATCTATGTTCTCTAGCACCTTGCAAAGTCCTAATTAAGCAATTAAGGTGCCAGGCTAGCTAGAGCTCACCTAACCAATTCTAGAAGCAAAGTCACACAAACCTATGCCACTAGTACTTCAAGCAATGAGGGAGCTCCTACTCATGCTAGTAAGCAAAAGCACAAATCCACCTAAGCTCACTAGCAATGCTCAATAACAAGGCAACCGATGCCAAATTAGAGAGCGCAAATACTTAGCTACACAAACTAAGAAATACAACTAACAAGGTTACACAAACCAAATTAGCCACGCAAGGGAGCTACTTCTATGCTACACAAGCTACAAGATAACTAGCAAGCTACATAAGCTAACTAACTACAAAAGCAGCTACACAAGCACAATATATATGAAAGTAAATGCAAGCTTGTGAAACGAGGGTGCAAACAAACGGGAATACAAGGATGACACGATGATTTTTTCCTGAGGTTCACGTGCTTGCCAACACGCTAGTCCCCATTGAGACAAGCTCTAAGATTGCTGCCGGTCCTCTTGCTAGTGGTGACCCACAAGTCACACTCTCCCACATGAAGTGCTTACCACAAGCTCTAGCACTTGACCCCGCCGGATCACTTGTCGCCCTTTGCGTCTCGCTTTACTAGAGTTGCTCTTCGTGGCTCCAGCGGGGCGAGCACAATGCCCCTCACAACGCTCTTCTCCAGAGCACCACCCAAGCTTCTTGCGGGCTTTGATGGAGACCACCACCAAGCCATCTAGGAGGTGGCAACCTCCAAGAGTAACAAGCACCACCGGCTTGCAACTCGATCACCTAGTGTCACTCGATGCAACCTCATGATGCAATCGCACTAGAATCGCTCTCTCACACAATCGAATGATCACTATCAAGCATATGTGAGATGGAGGGCTCCCAAGCACTCTCAAGCATGGACACAAAGTCCCCAAAGGTGCTTAACCTCAGCCATGGCCGAGACCACCTTATATTTATAGCCCCATGGGCTAAAATAGCCGTAACCCCTTCACTAGTGAAAGCTCTAGTTTGGTTTTGGTGAATTGATGAAATCCTAAATGCTAACCTAGTTTATCAAGTGATCATGAGATAGGTAGCACACTCCAAGTTGCGAAGCAAACAAAGATCATAGCATGATGAAGATGATGCCATGGTGATGATCAAGTGCTTGGACTTGGAAAGAAGAAAAGAGAAAAACAAAAAGCTCAAGGCAAAGGTATAAACCATAGGAGCTATTTTGTTTTAGTGATCAAGACACTTAGAGAGTGTGATCACATTTAGGTTTGATAGCCATACTATTAAGAGGGGTGAAACTCGTATCGGAATGCGGTTATAAAAGTGCCACTAGATGCTCTAACTCATTGCATATGCATTTAGGATCTAGTGGAGAACTAACACCCTTGAAATTGTTTGTGAAAATATGCTAACACATGTGCACAAGGTGATACACTTGGTGGTTGGCACATTTGAGCAAGGGTGAAGAAGTTAGAGGTGAAATGGAGTTGGTCACAAAGATGCTGGCGTCGGTCATCTAACCAGACGCTGTGTTGCTCAGCGACCGGACGCTGAAGGGCTGCGCACGGTTGTGTTGTCAGTCAGCACAGTAAGAAGTCACAGTGTGACCGAACGCTGGCAGGGTTCGGTCAAGCATGACCGGACGTGTCTGGTTGGCAAAAGTCGGTTTTAGAACCTTACTGTAAACGACCAGACGCTGGGTGTTCAGCGTCCGATCAACTCAGGCGTAGTGTCCGGTCAAGACTGATGACCGTTGAAGTTGGGACACGTGGCTGACTACGAGCGACCGAACGCTGGGGGCTTAGTGTCTGGTCAACTGACTGGAGCATCCATTCAGCCCATGTTATGCCCAGTGAAGGGGTATAACGGCTCTATTTCGTGGGGGCTTCTATTTAAGCCCCATGGCTGGCTGTAGCTCATAACCTTTGGCCATTTTCATTAACATAGCAACCTTGTGAGCTTAGCCAAAGCCCTCCCACTCATCTTCATCATTGATTCATCATCTTTGTGAGATTGGGAGTGAATCCAAGTGCATTGCTTGAGTGTTTGCATCTAGAGGCACTTGGTATTCGTGTTTCACTGCAGGATTCGCTTGTTACTCTTGATGGTTGCTGCCACCTAGATGGCTTGGAGCAGCGAGGATCGTCGAGCGGAGGGTGGTGATTGTCTTTGGCTCCGATCGTGGTGATTGTGAGGGGTTCTTGACATTTCCTCGGTGGAGAGCCAAAAGGTACTCTAGTGGATTTCTCGTGGCTTGTGTGATCCTCATCTTGTGTTGGTTGTGCGGCACCCTATTGAGGGTTTGCCGTGTGAAGCCAATTAGCACGTGAACCTCTAAGTAAGTGAATCGCCACAACGAGGAGTAGCTTGCCGGCAAGCAAGTGAACCTCGGTAAAAAATCATTGTGTTCATCATTGATTCCGAGGTGATTGGTCTTCATTGTTATTCATCCTTGTGATTAATTGGTTTCTTCATCTACATGTCGGTATAACCTTCTTGATCACTCTCTTTACTTTACTGCAAACTAGTTGACAAGCTCTTTAGTGTACCCAGTTGTGAGAGCTTACTTGCTTGGTTGGTGTGTCTCTTTAGTTAGCCCTTAAGAGCACACTAACATAGGGTAGTGTCATAGCTATTGTGTGAATAGACACTATCTAAACTAGAATTGTGGTAGGTGGCTTGCATTTTGAGTAGGCTAGCACAACACTTGCTTCACCTCATAATTGTCTAACTATTTTGTTAAGTGTTGTTGTAGAAATTTTTATTAGGCTATTCACCCCCTCTAGCCATTAGGACCTTTCAAGTGGTATCGGAGCCGAGGTCACCATGATTTGAGGCTTAACAACCTTCGGTATAAAAATGGCTCAAATCAACAACACTAAGAAGCCACCCCAATTTGATGGCACAAATTATCCTTATTGGAAGTCAAAGATGACCACACACATCAAGTCAATCAATAGAAAGGTGTGAAAGGTGGTAGAAACCAAAATTGAGATTGGTGATCTAGAAAATCCCACCGTGGCCGAAGAAGTGCTTCTCCAAAACAATGACATTGCTCTAAGTGCTATTCATGATGCAATTGATGAGAGAACATTTGAGCAAATCAAGAATATTGAGATGGCTCATGAGGCTTGGAAGAAGTTAGAAGAATCATTTGAGGGCACTCAAGCCGTGAAGGGTGCAAAGGCTTACATTCTCAAGGAGAAGTTTGCAAGCTTCAAAATGAAGGAGGATGAGAGTGTGCCGGAGATGTTTCATAGGCTTCAAGTGCTTATCAATGATCTCAAAGCACTTGGAGAAGAGGTGAAGGACAAGGACTTCTCCCATAAGTTCTTGAGATGCTTACCTTCAAGATTTGGTACATTGGTCACTATTCTAGTAAGGAGTGGTTTGGACACTATGACACCAAACCAAGTGTTGGGAGACATTATGACCGATGATACATATAGAGATGAAGATGAGAAGGAAGAAAAGAAGGAGAAGAAAGATGAGACGAAGGATGAGAAGAAGAAGAGTGTGGCATTCAAGGCCACATCATCTAAGGGAAAAGCTAAGCAAGAAACATCAAGTGAAGAAGATGAATCTTGGGATGATGATAATGATGAGAAGATGGCCCTCTTTGTGAAGAGATTTGGCAAGTTTATGGTGAAGAAGGGCTATCATGCTAGAAGAAAGAAGTCTTCATCCAAGAACTAAGAAGAGTCAAGAAGGTGCTTCAAGTGTGGAAGCAAAGATCATCTTGTTGCTCAATGCCCATATAATAGCGACAATGATGATGACAACAAGAAGAACAAGAAGGACAAGAAGGAAAAGAAAAAGAAGAAGGACAAGATGGCATTCAAGAAGAAGAAGGGTGGTTCATATGTGGTCACTTGGGATAGTGATGCTTCCTCAAGTGATGATGATGATAGTGATGATAACAAGACCACCAAGAAGAAGGCATTTGCAAGCATTGCAATCAATGAGAAGCCTTCTCTCTTCGAATCTTCATCATGCTTCATGGCTAAGGCCACTAAGGTACAAACTTGTGATGATGAAAGTGATGAAGAACATGATGATGATAATGAAAATAAAAATGAAAATGATAGTGATAGTGATGATGATGAACCTACCAAGGATGAATTATTTGACATGCTAGAAGATGCTAGAGAACACTTTGATATCAAGAGAATGGGAATGCAAAAGCTTGCGTAAGGAACTAAAAGCCCTTAAGCAAGCCTTTGATGAGCTCAATGCATCTCATGAGAGGCTAGAGGAAGCCAATGAGAAGCTTGGCAAAGCTCACAAAAAGCTTGAAAAGGCTCATTCATCTTTGCTTGATGGGCAAAATAAAAAGAAGCATGTTGAAACTTGCAATGTAGGTTTAACTTGTGATATAATTGATGAATCATTATCTATGCCTATCATTGTTCCTCTCACTAACCCTTCTTATAGTACTTCTACTTCTACCTCATCTAGTAATGATGGTTTCACTTGTGATGCCTCACTAATGGTTGAGAATGAGAATCTCAAAAAGGAGGTCAACAAGCTCACTCACACTTTGGCTAAGGCCTATGGTGGTGAGGACCGCTTGCTTATGTGCTTGGGTAGCCAAAGAACTTCTCTCTATAAAGAGGGATTAGGCTATACCTCAAGAAAGGTAAGGCGGCCTTTGCTCCTCACAAGACTAGTTTTGTGAAGAACAATGGTCGGTTTTGCACTAGTTGCAAGCAAGTTGGTCATAAAGAACAAGAGTGCAAAAATAAGAGCAAAAATGCTAATATATCCTCCATTAAGCTTGATTCTTTCTATGTGCTTACTAAGGGTATAAATGGTGTAAAGGCTAAGTTCATTGGTAAACCATGGATGGGCTCAAAGAAGAAAGCTATTTGGGTACCAAAGAGCTTAGTGACTAACCTTCAAGAAACTTAGCAAGTTTGGGTACCTAAAAAGAATTAATCTTCTTTTGTAGGTCAATTACAAAGCCAGAGAAAGGCATTGGGTTCTTGATAGTGGGTGCACTTAACATATGACCGGTGATGCAAGAATGTTCAACTCAATCAACACCAATGGCAATGATGGTTATGATAGTATCACATTTGGTGACAATGGCAAAGGAAAGGTCAAAGGGCTTGGTAAGATTGCAATATCCAATGACATGAGCATATCCAATGTATTGCTAGTAGAGAGCTTGAACTTCAATTTGGTATTCGTGGCTCAATTGTGTGATCTTAGATTCAAATGCATATTTGGAGTAGATGATATAGAGATCATAAGTGTAGATGGCTCTAATTTGATCTTCAAAGGTTTTAGATATGAGAATCTATACTTGGTTGATTTCAATGCTAGTGAAGCTAAATTATCTACATGCTTGTTCGCTAAGTCTAGCATGGGTTGGTTATGACATAGAAGGCTTGGTCATGTTGGAATGAAACAATTGAATAGATTGGTTAAGCATAACTTGGTTAGAGGCTTGAAAGATGTTGTGTTTGAAAAGGATAAGCTTTGTAGTTCTTGTCAAGCCGGCAAACAAGTTGGAAACACCCATCCTAAGAAAAGTATGATGAGCACTAGCAAAGCATTTGAGTTATTACACATGGATTTGTTTGGGCCAACACAATATACTAGTATTGATGGAAACAAATATGGCTTTGTAATAGTGGATGACTATACAAGATACACATGGGTATTCTTTCTAGTGGACAAAGGTGATGTATTTGCAACATTCAAATCATTTGTCAAAGGCATTCACAATGAGTTTGAAACAACCATCAAGAGAGTTAGAAGTGACAATGGTAGTGAGTTCAAGAATACTAGAATTGATGAGTTGTGTAATGAATTTGGAATTAGACATCAATTCTCGGCCAAGTACACACCTCAATCAAATGGCCTTGTTGAGAGAAAGAATAGAACACTTATTGATATGACAAGGTCTATGCTTAGTGAGTACAATGTGAGTCAATCTTTTTGGGCCAAAGCTATCAACATGGCTTGCTATTGTAGCAACCGCCTCTATTGTCACCCATTGAAAGAGAAGACACCATATGAGCTCTTGAATGGTAGAAAACCCAACATTGCATATTTTTGGGTCTTTGGTTGCAAATGCTATATCTTGAAGAAAGGCACTAGATTGGGCAAATTTGATAAGAAATGTGATGAAGGATTCCTACTTGGTTACTCCACTACAAGCAAAGTATATAGAGTTTGGAAATTGGATAGTGGTACTCCTGAGGAAGTTCATGATGTTGAATTTGATGAAACCAAGGGTTCACAAGTAGAGAATGAGAACTTAGAAGATGTTAGAGGCATTCAACTTTCAAATACCATGAAGAACATGGATATTGGTGAATTAAGGCCTAGGCAAGTGAATGATGATGAAGATGATCAAGTGCAAGTGCTCTCTAACTAAAATGTGCAAGATGATACAAATTAAGTTAGTGCAAGTGGCTCTCATGACAATGAACAAGATCAAGTGTCTAGTACATCATCTCAACCCAATGATCAAGCAAGTGCAAGCAATCAAGTTCTAATCCTTCAACTAACCAATATTGCAAGGGATCATCCATTGGACACTATCATTAGTGATATTTCTAGAGGTGTACAAACAAGATCAAGATTGGCATCATTTTGTGAGCATTTCTCATTTGTGTCATCCATTGAACTAAATAAGATAGATAAAGCTTTGAAGGATGTTGATTGGGTGAATGCTATGCATGAAGAATTGAATAACTTCACAAGAAATCAAGTATAGGAATTAGTAGAGAGACCAAAGGGACACAATGTGATTGGAACTAAATGGGTCTTTAGAAACAAGCAAGATCAAGATGGGATAGTAGTAAGGAACAAAGCAAGATTAGTAGCACAAGGCTATACACAAGTTGAAGGTCTTGACTTTGGAGAAACATATGCCCCGGTTACTAGATTGGAAGCAATTAGAATCTTGCTAGCCTATGCTTGTGCCCACAATATCAAGCTCTATCAAATGGATGTTAAGAGTGCCTTTCTCAATGGCTACATCAATGAAGAAGTATATGTTGAGCAACCTCCCGGTTTTGAAGATGATAAGAAGCCCAACCATGTGTACAAGTTAAAGAAAACATTGTATGGCTTGAAGCAAGCACCTAGAGCATGGTATGAGAGATTAAGGGATTTCCTACTCTCTAAAGGGTTCACAATGGGCAAGGTTGACACCACTCTTTTCATCAAGAAGATTGGAAAAGATCTATTTGTTTTGCAAATCTATGTTGATGATATCATATTTGGATCAACCAATCAAGATTTTTGTGATGAGTTTGGAAAGATGATGGCTAATGAGTTTGAGATGTCCATGATTGGAGAGTTGAGTTACTTCCTTGGTCTTCAAATCAAGCAATTGAAGAATGGTACATTTGTGAGTCAAGGCAAGTACATCAAGGATATGATCAAAAAGTTTGGCATGAGTGATAGCAAAGTTATTAGCACACCAATGGGAACCAATGGCAACATGGATAGTGATGCAAGTGGAAATATGGTGGATTAAAAGTTGTATTGGTCTATGATTGGAAGCTTACTCTATGTGACCGTATTAAGGCCGGATGTCATGTTTAGTGTATGCATGTGTGCAAGATTTCAAGCCTCACCAAGAGAAAGTCATTTGAAGGCTACAAAGAGAATATTGAGGTACTTGAAGCATACATCAAATATTAGTTTGTGGTATCCCAAAGGAGCAAAGTTTGAGCTAGTTGGTTACTCCAACTCGGATTATGCGGGATGCAAGGTTGAAAGGAAGAGCACCTCGGGCACATGTCAATTGTTGGGAAGATCACTTGTTTCATGGTCATCAAAGAAGCAAAATAGTGTTGCATTATCAACCGCCGAAGCCGAATACATATCCGTTGGTAGTTGTTGTGCACAAATACTTTGGATGAAGGCCACTTTGAGTGACTTTGGAATCAAGTTCAAGAAAGTGCCATTGCTATGTGACAATGAGAGTGCAATCAAGTTGACCAACAATCCGGTTCAACATGCAAGAACAAAGCACATTGATGTCTGCCACCATTTCATAAGAGATCACCAACAAAAAGGGGACATTTGCATTGAGAGTGTAGGCACCGAAGATCAACTTGCCGATATATTCACCAAGCCATTGGATGAGAAAAGGTTTTGCAAGCTAAGGAATGAGTTGAACATATTGGATTTCTCAAATATATGTTGATGCACTCCCCACTTATATGACATGCCTCTCCTTCGAGCAATCTAAGGTAAAAGTTGATTGGCATGGCATACATTCTAGCTAAGGACATGTTTAGTGCATCTAGTCATCTCTCCATTTTATTAGGCTCATTCATGAAAATCAAATGAATTTGATGATTATATGGTACCACTATTGCTTCTATGTTTGACTTGATCTAGTGGTAACATATGACATGTTTGTGAGCTTGTAAACCTAGTGTTTAATCTAGAACATGAGCTATAAGTGTTTAACTCAACATGGTACAAAATAACCCTTATTTGGAGGTGTGAAGAAGCTTGTCCTTGGATCAAACCGAGTTAAATATCTTTGGCATATATTCTAGTTTGAACCAAATTTGGAATTTTGATCCTCACCCCATTGATTGACATTGATAATATCGACCCTACAAGTAATACTATCTATATTTTGAACCTTTGTGGTCATTGATGACAAAGGGGGAGAGAAACAAAGATAGTAGTAAAAATAGTGAAAAAGGGGGAGAAATATCATAAATGGAGAGAAACATAAAGATATACTTGATATATGACATAGGGGGAGAGAAATGAAAAAGGAAAGGGATCAATTAAAATTTTGAGCACACAAGTAGGGGGAGCAAGCTCATGAACTTGGATGATGCATTTGAATGTGCATTTCATATGTTTGCTTGCATGGCACAAGTATTAAATTTAAACATCTATGCTTGTGTGATGTATGCTAGTTGTAAGTTTGAATGATAATATGAAAAACTAGCATGAATAGATTATCTAGTGATTTCATTCTCTAGTATTATCAAGTGGTATCTATTCCAAATATTTCCATGTGGTATATTTTCAAATGGTATCAAGCTAATCATGGTGCTAAGGAAGGTATAATGGTGCACTCCAATTGGTATCACGCTTCAAAGGTCCATCTTTTATACCTTAGCATTATTTGGTAGACATTGACTCCTATATTTCCTATCTTATGTGCAAGCTATAATCCAAACTCTTAGCACATATGTAGGGGGAGCAATTGCTACCATATGGAGTTCATGAAACTTGTCCATATCCTTTTACACATGGTAAATATGCTTGGACAAGCAACATGGATTCAATTGAATTTTAATTCGTATCTTTGTATAAGTGTTATTATCAATTACCAAAAAGGGAGAGATTGAAAGCTCTAGTTTGGTTTTGGTGAATTGATGAAACCCTAAGTGCTAACCTAGTTTATCAAGTGATCATGAGATAGGTAGCACACTCCAAGTTGTGAAGCAAACAAAGATCATAGCATGATGAAGATGATGCCATGGTGATGATCAAGTGCTTGGACTTGGAAAGAAGAAAAGAGAAAAACAAAAAGCTCAAGGCAAAGGTATAAACCATAGGAGCTATTTTGTTTTAGTGATCAAGACACTTAGAGAGTGTGATCACATTTAGGTTTGATAGCCGTACTATTAAGAGGGGTGAAACTCGTATCGGAATGTGGTTATAAAAGTGCCACTAGATGCTCTGACTCATTGCATATGCATTTAGGATCTAGTGGAGAACTAACACCCTTGAAATTGTTTGTGAAAATATGCTAACACATGTGCACAAGGTGATACACTTGGTGGTTGGCATATTTGAGCAAGGGTGAAGAAGTTAGAGGTGAAATAGAGTTAGTTGCAAAGATGCTGGTGTCGGTCATCTGACCGGACGCTAGGTCGCTCAGCGACCGAACGCTGAAGGGCTGCGTCCGGTTGTGTTGTCGGTCAGCACAGTAAGAAGTCATAGTATGATCAGACACTGGCAAGGTCCAGTCAAGCATGATCGGACGTGTCCGGTCGGCAAAAGTCGGTTTTGGAACCTTAATATAAACGACCGGACGCTGGGTGTTCAGCGTCCGGTCAACTTAGGCACAGTGTCCGATCAAGGCTGATGACCGTTGAAGTCGGGACACATGGCTTACTGCGAGCGATCGGACGCTGGGGGCTTAGCATCCGGTCAACTGTCCGGAGCGTCCAGTCAGCCCACGTTATGCCCAGTGAAGGGGTATAACGGCTCTATTTCATGGAGGCTTCTATTTAAGCCCCATGGCCGGCTGTAGCTCATAACCTTTGGCCATTTTCATTGACATAGCAACCTTATGAGCTTAGCCAAAGTCCTCCCACTCATCTCCATCATTGATTCATCATCTTTGTGAGATTGGGAGTGAATCCAAGTGCATTGCTTAAGTGTTTGCATCTAGAGGCACTTAGTGTTCGTGTTTCGCTGTGGGATTCGCTTGTTACTCTTGGTGGTTGCCACCACCTAAATGGCTTGGAGCAGCGAGGATCGTCGAGTGGAGGGTGGTGATTGTCTCCGGTGCTGATCATGGTGATTATGAGGGGTTCTTGACCTTTCCCCGGCGGAGAGCCAAAAGGTACTCTAGTGGATTTCTCGTGGCTTGTGTGATCCTCATCTTGTGTTGGTTGTGCAGCACCCTACTAAGGTTTTACCGTGTGAACCTCCAAGTGAGTGAATTGCCACAACGAGGAGTAGCTTGCCAGCAAGCAAGTGAACCTCGGTAAAAATCATTGTGTTCATCATTGATTTCGAGGTGATTGGTCTTCATTGTTATTCATCCTTGTGATTGATTGGTTTCTTCATCTACACGTTGGTATAACCTTCTTGATCACTCTCTTTACTTTATTGCAAACTAGTTGACAAGCTCTTTAGTGTAGCTAGTTGTGAGAGCTTACTTGCTTGGTTGGTGTGGCTCTTTAGTTAGCCCTTGAGAGCACACTAACATAGGGTAGTGTCATAGCTATTGTGTGAATAGACACTATCTAAACTAGAATTGTGGTAGGTGGCTTGCATTTTGAGTAGGCTAGCGCAACACTTGCTTTACCTCATAATTGTCTAACCATTTTGTTAAGTGTTGTTGTAGAAATTTTTATTAGGCTATTCACCCCCCTCTAGCCATTAGGACCTTTCAACTAGGCATTTTTTGGGACGACCAGACGCACAGGTCGTGTGCACCGGATGCGTCTAGTCGCCTGCGTCCGATCGCTGCCTGACCGCCACATGTCCCATTCAAACTAGCCATTGCTGCCAATGACTCTCTCAGACATGTTGAATCGGACATGTCCGGTGTGCCGACCGGACGTAGGAGGGCCAGCATCCGGTCGAGTCCAGAGAGCTCCCAAAGCTGCTCAACCTCGACCGGACGTGACTGGTGTGACCAACCAGACATAGGATGGGCAGCGTTCGGTCAAGTCTAGAGAGCTCCCAGAGCTGCTCAACTCTGACTGGACATGTCTAGTGTGGACGACCGGACGCGCCCCTGCATTCGGTCCACTCTAGACCAACACCAGTGCTCCACATCACCACGACTGGACGCTACACAGTGATTGCTCAGCATCTGGTTACTGCTATGAGCCAAAGTCCGGTCACCTCAGCAACTCTGCCCACACCTGGCCAGATTACCGGACACGTCCAGTAAAGACACCGGACGCGTCCAATCACCCCGTGACCAGTGCAATCAACTCCTTTTCTTCACCAACTTCTTCACCTTTGCAAATGTGCCAAGACCACCAAGTGTATACTACCATGTGTATGTGTGTTAGCATTTTCATAATCATTTTCAAAAGGATTAGCCACTCAACTTGCCATGCCACTCAATCCTAGCGATGATGCAAAGTTAGATTACTCGAGTGACACTAGATGACCGATATGCAAACAAGTTTGCCCCTCTTGATAGTATGGTCATCTATCCTAAACCTAGTCATCAACTTCTCTACACACCTATGACCAATGAAATGAAATGCCTAAAGTTATACCTTTGCCTTGCGCATTCTATTTCATCTCCTCCATTGTTGATGCAACACATGCACCAACCAATCACCAAATGATATGATCCACTTCATATCATCACGTGACCGTATTAGTTCTTCGATCTTGACTTCACTTGCTTTTCACCGTTGCCTTTGTTCATCGGCGCCAAGTCTTGCTCAAGCTTCACCGCCATGTGGTCCATCGCTCCAATGCCTCCGACTTGCCCTTCACACTTGCAACCGGTCCATTAAACCAAGTCATGTCTTGATCTTCTCCACCTTGATGACATAACTCAATGTCATGTCTTATGTGCCATGAGCTCCTTCATCATCAAATGGATGAGCTTTGCAACATCTCTGACCCATTTTAACCTTCATGGCATATGTTGCTCATACACATGTACATGTGGACTAATCACCTGTGTATCTCACATAAACACAATTAGTCCACCTAGGGTCATCACTCAATTACCAAAACCACACAAGGACCTTTCAATCTCCCCCTTTTTGGTAATTGATGACAACTCTACAAAGATATGGAAATTAAGCTCTTTTGGATTCATGTTGCTTGCTCAAGCAATTTTACCATGTGTAAATGATTTTGGACAAGTACCACAAACCCAAAATTGTAGTATTAGCTCCCCCTACATATGTGCTAGAGTATTTGATTTGAAGCTCGCACATATGCATAGATTAGAATTGTGGGAGAGTAATTACTACCAAATGATGCTAAGGTGTATAGAGTAAACTTTTGAAGTGTGATACCAATCGGAGTTGCACCTTTAAGTTCATCCTTAGCACCATGGTTAGCTAGATATCACTTGGAAATCAAAGCACTAGATACCTCATGAGATCAACATTAAAAGCAAGGTACGAGCATTACTTGAAAAGCATACCAAGTGTCTATCTATCATCCTATACATGCTAGTTTTCATTTCATCAATCAAATTCTACAACTAGCATACACCACACAAGCATGCATATTGAATTTAAGAAATTTATGCAATGCAAGCAAACACATGACTATGCACATATCAAATGCAAACAATCAAAGTTCATGAGCTTGCTCCCCCTACTTGTGTGCTTCTCTTGTCCAAGAATTTTGATCCATCTCTTTTCTTCAATGTTGCTCCCTCTTTGTCCATGTCCAAGTCCAACCTCTACTACTTTGTCTCAATCTCTTCCAAAGCTTTCATACCTTTGCAACTATCTCTCCCCCTTTGTCATCAATTTTCATAAAAGGTGTGCTTCTCATTGAAGCAAAGGTTTGCATTTGGGGTAGATGGTTGAGGCTTGAATCTTGCAGTTTTGATGGACATCTCTTGATTGTTGAAATAACACCACTTGTAGATACCACTTGTAACTTGTAGGTACCATTTGTAGGGCTTCTTGAGATACCACACATAGGATCTTTGATCTTGATACCAATTGGTGTGACACCTCCCCCTATGTCATATCATGGGCCATCCATTTGCTAAACTTGAGCTCTTGTAGGTGAGGGATGCATTCTTCATTTGATGATCACTTAAAGTTAAGGATCACTTGTGAAACCATCGTCTTCCATGATTGATATCTTGTGTAGATGTGATACCACTTGAAAGAATTTTCTAGTATGAAACCACTTGTTGAATTTATCAATAAAAATCATTTCTTGAACCTTGGCTATCTTTATGAGTACTACTTATAGGATATCACTTGTGAGTTGATCTAGACATCACTTGTGAATTCTTGATGAAATACTTGAGTCTAGATACCACTTGAAACAAACTAGATATCCATTTATATTGTTGTCTTGTGCTTGTACTCTTGTTACTTATCATGAGCTTCTAAGTTGACTTGAACTAAATTGATTTGCCTAAGCTCCCAAGCCCGGTTAGAACCCTCTCTAAGCTTCTTCACACTCATTTGGAGGTTATCTTATCGAGGTTGTACTTGTCACTTGTTGGCAATCCAAATTAAATCAAGTACTTGGGTTCACTAGCTCATGAACAAATTCATATACTAACCACTAGATCAACTAATCATTCAAGCACTAGTGGTAGGCTATGAATTTAAACATTTTATTTGTTATATATGATCCTATGAAGCATATACTATACGCACTAATCACATACTAGTAAGGAATGAAATGATCATGCACGTTACAATGATACCTTTGCTATGTTGGAGTAGAGGATAGTCACATAGATTCCAATTCATTACTCCAATAGCAATGTGAAGTCCAATTATAAGCTTGGTGAAGACCAATAGATACCATTTTGAATTCCATTCTTCACCCATATGAAATGAATACCACTTATGATCAAGTGCACTTTCATGTTGTGGTTGGCTTGCTTCATCTTTTGATCAATGCTTGCATGAGAGCATCAATGTGAGAGTACCACTTGAAATATCATGATTTGCTCTCTTTTGGGTGTTGCTTGCTTTTCTTGATCAACCCTTTTGATTGCTTCAACTAAGCATCTCAAATGTTCCTCAAATCACCACTTCCATGTTAGCCTTCCAAGTACCACACTTGGTTTACCTACACATAGGCAGCAAGCCCCTACACTAAGGAGAAGTGACCTCTCTCTAAGAATCATTCTTGACACTCACTTGAAATATCTTGATTGATTGATCCAAGTGATGGACTTAATCTTGATGAGTAACCTTGATTCCTTCTTTAAGTCCTCTTCTTTCTACTTATTTAAGTTCTTTTCTTTCTACCAAATGATCTTCAATTATCACTTGAACTTAAACTTCATCTTCATCTTAAGTTTGGTTTTATCTTCCAATTTGAGTACCGAATGTGTGCAAAGTACACTCCACAATCAAATACCCTTGTACTCATAGCTTGTCATACTTCTAGATTATCTCAAAACCAAACTTAGGTGCCTCAATTACTTATAAACATGTTTCCAATTTGAGGACCTTTCAATCAAAGTGACTCTAGATCAATCCAACATTTGTCAATTTTCTGGTAGATTTTGTATTCTTCAAAGAAAAATGCATATCTCCCAAAGTACAAATCCAAATAGCACGAAATTTGGTGGAGATGTGAATAACTAAGTTATCTAGCAGCTATAAAAATTTGAGCTTCATTTGACTTATAGATTGCTACCAGATTTCAATTCTTCCACCATTGTTACATGCTGAAAACTGCTGCACTATAGCTAACAAGATCCACTCCAAAACCAAAGCATATTTTATCGAATTCTCATGAAATTTGTACAACATATTATACCATAAGTCTAGAGCATGTATATCAATTTTTATGCCAATCCAATAAGTTTTGATCACTCAAACATGGCTAAGATCATAGCTTACTCAGATTTTCAATATAGGACAGATTTCAATCACTTGAGCTATACTTCATCAAATGTGAATCAAACTTGAAACTAACTTGTTTGAATACTTTCACAAGACATAAATCCATTCAATGCCAATGGTACCTACAATCAATCATCCATCTTTTGATAGTACCCAAATAATTTTGGGTCATCTCAAGTTAGGAGCAACATACTTAGGCATAGCCGTAGTATGAGTAGCGAGATGTTTTACAATAGCAACCATAGAGGTGCCATTACCATCCTTCCTAAGCATAGAATTATTATAAATTGAAATAGGCTTAGGAGTGTTACCTAGAGGACAAGAATGTGCCATGCACTACTAGAAACTTGAATTTCTCTGTGGATGACTAATTTTTCTGTGCGTTTTTTTCGGCACGCATAGAAAAATAATAAATTTTCTGTCGGTTTCAAAATATCCCGACAGAAAAATACAAAAACCCACAGAATAATTATATGATTTTTCTATGCGTGGGAGTAAACACACAGAAAAAATAAACACTCACAGAAAAATTGAAATTATTATGTTGGTTCTTTAAATCCTCATAGAAAAAATATATACACGCACAGAAAAATTAGTATTATTGTGTCGGTTCTTTTATAAACGCACAGAAAACATACACACGCATAGAAAAATTCAAATGACCACTAGGATTTAGCGTTTGCACCCTTCATTTTGGCGTTCGTGCTTTTCGTTTTGGCGTTTGGGCGTTCTCATGAAAAGAAAATACATTAATTAATAAAAATAAAAAAACCAGAAAAGTCCCTTACCTACTGCCGCTGCCCCCCAACATCCTCGCACATGCTCGGTTTTGTCACGCATGCACGCAAACGCTGCGCCACCGCCGCAGCTCCGCACGTAGCATGCCCCATCGCCACAGCAGCTCCGCTCCCATGTTGTCCACAGCAACCAGGTCGACAGCCTCTAGATCCGCGCCTCCCTAAGCTCCCCGCCGCCCACCAGCACTGATTTCGTGCCCTCGCCTTCCCTAGCCCACCGGCCGCCGCACCCTCCCCTTCCCTAGCCCACCGGCGGCCGCGCCCCCTCCCATGCGCTGGCCTAGGTCCACCGGCCGCTAGGCGCTGGGCACTGGGTGCCAGCCGCTGGCCGCTGGGTGCTAGCTGCTGGCCACTGGTGCTCTGGGGCACGTCCCTAGGGACCTTCCCCTCCACTACTCATCTTAGCATGACAACCCTCCTCTCCCTGTTGGTCTCCCCTGCCCTGCTCTTCCATCCTCTAGATCTGGCCACCAGTGCAGTCTGCTTCGGTTAAGATACACTTCTCTCTTCACTGATCCTATTTACCTTAAAGAATGGAAAAGATGCGACCCATTATGTTCGTGATAACTTGCCATGGGTCATCATGGAAGATGTAGATTTTTTGCAAACTGATAGTAAGTTTGTAGAGATTCTTTCATCACAAGGGACTTTCTTCTAGAATGATGACACTTACAAGATAGGTTGTAAGTGTTCTAGAGAAAGAGGCCAAAAGGCACACAAGGGGTGCAGGTATCCTTTCATACAAGCTGCTCTAGTAGTTATCAGAAAGCAGAGTAAATTTAGGTACCTAAGCCTATTGTTTTCCTCCCTCAGTATTTCATTCTCTTCTTTTCCACTTAGAAGCAAACAATGTGCCCTAAATCATTTAGAATGATTAGAGATTCCAAATGGTCAAATAGCTCAAGTATGAATATTAAATATGTCAGCGAAAGTCGAGGTGTCACTGACGATTAACAAAGAGGAACATGCACTACACTATAGGAAACTGTAAAATATAGCTATGAAATATTATTCCTTCACTATTAGGCAAAGCAAACATCCTAAGTACCTCTAGGTTTTAGTAATGGCAATAGTCACCACCGAGGCGCAGTCAAATCAAAAGCAACGACATAATCCGCCAAGGAAAGCAATTTCAGTCAATGAAATAGAAAATGCATCTGGTAGTATCAGTTCTTGTTCTACATTTGCTTGAAAAGTTTGCTTGGGCCTTCTCTATTGGTGTTGTGAGTGAGATTAACCTATGTCCCTCACATGATGAGGATGCTCTGCTCTAAAATTTTGTAAATGCTTGTTACTTTGGTTCCTTTGCAATGGATCTGGACCAGGGTTTGGTCCTAGAACTATAAAATAAAAACAGAAAACATGTACCTTGGTTATCACGTAGACATCCATGTTGCTTCCACTACCCAAGTCATTGAAGATACCTGCGCATATTGCTTCCGACACCAGTTGTATTCCCTCTTCCCTCTAGAATATATAATATTGATAATTTCATGACATGTACCTGTTCAGTACCTATAGGCAGCATATCAGCCATAGTGGCCTCACTAATAGCATGAAATTTTTTTACTAGAAATTCTAATCTCATGTCCCTGATGTACTGCAATAAAGATTTTGGGCTAAGCAAGGACTAAAGGTTCCTGTTGGAGGTAGACAGTGAAGAGTTGTTGAGTACCTGTGAGACTCAAGGTACACTTCTTTCTTCACTAGTTTTATTTGTTGTATGACAATGTTGTTATTCTACATTTTATTTGTGTGCCCACTTGTTTGAGTTTGGAATGTCCGTCCTTGTACCAAAAATAATTGAGCTTTCTTTGTTGTGATATCTAATATATTAATATTTGAAACAGAACTAATTAATATGTCAAACCGAACATGGATGTATAATGGTTGGCAACGTGGCAAAGCTCCCTCAAATGAATGGATTGATGGAACCAATGAATTCTTGAATAGTGCATTTTCAATTCCTAGTGTAGCTAAAAATGATACTATTAAGTGTCCTTGTGCACGATGTCGGAACTACTTTAGGCATGTAAGATACACTATAGAGATGCATTTGTGTAGGCATGGTTTTAAGGAAGACTATGAAACTTGGACTGCGCATGGTGAGGGGCTGATTTCACATGATGGATATGATGGTGTGGGAAATAGAGAGGGCACTAATGAAGTTGATCAGATGGATCAAATATTGGTTGAGCTTGCTGGGCACCATCCACCTATACTGGATGCTAAACCATTAGCATATGCCAAAGCTTTCTATAGGATGGTTGCTAGTGTAGATGAGTTGGTGCATGATAGAACCACACACTCATGCTTGTCTGCTGTAGCTCGCTTGTTTGCTGTGAAGTCATGGTACAACATGTCCGTCATAGAATATGATGATATACTCGACATAGTACATGAACTCCTTCCTCCTGACTCCAAGTTACCTAATGACTTCTACCAATCTAGGAAATTATTAGAGGGTCTTGGTATGCAATATATCAAAATTGATGTTTGCTATAACAATTGCATGCTATTATTCAAAGATAACAAGGACAAAGATAAATATGATTTTTATGGTGCTAATCGGTATGTGGAAGGGGGAACAAAGGTTGCACGCAAAGTTTTGTGCTATCTTCCAATCACAAATAGGCTGCAAAGGCTATATCTACATGGGGAGACAACCAAGTTAATGAGATCATATAGTCCCACAACATGTGGTAAGATGGTGCACCCTTGTGACGAAGAGGCTTGGCAACAATTTAATGTGGACTATCTAGAATTTGCACAGGAAAAAAGAAATGTGCGCCTTGCAGTAGCAACAGATGGTTTCCAACCATTTGATGTGAATGCTGCACCTTACTCATGTTGGCCAGTCTTTGTGACCCCACTGAACCTACCTCATGGCACACTCTTAAGGTCTGAGTATATTTTCCTCGCACTTGTTGTTCCTGGTTCAGAGCATCCTAGTAGAAAATTGAACATTTTAATGCAGCCCTTAGTTGACGAATTTCAAGAACTATGGAAGGGGTCACAAAATGGGATGCTTCATTGAAGGAGGAGTTTACAATGAGAGGAATCTACCTTTGGTCAGTACATGACTTTATGGCTTATGGGGACTTTTCTGGCTGGAGCACCCATGGTAGGTTGTCATGCCCATATGGGTGTGGTTGTCGAGGATTCCTACTCCCTAATGGGCATAAGGCTTGCTGGTTTGATACCCATAGGCATTTCTTGCCTGAAGATCATCCATTTAGAAATGACTTAATGCTTTTTGCAAGAACACCAAGGTGTTTGATGAGGCACCTAAATACTTAATAGGGGAGGAAGTGCAAGCCCATGTGAACCCGTTTGCTAGTGATACACAAACCTACGGTAGATTGCACAATTGGACACATGTACTTTGTTTTAGGCAGCTTCCATATTTCCATAAGTTGCTACTTCCACACAATATTGATGTAATGCATAATGAAAAGAATATGGGTGAAGCCATATGGAACAAATGTTTTGACATAGCCAAAAAGAGCAAAGATAATGTGAAAGCTAGGCTAGATTTGGCTATTATATGTAATCGTCCTTCCATGCATTTGGTGCAATAGAGCAATGGGCAATGGGATAGGCCTAGAGGTCCATTCAGCATTCACAAAGATGTTAAGCCAACCATCTTGCAATGGTTCAAAGAATTGTAGTTCCTTGACTCATATGCATCCAATCTGAAGCGTGGTGTGAATCTGCTGCAAAAGAAAAATTTTGGACTAAAAAGTCATGATTATCACATCTTTATGGAAAGGTTGCTCCCTGTAGTGTTTTGTGGGTTTTTGCCAGATAATGTGTGGCGTTGTTTGGCTGAGCTTAGTTTCTTCTATCGGCAATTGTGTGCCAAAGAGATTAGAAAAGATGTTATCTGCTCTATAGAGGAGAATGTTGTAGTGCTTCTTTACAAAATGGAGAAGATATTTCCTCCTGGTTTCTTCAATGTTATGCAACATCTCATCATACATCTGCCTTATGAAGCATGATTAGGTGGTCCTGTCCTAGCACATTGGTGCTATCCATATGAGAGGTAAATCTAGAAATATTCAAATAACTAGTTTATTTATGTCACTGGCCGTAAGTTAGCTATCTGTAATATGTTGCTCTCACTTCATAGGTGTATCCAAAAACTTAGGAAGAAAGTAAGAAATAAGGCTCGTGTTGAGGCTGGCATTGATGAAGCATTTCTTGTTGAAGAGGCTGCAAATACACTAAGTCAATATTTTAGACCCCATGCTCCATCTATTAGAAATAAGGTGCCTCGCTATGATGATTGTGCATCTTCATTTCAAGGTACATGTGACCTTGACATTTTTAAATGTCTAGGTCGTTGCATGAGCCCTACAGGTGTTCGTGAACTCTCAAACAAGGAGTACAAGGTTGCTTTTCTATACATATTGACAAACATGCCGGAGATGGATGCTTTCTTCACGTATGTTCTACCAAAAATGTCATTACTATTCTATTCTAGATTTTTTATTATCTAGGCATAACAAGAATTTTGTTCATGTAGACACTTTGATAATGAACAATGGAAGAGCCGTATAGCTCCCACAGACTAGCAACATCATGATTTAAGGTTAAATGGTTGGAAAATAGCCGTGGTATACAATCTGGTCCAAATTTTTTGATTGGTTCAAAGAGCAAGTAATTTTCTCATACACTTCAACATTTGTTCTGTTCCAACATTGTGAATTATGATAAAAACTTATCACATAATTTGTGTTTTTAGTGCTTGAAAACAGCTAGCATTCACAATGCTCTATTCCAAATGTCCTATGGTTACTGCCCTTGAGTTAGGTCCTATGGATGTTATGATGTCAATGGCTATAGATTCCGTTCAAAGAAATATGAGAGTGGAAGAGTAGGGCTAACAACTATTAATAGCGGTGTTTGTGTAACTTCTTTTGATGAATCAGACAATGCTCTAGAGTATTATGGAATCATAGAAGATATAATTAAAATTGAGTGGGAAGGCAGCATGAAACTAGAGTTGGTGTTGTTTTATTGCTCCTGGTTTGATCCAACACCCAATGGATTGAGGCGTATTGAAGATCTAGGCTTGGTAGAGATCAATCATACATTAAGATTATCAAATTTTGACCCATTTGTGATGGCTAGTCAGGTTACTCAGGTGTACTATCTATCATACCCGTGTAAGAACAAAGAGTTGTCTTCATGGTGCGTTGTCTACCATGTTGCTCCACATGGATGTGTGCCTATGAATGAAAGCCATAGTGAAGCTATGAATATGGAAGGGGTAGTGTAGGATGTCTACCAAGCGGATGGTTTGGATGGCGCCTTTGTCATTGATTTGAGTGATGCCTTAGACTCCATAATTGCAATGGGATCAGATGAGGTTACTGACCCAAAAGACTTGGAAGCAATACATAAACAAGTTGTTCTGGATGAGGAATATGATGAAGAAGCTATTGAAGAAGAGGAAGAGACGGAAGAGTATGATGAAGCAATGGATGAAGAAGATGAAGAAACTTATGATCCAAATGATTTTTGAATATGCAGTCCAAAATATATGTTTTAGTTATGCTATTTGTTATGCATAAGATCCTATGTAACTGTTTTTGAATATGCAGCCAATAGTCCAGTATTATTAATATATCAGTTTGCATGTGTGCTTTAGTATTACTAAATCTGAATTCATGTTGTTTTTCTCCAATCCTTTATCTAATGCAATATGCAGTCTAAAATATATTTGAATATATGCAGTCCAGTATTTTTTGTGAATGTGCAGCCAGTAGTCCATAATTATTAATATAGCAGTTTCCATGTTTGCTGCCCCTCCAATAATTTGTTGTCTGATGCACTATTTGTTTTAAGATGGATCTAACATATTGTATCTACTGCAGATGGTTAGTTCACGCAACAAATGTGTACCCAGTTTTCATGCAGCCAAAAGGAATGATGGTTCTGAAAGTGCAGGTGGTTCCATGGTCCATTCCATTCGACACACACGCCGTGTAGCCAACAGCAGTGCAACCCAAACAAATGAAAGTTCTAGAACTATAGGCGATGCCTCACAAAGGACAATAGTTGTTGAAGCTCCCCCAATAGAGCCACCCAAGAAAAGAGGAAGGAAGGCAGGGTCTCGAACAAAATTTAAACAACCTCCACGTGGTGTTAAAGTGGCTCTTAAACCAAGTGGTGATGAGTGAGTGCATTTCTTGTTTGATTCTTTGTTGGCTCCTAATCTTTGGTGCTAGTAATTTGTTAGCTTGATTCTTCTTTGCATACAATCTATCACTGTCTCAGTTAAGTGTGCAGTTTTTTTGTATCTACTAGCAGCTGCACATGATGTCCTTTTGCTAGCATATGCACATAATCCTTGCAGCCAACCTTTTATACTGACCTATTACTATATAATATATATTTATAGGCAATTCAATTATATTTACTATCTGCCACCTTACAAAAACACTACTCAGCTTGGGGTCATACTTAGAAGAGAATATCCAGGTGTGATTATGGAGGTGGATGAGAACGGTGATGAATTCAAGCGCCCAGCTTTGGATTGGGCTGATTATTTTCATAAAAATCCTAAGGCTACGGAAATGACAAGGGGAGAGAAAGTGGTTTCCGAATTTTGGGTAAGATACCTATGTTCAATCTGAAATTTCTGAGCAACATCTAAAACTTGAAATTTCTAAAATCTATGCAATGTGAAACCTATGTTTATGGTTTTGTACACATGCAACATTTGTTCCAAGTTGCAGCAGGAGATCAACAAGATGCGGACTATGTTCTATTTGAAGAAAAGGGTGAGGAACATGATGTATTAAGTCCACGTGGATGCTGTCAAGGAGTACTACATGGAAATAAAACACATAGAAATCAAAGATGCAGTAGCATGCCATATTGACCTCGAGTATGATCAATACAAGCAAGGAAAACTCGAGTGGTTGAATGATGAGGTGTGGCTCCTCCTTTGTGCTTATTGGTGCTCAGATGAGTACAAGGTCAAACGTAAGAGGGGGCAAACATCTCGCTCAAGTAATGAAGATATTGCTCAAAAGCGAGGAGGATCTAGACCATTCACAGAGACACAACAAGTATTGGTATGCACGTGTATATTCTTTATTCTTTAATGTCTTTTTAGGAATTTAGTAGCTTATTGTATATTCATATCTCATTGGAAAATTTACTATTTTTTAGGAAGCTAACTTTGGACCACAGAAAGCAACCCTAATTAATACATTTGTTGTGATGAAATCTGGCATGAAAAGCCTGGATAGTAATGGCAGATGTGGTCCAATCAGTAGCCACAAAGCACAGAAACTCATGGTATGTATGTGACATGTGTGCTGAAAATTTCTGCTTGTACAGTTCTGGTGTGTATACTACTTCGAGTACTTACAGGACGTCTTTTGTGGAACTTCTTAATACAAAAGTTGTAGATAATTTAAGTATCTTCACTATTCTAAAATTTCATGACTTCATGTCATTAGGTTTGGGAGTTACAATTTTTTGAAGTTTCCTGTCAGCTTATGTTCATATCTGCACAACAATGCTTATTTGTGCCTTTTCACCCTGTTAACTTAAGAATCAGGTCTATGTTATAACTAGAAAGATGTGGAGAACTTCTTAAACTTTCCAAAATATTAAAGAACATATTTTTCTGTGATCTAGAACTCTAGTTATGATTTATTTAAGTGACTTTCTTGCTGCTGTCCAGAAATTTTAGAATACAATGTTACCACGTTTTGGCTATCTGTAAATCTGTAGAATATGTTTCCTTGTTCTGGTCTTTGTAGGATGACTACCTTGTTGCTGTTAAGAGGATAGAATGTGCAAACAAAGAGGATGGAGATGGTGCAGACATGGAAGTGGATGGGCATGAGGTTGAGCAACAACAATATTTGAATGGAAAGGCGCTATATGATGTGTCTAGTGGTGCCCCAAGAAAGCATGAGTGTCTTGCCATAGCAAATGGTGCGGTTAAGTCTTTAGATGTCAGGGTAGCCGGAAGGGAAAGAAGTGTGCGTCCATCAAATTCAGTGACTATGCAAAACATGTCTCAAGAAATGGAAGAGCTACGTCATGCAAATGGAAGGCTAGAATGAGAGAATTATGAAAAGGACAACGCACTGCAGCAAAACAAAGTTCTTGTAGGCTTGGTACTGGTATGTGCAATGCTCTTGTAAATAATTCACCAATATTATATATGAATTATCTAATGATTTGAATCTAAAATATCTGTGCTTGCAATACACTTGTAGAACCTTTACCAAGAGACAGGAAGGGTTGTACCAGAAGAAGCGTTACGACACTTGTCCGCTATGCAAGCAATTGTGAGTATATCTTCATTCCACTATCAATATGTTTTGTAGCTGTCAGATCCATCGCTTAGAGATTTTAATATGGAAAGGAAGTAGAAACTGATTAGTATTTTGTGGGTACTATTTAGAATGTCAACACACAGTGCAGCAGTGAGGAAGTGGCCTCATGTTGATTGTTGTATAGCTACTGCAGTGAATTTGCATGGCTATTGCAGTGAGGAAGTAGCCTTATGTTGATTTGTAATGTTTCACACCTTGAAAACCAGCAGTTTGAATACTTTAAACCTTGTCCAATTCCACTTACTTTTGTAACCTTGTCCAATTTAGAGGCTTTGCTAAAAGCGTTATATTGTTGGAAGACAATTCCACTTACTGTAATTTTGTTCACATTCAGGCAACTGGGTCTTCTCATGCTGCCTTAGAATGTGCCAACAATGGTAATGATGTTGGCCACACCAATGGGGATCTTCATGCTGCAAACGTTGACAACAATCAAGGTTCTGACAACAATGGCGATCATGCATCGATAATGTGATGGTTGTGTTTAGTTGCAAAACATGGATGTGATGGTGGTTTCTTCTTTTGTAGAGTTGTGTTTTTGCACATTAACTAGTAGGTGGCTCTAATATGTTAGCTTTAGTTTTAGCTATAATATGACTCAATGATGCATGCTGGTACTTTACTCATCTTGACTGAGACTTAAACTGCTGAGATGAGATGGTAATGCTTTTGAATGTATTGATGCCGGGCCATTTGGACATCATCTATATGTAGCCCGGATGCCATTAATGAATGTGCTAAACATTTGGATCTTTATATGTATGCTATCTATTATGTTGTGATGAAATTATAGTATGAACAATCCATATTTAATATGTTGTTGCTACTATTCTATTTTTATATAATTATTGTATCCAATTTACTGCATGGTTGTGTTTTTTCTGTCGGTGGTCTGTTATTTTTCTATTGCAGTGAGGAAAAAAATTTCAAACATTTTTCCTGTGAGTGTACCTCTACGACTCTATCGGGACAACATCGACAGAAAAATCATTTTTCTATCGGGTTTTCCTTTTTTCTGTGAGGATTAATGCACACAACATTTAAATTTAATCTGGGTTAACGCAATTTTTCAGTGCGTGTAACAACCACAGAAAAATTGTTTCTAACAGCAAACACACAGAACAATTGAATTTTTCTATCATTATATTTCCGTGTGTATTTTTCTGAGGGTACACCGTCAGAAAAATATTTTTCTGACGGTATTCGTATTTTTCTGTGTGTTTTAGCACATATAGAAGAATGCAAGTTTCCAGTAGTGATGTGTCTCCTTTTCCGGCATGAGTAGCATTTTCTCTTTGATTGAGCCTTCTCTTCCTTGCTCATGTGGTGCTTCTCATTGCCTTGCCTCTCATGGATTGCTTGAGCCTTCTTCTCAAGCTTGGTAGGACACTTAGAGGCAAAGTGTCCCGTACTTCCATACTTGAAGCACTTGATGTGAGCATAATCTTTTTTCTCATCTTCATTCTTTCTCATCATCTTGGCATCTTGAGTTTGCATTGGATACTTTGTCTTTCCACCCCTTCTTGTTTTCTTCTTCTTTATCATCAAATCACCAACATCTTCATGGTTGATCTTGATTTGTTCTTGGGGTGTCTTTTCTTGCTCAACTTGTGGCTTTGGTTGAGGCTCTTCTAGTTGCTTCACCAATTGCTTGGTTGGGCACATTGAGGTAAGATCACTCTAAGTGCGACACTTGAAGCACTTCACATGCTTGAGCCTCTCTTCTTCTTTTATCTTCTTGAGCTTCTCAATGTTAGGGCAACTATTTGCAAGGTGTCTAGCTTCATGACACCGGTAGCACATGGTATGAGAGAGCTTTCTTTGTTGTAGCTTCTTCATCTTTCTTTCTCTCTTTCTTTCACCCTTTGTCATCTTCTTTTTGAAGCCAAGGCCACACTTGTCATCATAGTTTCTTTGAGTCTTCAACATGTGCTCAAAGGTGACTTTTGAGTTATAGCACCTCTCTAACTTGTTGCTCAAATTCTTCACTTTATTTTTGATCTCATTGTTCTCCTTCAAAAGGTTAGTCTCACAAGACATAGAAGTAGAACAAGCATCTATATGTGAAGAACATGGCATTTCTAATAAATCATCACAAGAGGTGGATACATGCTTCTTTCCTACATCACACGGGTTAGCAACAATTTATGATTTATCATTTGATCCATGTGATGAGCTCTCATTATTTTTAAGTTTCTTTGTAAACACTTTAATGAGAGAAGCATGTTGTTCTAATAATTCTTCATGAGATGCAAGTATTGTCTCATGATTCAATTTTAGCTCATCAAGTAATTTCTTATGTTCTTCACAAGAGTTCTTTAGAAATGAGTTTTCATTTTTCCAATTTCAATGTTTTAGCTTTCTCATTTTCTAAAGACATGGTCATGCTAGCAAGTCTACTAACAAGCTCATCATATGAATCAACATGATTAACCACATTAGCATTTGATACCTTGGTGTCATCTTGTGACATGAAACAATGTGGTGTAGTTTGAGAGCTTGTAGTAGCATCATCATCATGGCTTGAGCATGAACCAACATCATCAAGATCACCACCAAGTGTGCTTGAGGTAGAATCTTCATGTGCAACACTTGTGGCCTCATCATCAACCTTGCCAAGTGAACTTGTAGTGGATCGATCATCATCATCACTTGACCATGAGGTGGAGCAATCTTCCACAATCACTGAATTGCGGTCATGCTCAACATCCTCATCTACCATCCACCACATTTGAGGGCAAATAAACTTAAAATTATACATCATCCAATTTTTTCATCGTGTAAAGTGTGTGCCATAAAAAATGCGTGAACAATCAACATCTAGTCCATAAGTTGCCATCCTCTCGGGTCAGTGAAGACCACAAATGAGAGACCTAGCTCCGATACCACTTGTAGGGTCGAGATGGCGACTAGAGGGGGGGTGAATAGTCATTTCTAAAACTTAATCGCGCCGGCTAACCAAAATAAGTGTGGAATTAAATCTATCGGTCTAGCCAAGACTACACCCCTCTATCTATGTTCTCTAGCACCTTGCAAAGATCCTAATTAAGCAATTAAGGTGCCGGGCTAGCTAGAGCTCACCTAACCAATTCTAGAAGCAAGGTCACACAAACCTATGCCACTAGTACTTCAAGCAATGAGGGAGCTCCTACTCATGCTAGTAAGCAAAAGCACAAAGCCACCTAAACTCACTAGCAATGCTCAATAACAAGGCAACCAATACCAAATTAGAGAGCGCAAATACTTAGCTACACAAACTAAGCAATGTGACTAACAAGGTTACACAAACCAAATTAGCCACGCAAGGGAGCTACTTCTATGCTACACAAGCTAGAAGGTAACTAGCAAGCTACACAAGCTAACTAATTACAAAAGCAAGTACACAAGCATAATGTATATGAAAGTAAATACAAGCTTGTGTAATGATGATGCAAACCAACGGGAATACAAGGATGACATGATGATTTTTTCTTGAGGTTCACGTGCTTGCCAACACGCTAGTCCTCGTTGAGACAAGCTCTAAGGTTGCCATCGGTCCTCTTGCTAGTGGTGACCCGCAAGTCACACTCTCCCACATGGAGCGCTTACCACAAGCTCTAGCACTTGACCCGGCCGGACCACTTGTTGCCCTTCGCGTCTCGCTTTACTAGAGTTGCTCTTCGTGGCTCCCGCGGGGCGAGCACAATACCCCTCACAAAGCTCTTCTCCGGAGCACCACATAAGCTTCTTGCGGGCTTTGACAGAGACCACCACCAAGCCACCTAGGAGGTGGCAACCTCCAAGAGTAACAAGCACCATCGGCTTGCAACTCAATCACCTACTGCCACTTGATGTAACCTCGCGATGCAATCGCACTAGAATCGCTCTCTCACATAATCGAATGATCACTATCAAGCGTATGTGAGATGGAGGGCTCCCAAGCACTCTCAAGCATGGACACAAAGTCCCCCAAGGTGCTCAGCCTCATCCATGGCTGAGACCACCTTATATTTATAGCCCCATGGGCTAAAATAGCCGTTACCCCATCACTAGGCGTTTTTCGGGACGACCGGACGCGTAGGTCATGTGCACCGGACGCGTTTGGTCACGTCTGGTGGGGACCAGATGTGTCCGGTCGCCTATGTCTGATCGCTGCCTGACCGCCATGTGTCCCATTCAAACTAGCCATTACTGCCAACGACTCTCTCTAACATGTCAAATCGGACGCGTCTGGTGTGCCGACCGGACATAGGAGGGCCAGCGTCCGGTCGAGTCCAGAGAGCTCCCAGAGCTGCTCAACCTCGACCGGACACATCTAGTGTGACCGACCAGACATAGGATGGGCAGCATCCGGTCGAGTCTAGAGAGCTCCCAGAGCTGCTCAACTCCGACTGGACATGTCCGGTGTGGACGACCGGACGCGCCCCTACATCCGGTCCACTCTAGACCAACACCAACGCTCCACATCACCATGACCGGATGCTACACAGTGATTGCTCAGTGTCTAGTTACTGCTACGAGCCAGAGTCTGGTCACCTCGGTAACTCTGCCCGCACCTGGCTAGATTAGCGGACACGTCCGGTAAAGACATCGGACGCGTCCAGTCACCCCGTGACCAGCGCAATCAACTCCTTTTCTTCACCAACTTCTTCACCTTTGCAAATGTACCAACACCACCAAGTGTATACTACCATGTGTATGTGTGTTAGCATTTTCACAATCATTTTTCCAAAGGATTAGCCACTCAACTTGCCACGCCACTCAATCCTAGTGACGATGCAAAGTTAGATTACTCGAGTGGCACTAGATGACCGATATGCAAACAAGTTTGCCCCTCTTGATAGTACGACCATCTATCCTAAACCCAGTCATCAACTTCTCTACACACCTATGACCGGTGAAATGAAATGCCCAAGGTTATACCTTTGCCTTGCGCATTCTATTCCATCTCCTCCATTGTTGATGCAACACATGCACCAACCAATCACCAAATGATATGATCCACTTCATATCATCATGTGACCATATTGGTTCATCGATCTTGATTTCACTTGCTTTTCACCATTGCCTTTGTTCATCGGCATCAAGTCTTGCTCAAGCTTCACCACCACATGGTCCATCGCTCCAAAGCCTTCGACTTGCCCTTCATGCTTGCAACCGGTCCATTAAGCCAAGTCATATCTTGATCTTCTCCACCTTGATCACATGACTCAATGTCATGTCTCATGTGTAATGAGCTCCTTCATCATCACATGTATGAGCTTTGCAACATCTCCGAGCCATTTCAACCTTCATGGCATATGTTGCTCATACACATGTGGCAACCATCTAGGCAGATTATAGGTCTATAACCAGCTAGGAAGCCCCTCTTGCAGGCATCCAAAGAAACATACAAGGATGAGACTAGGTTTCCAACAAGATTAAGATAGAAAGTGCTTCCTGGATTGCTTCTTCTCAATTCATGTGCATAATCCCACAACTTATTGTACTGCTCTTCTTCATCACCAAGTATCTGCTTCATAGCTAGTCTCCTGGCCCTAGCAAGTGTAGTTCTTGGGGGTGTCAGATTTCATTCCGTCTGGACTATCCTTGCAAAGTTAGTTAGTGTCATCTTCTTGTCAGCCCGAAATGACTCTAAGTATGTATGAGCAAGCCACCTTGAGGTACATCCAATGTTTTTAAGGCGGTAAAGCAAGGCGAGGCGACCAACTACCGCCTTACGCTAAAGTGAGTAAGGCGTAAGGCGAGGCGACGCCTTACGGCCATCCAACAGTAGTATAGACTAGAGAACTGGAAGCATGTCATACCTTGGTGTTGTCCTCTCCTGTGCAGCCCGCAGCCCCAAGTGTGCATCCAACAATACATTGCAATGGAGAGACAATTCAGGTTAGTACCTAGGTATTTCATAGGGAATATGGCACCAGCAAAAAAAGAAATTAGTTGAGGGACAGGTAAAGATTAACGAGTAGATAAGCACACTGCCACAAATAAAACCATTACACAAGTAGTTCAACAATAATCCACTAAACAAGATAACTGGAGTGCTCAGTGAGCACATTCCACAATACTACAATACTAGTGCATAAATAGTCTAGCACAAATACTCTCACAACTCTCAAGCATCATTAAGTCAATAGAAGTCATCCTCCATCACAAAAGGATCTGAATTGCCACCACCACCACCAGCTTGATCACTTTTGTCAGCAACAATAGGTGCAATTTCACCATAGTCATCAACTTCCACATCATCAACCAGATATTCTTCATCAGAGTTATCATCTTCCATGTCTTCATCCTCCTATGGTTCATAAGTCCTCCTAATTGGGGCAGTAGCTGCTGCAGACCGCCTACGAGTATAAGTTCTATCAATATTAGTTGCATCGCCGCAGGCTGCCCTAGGGAAATTACGACCACGATACATTTGGGATGCACCAACAGCCTCATCAACTTGATCCCATGTAATTTCAAGTCCACGGCCATTATGGACTGGTTCCGCATCCACATCAACCCATTCATTGTTCCAATCAAAGTCTTCCAAACACAAAGGATCAAAGCTGCCTGCTCCTTTCTCATGTCGCTTTTGAAACCTCACTGCCATCTTTCGGTTGTACTGAACATAGACCAAATCATTAAGCCTTTATGCTCTAACCTGTTTCTTTTCTTAGTATGAATCTGCAATGGTAAAAATGCAAACAAAAGAAATATTCAGCAAGCATTAATAGATAGTAGATTTTATTTATTCCTTGAACTGGGATAATTGAGTACTTATGTAATTGATAGATTACTTACTGACTCAAATGTGCTCCAACAACGCTCACAACCTAAAGCCAAAACACAAAGCCCAACAACACGTTTTGCAAATCTTTGAAGCTCTATGGCTTTGCCACCATATGAACGCCACCATTCAACTAGATCAAGTGACCAAATAAACATTTTCATGTTAGAAATTAGGAAAGACTAAAAAATCAGATTGTACAGTCAGTGAATGACTTACTAGGAGACTTGGTTTTGATGTTGTTGATTGCAATTTTGTTGCTGAAGCTACCCCTTAAGTCCTCATATTCCAAAGCTTGGTCATCAATCTTGTTTTGAAGATCTTGGTCAGGCACCATTTTTGAAAGGACCTCAGTAAATGCAGACCTTAGCTTACCAGCCATAACATCATCTATTTTCAGGTCAAAATACTTGTTTGGGTTCAAATATAGTGCTGCCCCATATAATGGTTGGTCCATTTGATCTTCCCAATGCTTGTCAATGACTGCCAAGATACGCTTAAGCAAGTCTGCCTTTCCCCTAGTAGGGAAATTTTCTTTAATCTTTTTCTTTGCATATTCCATACAAAACTGAACCTCTAGCATTACTGGCCTCTCATCCCCATCAACTATCCTCAACAAAACAATAAGGGGCTGTGATGCTCTTAGGTAGTCCTCAACTGAGTTCCAAAATTCGGTTGAAAGGATGGTGTCATGCACTTTCTTTCCTGCTTCTATTCTTGCCAATTTGGACTTAGTCCAGTCATCACTTACAAATAGGAATTTCAGAGCATCCTTATGAGTGTGTAGGCTACGCAAAGTGAGGAAAGCAGTAGCAAAATGAGATACTCCTGGTCTAACAAGATCTCTACCTCCTGTCTTCTCCCTCATTGCATCAAGAAACCTCCCGTGCCTATAAATAAAGGTAGTAACTTGTCTTGCACGTGCAATAGGCTTGCTAAACTCCTTCATTTTGCCAATGTCCTCTAGCATGAGGTCCAAACAGTGTGCTGCACAAGGGGTCCAGAACAGTGTTGGAATTCTTTCCATAAAAAGCTTGCAAGCTGCCTTATAATTAGCACCGTTGTCAGTGACCACTTGAACAACCTTGTCTCTTCCAATGAGATCAATTCTCTGCTGTAGTAAATCTACCAACATTGGAGCATCATGTACTTCACTGGATGCATCAACAGACTCCAAGAAGAAAGTCCCCTCTGGACTATTGACTAGGAAATTAATGAGGTGACGGACCCGCCTATCTATCCACCCATCTGACATTAGTGTACAGCCATATTGCTTCCAAGCAGCCTCATGCTTCTCCTTTATTTTGTTGACCTGTTCCACAGCCTTTCCAAGCAATGGCACCCTCGCCTCATGGTAGCTTGGAGGTCTATATCCAGGTCCATACTGCCCAATGGCCTCACACATAATCTCAAGGCTCCTTGAGTTGATAGCATTGAGTGGTATTCTACACTCATAGAAGAAATTGGCCACATGCATATTGACTTCATCTCTTTCTTCCTTGGTCCTGATCCTTCCCTCCACACTGCTTTGTGCAGGTCCATTCTTAGAATGCCTTTCCTCAACCACTTCTTTAGGTTTTTTCCGAAGCATGGTAATCACTGACTTCTTCTCTTTCTCTTTTGGTCTAGGTGGTAGATTTGCAAATTTGAGAGCAGATTGCTTCCTTTTGGATGATGTCCCTGAACTTGGATGTTGCACAGTTATACCAGATGACTGAGAGGTAGCATTAGCATTGTTTTGAACCTCCACCACTTGAACACCATCATCATCATCATCTAGGTTTAGCGCTCTCCTTCTTCCCTGAACTAGTGCTGCTTCCATTTCAGCAGCAATTGCTGTTGTTGTCTTCTCATATTTGAGAGCATCTCCATATCCACCTACAAGATGCTCCTTCAATCTCTTGATTCCAGACTTTACTTGAGTTCCACAGAGGATACACTCAACCAAATCTCTATTGCTAATTTCTGGCCAGAAGCCATACTTCCACCTAGGATCACCAGACCTGGCCTTCCTTTTTGGATCTGTCCTTGGATCATATTCAGCAGTACCTGAGCCTACACTTTGTGGACTTACAGTGCCTTGTGTTGCCATTTAGATGGACTCCTATGAAATACGACAAGCAAAGTAATTATTACGCCTTAAAAACATTGGAGATCAGTAACGATCAAGCTTTTAGAAGGTGGTTAAACTTGTTCTTTGAATGCCCTCTAGCTAAATTCATCTGTAGCCTATTGCACACGCTTTTGGTTAAACTGTAGGCCAAGCTCTTTTGAACAATTCTGGTCCTGGGTGATTCTATGCTTACCAACTGGAAAAGAATTCCATGTTGCTCAATGCTTCTGTATGTTGGTCCCTGTTGAGAGCTGGAAACAATGTGTGCTTTGAGAAGAAAATAACCAAATCTCCTATTATGTTCGTTCCTATCATACTGGGTAGGTCTCCGGAAGCAGGAAACCCCATAAGCTTTGGAGGAGGGACCTGAAGCTTTGAAGCAAATTGCCCTAAAGTTCCTCTAGTTGAGCAGATGCAGGGGTCACACATGGATCAAGCTCTAACAGGCCAAAGGGTTTGGTGGCTTAACCTCATCGCCATCTGAACACCTTGGGAACTAGAAGATGCTGGAGTGCATGTCTGTGCACTGTTGTTTTAGACTAGATGGTGGCAGTTTAGATTATGTTCAGTTGTTAGTTGTCTCGTCTTTCCAGGATGTTGGATTGTAATGGCATTGTTTTGCTTTCGTGTTCGTGGTAGTTTGCGTGTGCTGCTCAGTTCTGGGCCCTGTATTCCGTCAGGCCATTTACAGCATCATTTTGGTTTCGGGTGCTAATGTGGGTTGGTGAGACTTTTGAACGCGTTAATCATTGTACCATTTCTTGTAATTTCATTGCTTAGCAGTAATGAAATTTGGGTCACCCTGTTCTGGGGAAAAAAGAGAATGCTTTATATTGCATATGACCTGCCATCTGGTTCACAGATCAAACTAACACTGAGCACTGAGTATTAGTTCACTAAACACTAAATAATTGACAACTAGACAGGTTGGTATATAAAAAACAAATTGTCGTCTAGATTCCAGACACAAAGTAAAAGTGAGCAAAGCACCGAGCAAAACAAATATAAAGGATGTTGCTGTCCGGTCTGGCTCGAAAGAAGAGGTGTCCGGTCCAGCTCAAAAGAAGAGGCCACAAGCAAGTAGAAAACTACGAGCAGAGGAATCAATCAGTAGTTCAGTACCTGCTCGGCTCGGCGGGCAGACCAGAGGAGGCGGCAGACCAGAGGAGGCGGCTTAGCGGAGGACCAGAGGAGGCGGCTCGGCAGACGAGCAGAGGACCAGAGCACCTGCCGCGGCCCCGTGGGAGGCTGGTCCTCGTGGCTCGGCGGCAGCGACTTCTCCCGGCGGCGCGGGAGAACGCGTCTGCGCGGGCGAGCAGCAGCGGACCAGAGGAGGTGGCTCGGCAGACGGGCAGAGGACCAGAGCACCTACCGTGGCCCCGTGGGAGGCTGGTCCTCGTGGCTCGGCGGTAGCGACTTCTCCCGGTGGCGTGGGAGAACGCGTCCGCGTGGGCGAGGTGTGGCTTTCTGTTCTTCCCCTGCTCTCCCACTCGCTGGTAGGTCCGCTTCTCCCGCGCGCTCCTCTCTCTGCGCTCTATTTCTCCCGCGCGCCCACTCTTTTCCCTGCCCTTTCTTCCGCCATTTCCCGCTGCCCACAAACGGACCCCTGTATGGCGCCCGCCACGCACGATTAGGCGTGAATCGGATGCCAAATAGACGACTTTCGGACGCCATGGTAGTAAGGCGGACGCCATACTAATCTGAGGCGAGTCGTCCGCCAAGTCGTCCCGCCTGTAGCGCCTTGCCGATTAGGCGACGCCAAAGCGACGCCTTAAAAACATTGGGTACATCTCTTCAATGTCCACTTTCTTTGGCAAGTGTGCTGCCCATGATAAGTCTTGATCATCAATCCCTGAGTCCTGCTATCACTTGAAGCATATAAATTCCAAAGACACCCATCTGCACAATGAGCCTTAAACCTTTTCTTCTCATTCCTGGGCATCTTGATCTCTACCCTATGCTTCGTGCTATATTGTGTGATAGTCTTCCTGAGCATCTCAACTGATTCAAATATCATGCTAACTTTGAAGATGGGATTGTCTATGTCTTCACTTCTGAATGACTTAAACCTTAGACCTTGTCCTTCTTCATCAGATTCTGGCAATTCTAGCTCAGATTCATCTGTTGACTCCTCTCCATAACCAGCCAAAGATAAAACATTTGTCCCCTTCAGTTTGCTACCAACAGCCTTCTTGCCCTTACCTTTCTGCTACCCTTTGCTGCCAGTCTCCTCTGTAGCATCCTCATCAACATAGTCCACAAAAATATCATCATCATCTCCCTCTAAATCAAAATCACTATCACTGAAATCAAAGTCATCTACACTGTCACCATCATCTCCATGCACATCATGCTGCACTTAAATCTTGCTGCACTGATTCCTGCTCCATTTCAAAGTCATCTTCACTGTCACCATCATTTCCATGCACTGAATGCTTCACTGAATCTTGCTACACTGAATCTTCTCCTTCTTCCTTCCCAACATATCCTCCCTTGGCTGGGCTGATTACTGCAGGTAGTGAAGCAATTGGGTTTGCCACTATGTCATCCCCGTTTATGCCAGGCATGCTGTTATCATGATCAAAATAGACAATAAGGTTCTTCACCCCGTCAACAATGCCAGTCATCACCAATGTCTCTGAATCTGACTCAATTACCCTAAGTCCACGACCAAGGTCTATTCCAGGAAGCAACCAGTATATCTTCAGAGCATCTATTTTAGGACATTTCAACTCATCAACAAAATCCAATAACCACAATGGAGACCAGGTATCTACCTCGCAATGGTCAAACCAGTTCACTTTTCCACCAATGTAAGCCTTATCCGACTCCTGACCAACAAAGAAACCACAGTGGTGCACCTCAACAGTGAACTTGTGATCAGCATCGCCTACATTGAACCAAATGATGCTCATTACTACTTGATTTATTTAGGCTACACCAAAAACCCTAAACCCTAGCCACCAAAACAAATGAAATTGGCCTACACCAGGAACAAGTACATGCACACCACCGCATCCTAAAGGCACTAATAAGAAGGTTTTGAGCTTCGATTGACTAACCGTAGTCCGGCGGTGGTTCCCCTTCCGGTCGCAGGCACGGCGCCATGCCGCAGATTCACCGCAGTCGCGGCCGAAACCTGCGCTCCCCCGCCGCAATGTCACCTGCGGTCGCCTTGCCCCCGCCCCCGCCTCGCCCCCAGTTCACCGCATGGTGCCTCCGTCGCAAGGCGCCGTGCCCCCGCCGCCGCGTCGCCCCCAGCACGCCGAACTTGACGAAGACAGGAAGAGTTTTTGGAGATTGGCAGATGCGGACGGGCCTAGTTGCATAACGTCACATGTGGTCGGTATTCAATCGTGCGGCGCACGTGCTGCCACGTCGCCTGGAGGCCGCGCCAGATGGAAAGTGGGCCTCCGGTGAACCAATTGACAAGTTTATGGGCCCGTTATCCGCGTTTGCAAGTTGGTGGACCGGAATGGCACAGACTGACAAGTTAAAGGGCCGCCAGTGTATTTCACTCTTAAACTAATGTTGATGGAACCAGCTGCTGAATAAATTTACTATATGTAGTTCAATCAAACGAACCATGAGATAGATAATAATAACCAAGTTCTTCTCACCTATTGTTCATGCAGGCAAGCGCCATTGACCCACATGACGCCACCATACTGGCTAACCAGAGCCTATGCTGGCTGAAGCTGAGAGAAGGGGAGCGAGCTGTGTCCAGTGCTCAACAATGCCGAAGGTTGCGTCCTGATTGGGCTAAGGCATGGTACCGCGAGGGCACAGCTCTCAGCTTGCTGGCTCTCACGATACATAATAGCAGTAAGCCTTGCAACCAACATAATCTGATCTGTCCATTTGTAATTATGTCACCACCGTGTGCTGTTGACTATATATAATCTCGATTTGCAGAAGTACAAAGATGCGGCCGATGCGTTCGTGGAAGCGCTGAAACTTGACCCCGGGAACGATGAGGTCGAGAACGCGTTAAGGTATTAGCGCAATCTGCCGCTGCATATATAATTTCAGTGCTCACCCGAATGCGAGTCGTCAATCGTCATCCATGCATGCATGGCCGTGCTTTTTCTTTTTTTGCGAACACATTGGGAGCATTGACATCTGAACCGCAGCTCTTGCATACTGCATTTGTGTTGTGGATGGTACTCTTACTAGTCTTTTGATTCTTGAAACCTGCAGAGAGGCCATGCGGCATCGAGATGGTGGCAATGCAGGAGAGAACCCTTGAGCATTCATAATCCTCGGATCCTCAGCAGTCAGCACTCTATGGGGGCTGATCGATATTAGCTAGTTTTATTTGCTCCTTGAACTCAGATCATTCTGTGGCTTCAGGCCGGTAAGTTTATCAGGCAGGAACGAAGCATATATATGTTGATACAAGAAAAGATATGTGGACTCAGCGTTGGTGGTTATGTTAATGCTCGTTATTTAGTTGAAATCTCACCACTTGCAAGTTAGTCGATCCATCCAACTATCCAAAGCTTTAATCTTGATGTGGTCTTTTAATTTGTTGGCGTAAGCAATTTCTAGAGAGTATGCACATTGAGGTAGTCCTTTTTATTTTTGTTTCCCCTTTGAGAACAGCAGGAATGTAAATATGTACTCCTAATGCATAGGGTCTGAGGATTTTGTTCTTGTGTGTGTTGGGAGTTCAGCAGCTCATTTGCCGACGAGCGACGAGCTTTGAATGTCGACGGCTGGGCCGTATTTGACTTGTTCGATCGAGACATGGCGGCCGTCCCACTACTATTTGCATTTCTATTTTTTGTTTTCTTGCACAATCCCTTCAATTAATAAAAATTAAAAAAAGCAAAATTACGTTGTAACACAAGCTAGTCGGAATCTATTGAATCCTTGAAGTACGTACAAATGTAAGCAAGCGTTAGCATTCTAGATTGATTTATACCATTTGCGTTCGCACATTATCCTTCACTAGATATGTGCTGTGTTATTTTGTGAGGATCTCTTTTTTCTTTTATGCTTGACTTTGATGCGGAGGATGATTTTTGGAGGACGTGGAAAAGACCAAGAAGCTCGTGGCATTCAGACCACCGCTATAGCATGAGCAGGGAAGGAATGTGGTGTACGCGTGTAGTACCACAGAGCTGAGCCCACCACACACGATTTAAGGCCCTCTTTGAGCGGGTGCGTATCAGGCCCACTCCAGACCGTAATGAGGAACGGACTGAGCTGATTAAGACGCAAAGTACGGCCCTCACTGTTACAGCCCAAACGGATTCCAGTCCATCAGAAGTGGAGATCCAACTGTTTCACGTGTTGGGCTTTCCGCCAATGGCACAGAGAAATGCTCGCGGCCCATAGATCTTACGGGCGCGCATCGGTCTCCCCTCCTGGCCGAGGCCTTTTACGAGGCCGATTATCTGCTCAAGAAAAAGAAAAAAAAACGAGGCCGATTCTTTCGCCAAGTCAGGGCCCACCTCTATCACTCTCGTCTCTATACATTTCTGGGCGTTTATTTTTTTTTCGTTTAATTTAGCAGTAGCTTTCATGGGATGGGAAGGCAGCAGCGCACGAAGCTTCCCATCGAAATTTTAAATCCTGTGTAGTACTAGTACGCGGACTAGTGCCAGTTTGGATGCCAAAATTTTTTTTGCGTTACTGTAGCGTTTTCGTTGTTATTTAATAATTAGTATCTAATCATAGTTTAATTATGCTTAAAAGATTCGTCTCGTGGATTTTGTTTAAACTATGTAATTAATTTTATTTTTTATTTATATTTAATGCTTCATACATGTGTTCAAAGATTCGATGTGACGAAGAATTTTGAAAAATTTCACGTTTTGAGTGCAACTAAACATGCCCCTAGTGTATGTACAGGAAAAAACAACAAATTCGCGCTTATTCTATTCGAAAATCATCAAGCTATGATTTGATGCGCACGAGCCTCGGGACTGCATCTGCATGCAGCTGCAGCCATCGCGCGAGCCGCAAGCTTGTGTTTAGTTCGCCGATTTTAGGAAATTGGCTACGGCGGTACTTTCGTTTTTATTTGTTAATTAGTGTTTAATTATAAACTAATTAGATTTAAAATGTTCGTTTCGTAATTTTTAACTAAATTGTATAATTAGTTTTTTTTGTCTATATTTAATGCTCCATGCACGTATCGCAAGATTCAATATGATGACTACTGTAGCACTTTTTTTAAAACTTTTTGGAACTAAATAAGCACCGAACCCCTGTGGGGTTGAGATGCGTGCTATAACTCATTCCTAGAAAAATCATGTGCGGCAGAGACTAATTAGCTCCTTCCACAAACAAGAAAATAAGGGGTGTTGGATTGCAACTTCCTAAATTTTGGTCGTTATCCCATTGAATATTTGAATATATGCATGGAATATTAAATATAGACTAATTATGAAACTAGTTGCATAGTTTGCGACTAATTTACGAGACGAATCTTTTAAGTCTAATTAGTCCATGATTTGATAATATTTTGCTACAGTAACATGCGCTAATGACGGATTAATTAGGCTTAAAAATTCATCTCGTGTAGTACTGACGGATTATGTAATTTGTTTTTTTATTAGTATCCGAACACCCCATGTAACATCCTCCCGACACATCCAAACACCCCCTAATTCTATATTTGAGCTAAATTATCTTTCTGTTAAATTTGACTAATTTTATACAAAATGGTATCAATACTTATATCTTCAAAAAGCTTGTTATAGAAATACTTTATAAAATCATATGATATTTATTTCGTATCATCAACTTTAATGTATTTTTTGCAAATCTGATTAAAATTTCATACCTTTTGAAAATTTTACCTTTTTTTACAAAGAGGGTAGTATTTTTTTTGTATTTTGGCACGTGATGCTACTCCATGCTTGTAATTTTTTAAAAAAAAACAATGTGTTTTTATCAGGTTGGAGTGACTATTTCTCCATGTTTGGGTGAATACTAAAAATTCACATAGATTATGGTGAGGATCTTATCAAAATCGCTTCTCCATTTATATTCGAAGCTATAAAAAATCCACTTCTTATCACTATTTATTCAATCCCCGTTAGAAGCACTTCACGCCTGCTTCCCCACAAAAATGACTCTTAGGTTGTTGAAACTAAGAATCAATAAATGGAGCTCTATCAAATAGTCCATTCACTTTGCGCATTTGGTGATAAGAAACACTTAAGTATGTCAAGCTAACCAGCTGACATACCGATGATTTTGTTTGCTCTTTCAACAAAAAAAAAAGAAACGATTATGTTTTCTCATCCAGACAGAATCATGCTTATGCATGGTTCTAATAGCCAGCTATACTACTACATAAAACTTAACCGCGGCGGCGGTCTCGGACAAAAGGTCATGGTAAATGGGATATTTTCCGAGGCGGTTGAATGCCCACCTCGGTTCATCAAATAAAAAATAAAAAAATAAAAAATCCATGGATAAGCCCGGCGAGCCCATCCACGCGTCGCCGCCGCCGCAGTTGCTCGTCGATGACGCATCCGCACCGGACTGTTGGGATCCGCCCGCCCGCCTCTAGATCTGGTCACCCGCCACCGGATTCGGCCTCCAGCCGCCAGGATCCGGGTGCACGTCGCCTGCTCTGGCCGCAGGCCGCCCGCCGTCGAATCTGGAGAAAGGGCGCGGCTGCGGCCCCCAGCCACTGCGCCGCCGCCGGGAGAGGAGGGGAGGAGCGCCGCCGCTACCGCTCACCGGATCCACTGCCGCGGCACGAGCACCGTCGGATCTACGTGGAGGAGGAGCTGCTCATGCCGGATCTGCGTGGAGGAGGCACCGGATCCACGGTGGTTGAGGTGGTTGTTGATATTTATTAATGTGTCACTTATTTTAAGTAGTCACCCTATGTTGTTTACATTCCTTAGCATCTTTTACTAGGTTGTCATCCCTAGTGTTGGTGTCAGAAATGCTTCTTGGTAACACCTGGTGCCACTTCTAGAATGACACTAAGAAGTACTTTAATATTTCATATGACTAGAAAGAATATGTATAAATGAAAGGAATTTGTAAGCGCACAGATAATTATACCATCGTAGCACTTTACCCGAGAGTATTCTAGGTATCGTTATTTATATTTTTACCACAGGGAAGGTCTGGCACGGACATGTATTGATAACTTATGCTATTGATGGAGAAGTAAATCATAACTAATATTCTACTCACAACATGGGTAAGTCATAGGATAAAATATGTATATGATAAGTATGGATTAATGATAAATCACTCAAAGAACTCCTTTCTATGGCATTAGCATGGTTAAGTAGAATATTAGAGTAATAATTCCTAAGTCATTCTTAATTACAAATCAAAGCATACATTGATTAGTGTAATTACACCTAATAGTCATGGCTAAGGTCATCCTTATATCTACACATAAGGGATATTACTAAGAAAGATTAAGAACAGAGCTTGTTCTTCCTTCATAACCGACCCTACTTGCACCTATATTCGAGGAGTGAACTACAAATGACACAACGGGAGTGTCACATCTATGATCTATCACATGACCAGAATATAGGGTGTATCCGCAGGTAAACAACGTATAAGCACCACGCTAACACAATGCCGACCACTCACCCCGTGCACACCAGAGCGAGCGCTATACGAACTTATACATAAATATGATGATAAACTAGCTATACTAAGTATATAATCAAAGCAGACGATGAACATTAACTAAGAACATGAATATTGTGAATACCAATGTTGTTATAACAATTATAGCAAATATATAAAACTAATGAGAGATACAAAAGAGATGGGGTACAAAGATTATACCAAACACCGCTCTTGACAAGATCAGGAATCCAAGCGAAGCCTGCTTGCCTCCCTCTAGACCTAGCCTAACTAGCTATGCCCTAAAATATGGTAGAGCTTTGAGGATGATTAGGGTTTCTGTCTTCTCAAATGACTTATTCAATGCTGAAAGGATCAAGATGTCCAAGAGAGGAGGTGAATTAGGCTAATTCTAAAATTCTTTGCAATAAATAAACCCTACACTTAGCCTACTTCACCCCTTGTGCCTAGAAAGTGATTCTATTGATCTACCGCACAAAAGTTTAACACCCTAAATTCCAATCCTACTCTAGCATGACAATTTTAAGAATGTAAAGACAAGAATTGAATTGCTCAAATGTAAATGCTTAAAGTAAAGAGAGGAGAAGGAATGCGGCGATGTTTTGCCGAGGTATCAGAGAGTCGCCACTCCCCACTAGTCCTTGTTGGAGCACCCACGCAAGGGTGTAGTTCCCCCTTGATCCGTGCAAGGATCAAGTGCTCTCTATGGGTTGATTCTTCGACACTCCGCCATGGTGAATCACCCACAACCGCTCATAACTTGAGTTGGGTCATCCACAAGCTTCACCGGATGATCACCAAACTCCCAATCACCACCAAGCCGTCTAGGTGATGGCGATCACCAAGAGTAACAAGCAAGAACTCTCACTTGACCACAACAAGCCTAATGAGAAGGGTGGATGCACACTTGCTACTCTCTTTTCACTAATGAGGCCTTAATCTTGGATTCTCAAATCTCAATCACCTCACTAGGCTCTTGCTCTCCTAAGCACTCTCAAGGATGTTTCTCAGCCGTTGAAATGGGCAAGAGTACCCCCTTGAATGAATAGAGGAAGTATTTATACCCCCTCATATAAAATAAACCGTTATGTGCTTGAGTAAGCACTCTACGGGGTGACTGGATGCTCCAGTCAAGGTGACCGGATGCTCCGGTCAGTGCTCCCTACCACAGAGCCGTTAAGTTGTGATCGGACTTTGACCAGTGTCCGGTCAGCACTGACCGGACGCATCCGGTCATGAAAAATGCTCTCTGGACCCTTACTGATGTTGATCGGACTCTAGCATCCAGCATCCGGTCACATTGTTGTTCAGCGTCTGGTTAGTAACTAGAACCTGACCAGCATCCGGTTAGCACTAACCGGACGCGTCCGATCAGGATTCTCTCTCTCTGGAACCTTACTAGAGTTGACCGGATTCTAGCACCCAGCGTCCGATCGCAACCAGACGACTTCACCTTGATCAAATGAACTGACTAGACTCTGTTGCCAGCGTCCGGTCACACCAGGACCAGTGTCCGGTCAACATTTAACCCTCCATTCACTTCCAACTCAAAATCATATGTGAATGAAGTTTTCTCCAATTGATCTTAGGGCTACTTAGGAGCTACCTAGTGCTAGATTTGACAAGTGTGCACCACACCTAACCCACTAGACTCACCTAGGTCAAGCTACTAGTCCATACCCCCTTAATAGTATGGCCAAAGAAAAAACAAAGTCCTAAACTACTCTAAGTGTCTCTTCAGCACCAAACGACACTTAGAACTAGTCCATCCTTAACCTTGTCATCCATCCCTTGAAAACCAAAATGATTTCCATCATAGAGGCATGACAACCATGATTGCTCAATCAATTGCTACTACCATGATCTAGCTTAATTGCCTCTGCAAAACACATGTTAGTCATAGTAATCTCGTATTGTCATTAATCACCGAAACCCAACTAGGGGCCTAGATGGTTTCAATCTCCTCCTTTTTGGTGATTGATGACAATACAACCTCGAGTATGTAAAAGAGATGAGGTTTTCAACATGCTTGGTTCATATAAGCTTTTGATAATAAGAACAAAAGAGTTAGGCAAGCTTATATGACCCAAGCCAACATGATGTACTCAATAGATATGAAATAAGCATGAGTATAAGAAATAAAGCTCATTTGCATCAGAGTAAAACATGGAAGCAAAGCAAATGAGCATAACTAAGTGACATGACATATATAAAGATCAAAGTAGAGAGCACACATGTCACATATCATATAAATATCACTATCACATAAATATCACGATCACACGTATGTAGTTCAATGCATGAAAGTAAACATGAATGCATAATAATGTATCAAACATAAAAAGCCAAATGTAATAAATAAGCTCCCCCTAAATATAACGCTCCCCCTATATCTATCATACTCGATCCCTCTTCCCCTTTGGCATCAAGCACCAAAACCTAAGGGTCTGTCGATGGAGCAGCAGCGGACGAGTCAGGCGCTGAGGTGCGATGAGCGATCTGGAACTGGGTAGCATCATCCTTTGATCCAGAGCTGAGCTGTCTGACCCTCTGTCGCTGGAAGTGACGCTGAAGCGGTCTGGGTCTGCTCTAGAACTAGTGGGACCTATGACTCTATAGGTATGACTATAGCAGGTGGCTCTGATGATGCAACTGATGATGGTAGCCTATCTGTAGTCCTAGTAACTAGAGCAACGGTGGAAGGTCCAGGGACATATAGCTCTAGTAGTGGAGGCTGCCCTGTCAACTCACTAAAAGTAGCACCAAGGCTCCTAGAAACTAGGGTGTCTATCACAAGCATCGACGAACTCTAAGCCGATGTGAAGCCTGTATGTAGAGGTGTGAAGGAAAGACCCTAGACTGGCACTGGCGAAGCAAACCACTGGGACACTTGCTTTGTAGGTGAAGCGAACATGGTAGCTGGCTGTCCCTGACTCTGAAGCCCACTGGGCTGAAAACCTAGAGTCACTATAGTGGTGGCAGGCTGACTGAGCTGAGGTGTAAGCTGTGGCGGTGGAGCCCCAATGGTAGTAACAACATGCTACATGAAACCAAGTAACTGCTACTGAATGAGAAGCTGCTGCTGCTGCATGGCCTGCTACTGCTGTCGCTGGAACTTGTCCTATTTGGCCTAAACCTATGCAAGTGCAGTTGCGGTCTCCTGGGCCTAGCGAGCTTGATCCTGCCTCATCTGCTCAAGTATAGCAAGAAGAGCGAGGTCTGTCTACGATGCTTGTGGAGCTGAGCTAGAGCCACTGGCCTCACCGTCATATTGTCGTGGAGGCATCTTAGGAATAGCCTGATAATCATCATCTGAGCTATCACTAGGATCACTCTCAACCATACCCTCCTACTGTACATCTAGCTCCTCCTCTGTCGCTGCAATGCCCCTGATAATCTCATGCTACTGGGCTAAAGACTCTAGCACCTCTAGGCGATGGCTCGGCTAGCTAGGTGTCCTCACTCTATTGTGATGGAGCATCTGAGTCATGTTATAAGCTAGAAACTCTGTAGTAGCACCAGAATACTCTACCAACATCTTAAAAGGCCTCACTGTGACTGCCCTATGAATTAGAAAAGTGATCTAGTGAGCATACGACAACTGCCTATGACCTCTGAATCCCTCTGCAAGTGTATCCTCCATCTTAGAAAGAATGACATCCCATATATCAAACATTGTCTGCTGCATCAGAGAGTTCAGTAGCCACAACTGAATATGAGTCAATCCCTCATGATATCCCATCCTCGGTAGCAGGGTCCTCCTCATGACAGCATAAAGTAGTCTGGCTGTAGGAGTAAGATCTTAGGGTGTCCTGCTTGACCCCTCGCTGAATGGCTCTGTGAAGCAAGGTCGGATGAGATCTATGGGAGGCACAAGACCGCCGTGAGGGCATCTAGGAGGCTCTGTATGACCATAGTAAACCTTATGAAGGCGGATGGGTGACTCCTATAACCTGAGGATCTCTCTGACCCTATAGCTCATTAGCCTATAGTCACAGCCTCTAAAAGCAACATGTATGAACCTGTGCCCCGGGTCAATCCAAATTGTAGCGTAGAACTCATATACCCATGATGGTACATATCTATCAGTCTGTCCAAGTAGGTTAGTCAACCCTAGCAAGTAAGAGAGACGAGGGCAAATCTGCTCTCCAGCTGCTGCTACAATAGCCTTAATGGAACAAACCCTCTATGATCTGAAAGCCACACCACTGTTCAAATAAGCATTGTAGAAGTCCTTCTACAATGGTGTATAGAATCCTTCTGAAGCATGCTCATCCCTCCTCAGCGGGAACCAGTCCTCGAACTGCACAAACCTAAGCTGCTACACCTGCTTAGCCGTGGTGGCCCTCAAATCTAGATGAGTCACTGGAGGCAGACCCTGTGGTCTAGGAGGCGGACAAGAACCCCTCCTCTATGTCTCTGGCCTCGGTGTCACCTGAGTATGAGTACGACCAGAGTGGTGTAACTTTGGCTGAGGTACCTGCTCTATCTCCTTGGTTTGCTCTGCCTTTTGAGTCTGCTCTGTCTGCTCTGCTAGCTAAGCCTGCTGTTGTGGCTCCCCCTGAGGCTGACTCTCCTCCAAAATGACACGTTGTCCCTCAAGCATGACAGTCCTAGTTGGACTACCATGACAATGCTCTACCGCCTTAATGGTGGCCTTCTATGCTGGTGAGAGTTGATCTACAATGACAACACCACTCCGAGCACATCCTCTCTCTGCACGCTCTACAGCGGCTGCTACTGCTGCTTCTCTCACTATATCAGCATCTGCAAACTTTTGCTTCTTTGATGTAGTCTTCTTTGTCCCCTTGCCTTTCACCTCAATAGGCAAGTGAGGTGGAGGCCTCGGATCCTCATCACCTGGACCACCTCTGGTGTTCTTGACACGTGCCATTGCTGGAGCAGAAAAGAACAACTACCACCAATAAGAATCAACTGCCAACTGTCACTTCCTAGGCTTAGCCTCGATCCATACTCACAGGCTTGGCCCCAAGTTAACTGTCAACTGCCAAAGTAACCTCAAACACACCAACTCGCTGCACGATAGAATAGATCGGATATATGAATAATTTCAATATACATCTAGAGATACGAAACCCTAAGAAGCAAGCAATAGATACGAAATTAGAAGCGAGGGCTTGCTACCTAACGAATCGGCGACCGAAGAGAAGAGGAATGAATCGCAAAGAACCATCGGGTCGGTAATTGCTAGGGTTAGGGTTCCGGTGAGGCAATGCGGCGTTGGAGACTGTGGCTAGTTCAAATTAGTGGTGCAGGTGAAGCTCGATGGTGGATTGGTGTGCTACGGGTGCTTCAGAGTAGGGCAGCGCAAATGCAGAGAGCATGGGCACGCGGTGCTGGTGAGATGGCATGGTGGCTTGGGAGCGGTGCAGGTGCGTGCGGTGGTACAAGAATGGCGTGAGCGAGGTAGCACAGCAGGCGATGCGGCGAGGAAGACTGAGCGGGCATGGGAGAGCAGCTAGGGCATGGGTGCAAGGCAAGTTCGAGCGATGGAGGCATGGTGGCTCAGGAAACGGCGAAGTCAGAGTGGGTGGTTGCTAGATTAGGTCAACGGCATAGTTATATGGTGGCCCCCGACATGATGGATAAGGAAAGAAGAAAGAGTTCGAGACCCACACGACTTCTACTGATCGAATGCTCTGGTGGCAATGACCGGACACTGCCAGCCAGAGTCTGATCAACTCCAAAGGGGTCCAAATCCCCTCGAGTCATGACTGGACGCGTCCGACCACCACTGACCAGACAAAGCCAGAGTCCAGTCAATCCTAATGAAAATCTTCTTCACTTGACCGGACGCAGGAACGCCATCTGACCGGATGTAGGAAAGGTACTGTTTCAGCATCCGGTCACTCCTTCGCTGCAATATTTCACCTCCTATGAACTGACCGGACATAGGGAGTAGAGTCTAGTCTAGCATCCGGTCACCCTTTTTCAGTAAATCTTCAATGTTCCTTCGTGCTGCATGTTCCCAATCAAGTCCAAACTTTAATAAGACCCAAATAAACACCAATTGGGACTGATGTGAGTGACCTCTCTCAAACCCTCAAATTTTTAAAGTATTTTACCTTATGCTATAATTCTTTTTAAGAAAATAGGCAATAAAAAGGGTGATTGAAGAGAAATGACAAAACAACATACATGCATATGCAATGCAATACTTGAAAGTAATTCTAGTTGCTTGTCAAGTTTGATCCAAGGTTAAGCTTCTTCACACGCTTTTTGGCGGTTATCTTAATCATGTTAGACAAGCCCTACATGCAATACCAATAATTAAACATGTTATATATTACAATGCAATGCAAGGGACAACACAAGCTCATTTTCTAGTGAAGTTACTAAAATCAAGCACATTGAGCTCATTCCTCATCCAATAAAATATAGCCTCATCTAGTGGTTTAGTGAAGATATCTGCCAATTGATCCTCGGTTCTTACACCTTCTAATGATATATCATTCTTAGCAACATGATCTCTAAGAAAGTGATGGCAGATATCTATGTGCTTAGTGTGAGAGTGTTGAACTAGATTATTAGCAAGCTTTACCGCACTCTCATTGTCACACAAAAGTGGTACCTTTTCTAGAACTACACCATAGTCTAGCAAAGTTTGCTTCATGTAAAGTATTTATGCACAACAAGCACCCATGGCAATGTATTTCGCTTCGGCGGTAGATAAAGCCATAATATTTTGCTTCTTGGAGGACCAAGACACAAGTGATCTACCAAGCAAATGGCACCCTCTGAATGTGTTTTTTCTATCAACTTTGCAACCGGCATAATCCGAATTGGAATAACCAACTAATTCAAATCTAGCTCCTTTGGGATACCAAAGGTCAACGCTTGGTGTGTGCTTTAGATACCTAAGGATTATTTTAATGGCAATCAAATGAGCTTCCTTAGGATTAGCTTGAAATCTAGCACACATACACACACTAAACATGATGTCGGGCCTAGATGCGGTTAAGTATAACAAGCTACCAATCATAGAACGGTAGAGATTTTGATCAACCATTTTACCTCCCTTATCTAGGTCGAGATGTCCATTAGATGACATTGGTGTCTAGATTGGCTTATATTCATCCATATTGAACCTCTTGAGAAGATCCTTAGTATATTTTCTTGAGAGATGAAAATCCCTTCTCTCATTTGCTTGACTTGGAAACCAAGAAAGAATGTAAGCTCTCCAATCATAGACATCTCAAACTCCTTCAACATCAATTCACCAAACTCTTTGCAAGAATCTTTATTTGATGATCCAAAGATGATATCATCAACATATACTTGACAAATGAAGATCTCTCCATTAAGCTTCTTGATGAATAGTATGGTGTCGACCTTTTCAATGGTGAAGCCCTTCTCAATGAGGAAATCCCGAAGGCATTCATACCATGCTCTTGGGGCTTGCTTAAGCCCATATAGTGCCTTGGACAACCTATAAACATGATTAGGATATCTAGGGTCTTCAAACCCAGGAGGTTGATCAACATAGACTAGTTCATTTATGAAGCCATTTAAAAATGCACTTTTAACATCCATTTGATATAGTTTCATTTCATGATGCGATGCATATGCAAGGAGGATACGAATGGCTTCAAGTCTTGCAACCGGTGCAAAAGTCTCTCCAAAATCCAACCCTTCAACTTGAGAGAACCCCTTTGCAACTAGTCTTGCCTTGTTCCTCACAACAATGCCTTGATCATCTTGCTTGTTGCGGAACACCCACTTTGTTCCAATGACTCTTGCACCTTGTGGTCGCTCTTCAAGAGTCCAAACTTCATTGCGAGCGAAGTTGTTCAATTCTTCATGCATGGCATTTATCCAATCGGAATCTTGAAGAGCTTCTTCTACATTCTTAGGTTCAACACAAGAGACAAAAGAGTGATGTTCAATAAAAGAAGCAAGTTTTTGAGATCGAGTCATTACACCCTTTGATGGACTCCCTATGATAAGATATTGTGGATGAGCTTGTAGTAGAGGTGAATGATGTCTCCAACTGGAATGTTCTTCATAGCCTCCCTCAATGGTTCATCACCTACATCATCAAGATTCTCATGTGCTCCTGGGGAGCCGTTAGATTCATCAAATTCCATATTATATGTTTCTTCAACCAAGCCGGTGGCATGATTAAATACTCGATATGCTTTGGACTTTGATGAGTAACCAACAAGAAAACTAATATAACAACATCTTTGAAACTTCCCTAGGTATTGTCGCTTCTTGTAGATGTAGCATTTGCAACTAAACACCCTAAAGAAGGAGACATCCCAGCTTCTTCCCATTGAGCAACTCATAAGGTGTCTTGCCAAGAAACTTTTGAAGGAATAGGCGGTTGGATGCATAACATGCGGTGTTGATAGCTTCCACCTATAGAGCTTTGGGTGTGTTGTACTCATCAAGCATTGTTCTTGCAAGAGTGATAAGTGTCCAGTTCTTTCTCTCAACTACACCATTTTATTGAGGCATGTATGTTGCGGAGACCTCATGCTTGATCCCAACTTCATCACAATAGGCTTCAATGTTTGTGTTGTCAAACTCTTTTCCATTATCACTTCTAATCTTCTTAAGCTTCACTTCAAACTCATTTTGTGCTCTCTTGGCAAACTTCTTGAAACATGAAGCAACCATGGTCTAGTCATGAAGGAAGAACACCCATGTATATCTAGAGTAGTCATCAACAATCACAAGACAATAAAGATTTCCTCCCAAACTCTTGTATGTTGTTGGTCCAAATAAATCCATGTGAAGGAGCTCTAGCACTCTTGTTGTTGACATGAAAGCTTTTGTAGGATTAGTGTTTGCAACTTGTTTGCCGGCTTGACATGCACTACAAAGCTTGTCCTTCTCAAATTTCACATCATTCAACCCTCTCACCAATTCATTCTTCATAAGTTTCTTGAGTGAGCTCATCCCAACATGAGCAAGTCTTCTATGCCATAGCCACCCAAGTGATGTTTTGGTGAATAGGCATGTCTTCAAGTTAGCATCTTCGAAGGTGAAATCCACAAGATATAGGTTGTTGTATCTAAAACCCTTGAATATAACTTGATCATCATCTTTCTTAGATACAATCACTTCCTTCTCAATAAACAAGCATTGGAAGCCAAGATCACACAATTATCCAATGGATAGCAAGTTGAAACTCAAAGAAGCAACATATAGCACATTTGGGATAGAATGATCATTTGATATTGACACTTTGCCCAATCCTTTGACTTTGCCCTTTGAATTATCTCCAAATGTAATTCTTTCTTGGCCATCTACTTCTTTATCTAGTGAGGTGAATATACGAGGATCACCGGTCATATGTTGTGTGCAACCACTATCAATTACCCAATGACTTCCACCGGTCTTGTAGTTCATCTACACACAAAAGATCAAGCTTGTTTAGGGACCCATACTTGTTGAAGGCCCTTGACTTTCTCTACTAGTGACTTTGCAACCCAAATTTTCTTAGGCATATTCTTTTTAGGAGGTCCTAAGAACATGACTTTCATTTTACCACTAGAATCCTTTCTAAGCATGTAATGAGCATTGAAAGCAAAAGGTCTAGCATGTTTGGGCAAGGGTTGTGGTGGTGGAGTTTGACACTCATGGGCAAAGTGACCTTCTTGTCCACACTCAAAACACCTCTTTGGCTTTGGCTTTGGCTTTGACTTGTGTTGTTGTTGTTGAGCTTGAGCCTTCTTCTCTTGATTTGCCAAATACCCAATTCCACTTCTATCCATCTTCATGACGGCGTTCATTAGTAGCTCACTTTGAAGATGTTGATCTCTTGTGAATTTGCTCAACCTGATCTTGAGGTGTTCTTTTTCTAGCTTGAGCTTCTTGTTCTCTTCTTTGAGCTCATCATGATTCTTCTCTTTCTTGAGTCTCTTGTTTTCTTCTTTGAGTTTTTCATTCTCAAGAGCTAGATCACTATCATGGTCAAGGTTCTCTAACACAATGGTGTTGGTGGTTGATAGCTTTTCAAGATCTTTCTTAAGCTTCTCATTCTCATTCTTGATCTTGACATACTCATCATAATTGTCGGACTCAACCACTTGCTTGCCTTTGCTACTAGAACCTTGCTCAATGTTCTCAATGATCAAATCATCACATGATGTAGCTATATCAATTTTAACAACATCATTAGTAGCATCATGTGGCTCATTGGATAAAAACTCATGAGGGATAACAAGGTTATCATGATTGATCTTGAGATTTGCATATTCTTCTTTTAGCATTTTGTAGCTAGTGATGAGCTCATTATGTATCCCCTCAAGTTTATCATGTTTATCTTTAAGCTCTTTCTTAGAAGATTTGAGCTCCTTGAGTTTGGATGACATAGCATCATTTACTTCTCTAAGATCAACACTAGCCTTTTCCACTATATCACATTTAGCTAAAAGAGAATTATTCTTGAGTTCTAGCTTTTCATTCTTAGCTCTTGACTTTCTAATGATCTTAGTGTATTGATTTATCAATTTAACAAGATCATCATATGAAGGTGATTCAAATTCATCATCATTGTCGGTGCAGAAAGTGACCAACACGTAAATATTTATAGTTTTGCCGTACGTTGTGATCAGAGGTGGCCTAGCACTCAATGACATAGGGTTTATACTAGTTCAGGCAACGTTCCCTACGTCTAGTTTGAGTTGGTCGGTGACTTTATTCTTGAGCCCAGGTGCTCAAAGTTTGCAGTGGGGTTATGTCGGGGACCTAATACCGGGGTACCCAGTGAGGTGGAACTAATAACCATTGAACGTTAACACTTTTGGTCAGACAAGAATGCTACTGCGCTTCTTGCCCGATGTCTAAGGGAAGATTGGTTTCACCTCGCCCGACCCCCAAGGGCTAGACTCCGCCTCACCCAATGTCTAAGGGCTGGCTCCGCCTCGTTCGATGTCTGAGGGTGGGCTCTACCTTGCCCGACCCTTGAGGGCTAGACTCTGCCTCACCCGATAGCTAAGGGCAGGCTCTGCCTTGTCCGATGTCCGAGGGCGAGCTCCGCCTCACTCGATGGTTAAGGGCTAGACTCTGCCTCATCCGACACCTGAGGGCAGGCTCTGCCTTGCTCGGTGACTGAGGGCTAGCCCTGCCTCGCCTGACATCCTAGGGCAGGCTCCACCTCGCCCAATGACTGAGGGCTAGCTCTGTCTCGCCCAATGACTACACCATGATCCTTCATAAAGATGAGCACAGGGTACGACAGGACATTCGAGTCAACCGCAGTATCGAGAGCCATGCCCTATATGCCTGCAGGAAGGCACAATCAGGATATGATGGGATGGGCGCTTTAAGCCCTTTTTGACCTAACAGTGCCCGAACAGTGTTGTAGGCGCCAACTTTTGTCCCATAGTGTTGTAGACACCGCCATTAGCTGTCAGACGTGGATACTAACACAAGCATGCAACAACCACTACGATCCAAGATAGAATTCACATCACCTATAGTGATGGACATAGGGTCACTTCCCCGTCTACTCCCCGAAGGGTCGTAGCTTGGCCCTCTGACACGCCGCACCATCCGTCGGCGTAGGATGGGACGCACCCACTTGCTGATAAAGGCCAGGGCATGGCCCTATAAGGACCAGCGAACACACCATCTCTGACATGGTCTGCCATGTTAGCAGGGCAGGCACATGGGAAAAGGAAGACTCGACTCCCCCGAAGGACCTTCTCTACCTTTGGTTTTTTCCTCTTTCTCCCATTTGTAACCCCTGCTCCTCCTTGGTCTATAAAAGGGAGGGCAGGGCACCCCACTAAAGTGACCGACTTTTGATCGATCGTTTTCGACAGATAACACACAACACACAGCCAAGCAGCAACTAAGCTCTTGGCATCCTTTTGACATTTCCATCAGAGACTTGGGACCTGTCCCTCTCTCGATCATTTGTACCCCCTACTATGAACCTTTTTCGGTACTAATAACTTGAGCAATAGCGGATTGGATGTAGGGACATTCTTCCTGAACTAGTATAAACCTTGTATCCTTTAGTACACCATCCGAGCCTAACGCGCAACAATTATAAATTCACTAGCCGGTGTTTGTTCGAAACACCGACAATTTACAAATGAGAAGGAGAAAGATGGGGGTACAAGAGGTCTAGTTAGACTCTAGTCAGAGGGGCTGGGAGTGACGGGAGCTCTAATATGTGCTATGTGTTCAAGCATGTGCTCGAGGTTTGAACCTGGTGGTTCTATTGTTGTGTACTTGTGAACTTGATCGATCTGAAACCACTGTCTTTCGGGAGAGAGAGCATCCCCTTTTATAGATGAAGGGGATGGCCTTATAAGTGAGAGGGAGAGAGTACGTATGCTGCTAAGTCTTGCTGCCCATGCCGGCGGGTATAAGATGAAGGTAGGCGCCCACAATACTATTTAAAGTCAGATGCACGTGGGAGGGTGTGTCATCTTCTTTAGGTATGGTAGATGTCGGTGCCTACCACACTGCTGATACCTAGAGGTGTGTAAGGGGTTTTACCATGTTCGCCTGGTATGGTAAATGTCGGCGCCCACAACACTGTCGACACCTCAGAGGCATGTGGGGGAGCCTTACCGTATTTATCTGGTATGGGGGTTGATGGTGCCCACAACACTATAGGGGAAAATATTAGTGCCTACAACACTGCTTGGGTTTTGTCATGTCAGCGAGGTCACTGGGTACTATCCACTAGGCGTACAGGGTACGGTCCTCGATATTGCAATTGACTTGAGTGTGCTGCCATACTTTCTCCATCTATTTCTTGGTCCTTACTAAGCGGGCATCCCTGTTCGATTGGTCCCAGTCAGCTCTGATTGTGCTAGTCAGAGAGGAAGCGTGCCACGAGCATGGACGCTGTCGGCGAACGGGAGGCAAAGCGAACACGGTCACCGCGCCCTTCGGTGGCATCACCGGTCTCATCCCCACCTATCGTGGGCACGGCGGAGTAAGCCAGGCGGTCAGAGGAGCGGGCTTGCACCGGCACATCATCGGGGCCGGCATCGGCGCACGACTCACGGCGGGAGGATGCCCCGCTAGCTGCTCTAGTCGGCGTGCCCCAAGCCGATGGTCATGGTGATTCGCAGGCCGAGCAGCTAGCGATTAAGTCGACTCCCCTGGTTGAAGCGAGGGGCATGGGTCGTGGCCCAAGAGCGGTCCTTGCCCTATGGGCCCATCATCGTCGGGTCAGGGCTTTAGAGTCATACCGCTTTCATCCTGGTATGCCCCTTTTTGTTTATTTTCGATCTTGTTGTTAGTTTTTTGGAGTGTGACTGACCTGTACTTTTTCAACAGCAGCCGGATGCTAACGGGGCTGAGCATCACCCCAACTCCTATGCAGGAGGTTTGGAGGCCCACCTTGTAGCGCGCCGCGGTGAGTGGCGGGGAGAGCAGGGTGGTGGTGGCGGATCCTTCCCTTCCAGGGGTAGCACCCCTTGGGTCGATCGCTAGTATGATAGTAGTGGCAGCGACGGTGTTGGCAGAGGCCGTGTCGGAGCTGTCCCTTGTGGCCCCTCCTCCACCGGCTGTGGTGGAAGAGGAGAGGGAGACCGAGCTCCCTGCATCGCGAAGCAGAGGGTTGCATGGCTCACCTTCCTCTTTAGCGCTGGAGGTGCTAGGGGGAGATGAGGCCGGGACAAAGCCGGAACGCCTGTCGGTGGCCTGTGAAACTGATATGGTGGAGATCCCCTCTGATGACGAAGCGGATGACGAGGTGGAGCCACCGGTGCTATCGTGGGAGCTGGTGGTGGTCTGATTGGAGGCTGGGCCCTCCAGCGGACTAGAGGAGACCAACCTAGTGTGGCCCTGCCCTGAGGACCCAACGAAGGTTTGGTTCATCCTTCGAGATTTGCAAGAGTGTCAGCTCTAGGACATCCTTGGGGGGAGAGGACTAGCCATGGAGTCCAATCTTGCCAAGCTGTCGGTGAAGCTTGAGGATGCCTAGGAGCGGGTTAAGTCCGTCCAGTAGTTGGTCTAGGTTGACCTACACCACACCATGGAGGTGAGTTTCCCATGCTTGTCCTTGACCCCTTAGTCTCTCATTGGTTGCCTCAGCATGCTTGCTTCTCATTTTTGTAGGGTCTGCACGAGATGTCATGCCGCAAGTCCCGTTTCCTCCTAATGGAGCACGCCCGGATGGCTGAGTTTGAGCTTCAGCTGGAGTCCGACCGCCACGAGTCCTAGGACCGGGTAGCGGAGGCGACCGAGGCGCGAGCGGTGGAGTAGCTCGCGGCAGAGCGGGTGACCACCACCAAGTGGGTGCTTGAGGCGGCGAAGGCCCACCAGGCGGAGACTGAGGCGACACTGTAGAAGTCCCAGGCGGATACCGAGGCAGCGCTCTGAGGTACCTTGGAGACAGAGCGGAGTGCACTGGCATCACAGCGGAAGGCCTGGTCAGAGGCTGACCAAGAAGTGCTCGCGCTTTAGGGCTGGGTGATGGGGATGGAGGAGGCGAACGCCCGGCTGCACGAGCAGGTGACCCGGTAGGCAGAGGGACTCTCCATCCTCGAGAACTCCCGCCTTGGTATGTACCTTTTCTATTTTTCATCATGTTGGTTTCTTCCTTTAGCTTGCTTCTAAGTTTGTCGCCCTTCTTCCAGAGCTAGGCAAAAAGGTGGAGTCATTGGGGTGGGACCTAGAGACGGCCAAGGTGATGTTTGGTCAGAATGCGGAGGCGTTGGCCAAGTCCCTTGAAGAGCGACATGCTCTTGAGGGGGAACTTGACCAGATCCGCAATGTTGCCCAGCTTGTTGTCTTAGAGGTCTTTGGGTTGGTGCCAAGTACTAGCATGCCTGCCATCTGGTTGGTGGAGGTTCTAGATGAGGTCCGGGCCCTCATCACCCATGGGCTATTCTATGGAGCATCGGGGTATTGACTTCGGTGGCGACATACCACCTAGACCTGGACTTCGCCACCATCTATAGTGGGTATGCCAATGGCTGTAGCACGGAGGACATCCAGTCGCTTAGGGAGAGCTTGCTGCCACATGCAAAGTTATTGGCTGAGCAAGTCTCCGCGCGGTCGAAGAGGCCATTTGGAGGTGGGCTAGAGACCGAAGCGAGCGCTCTGATCAGAGAGGTGGGTTGGAGTCGAAAGCGGGCGCCATTCCTCCTTGGCCAGGCCTTCCGGTCGGAGATTGGATCGTCCTTCTAGCCTATCATTTAGGTATTCGGGCTGGCCCATGAGTTGCGCGTTGCTCGCAACGTTGTCTGTTGGGCTAAGGCTTTGTTGGGAAGCCGGTCTATGAGGGACCCTAGGTTTATAAACCCAACAATCATCACTATCACTATCATCATTGCAAGCATTTTCATCACCACTACTTTCATCATCATTTGATACCTTTCTATCACCCTTGGCCATAAGGCATAGGTGTGTAGAGGATGATGGCGGTGGTGTTAGTGAAGATGATGAAGAGTCAATCACAATAGCGGCCACCTTCTCATTCTCACTATCATCATCGGATGAGCAACTCAATGAATCAATATCCATGAGCAAATCACCGATGATGTATGCCTTGCCATTCTTCTTCTTCTTGTGGAAGTCATTCTTCTTGCCATCCTTCTTCTTGTATGGCTTGTTTTTCTTCTTCTCATCTTCATCTTCATTACTCGAGTCATCTTTATTGCCCTTGTACTTCTTCTTGTACTTGTCTTTCTTGGGCTTGGGGCATTGATGAGCTAGATGACCAAGTTCTCCACAATTGTAGCAATCCATCTTCGAGATTGGCATCCTTCTATTGCTAGTGAAGAACTTCTTTTTCTTGACATCAAACTTGACGTTGTTCTTGTTTAGCTTCTTAAGCATCTTGGCGGTTCTTCTCACCATGAGAACAAGACTTGCATCATCAATTTCATCATCACTTGAGCTCTCATACTCAATTGTTGCTTTGCCCTTCTCTTAGCTAGCCTTGAATGCCAAGTCTTTGTCTTTCTTCTTGGTAGAGGATGAGCCATCTTTTGGTATGATGTGCATGTACATCTCATGAGCGTTGATCTTTCCCAAGATTTGAGTTGGTGTAGTGGTGGAAAGATCACCTTGATGAAGTACGGTCACAATATGCCCATATTTGTCAATGGGGAGGACACTCAAGATTTTTCTTACAACATCGGATGGTTGCATTTGTATAAGTCCAAGCCCATTGACTTCCTCTACAAGAACATTTAAGCGTGAGTATATTTCATTAGCACTTTCTTTCAGAAGCATCTCAAATGAATTAAACTTTTTCATAACAAGATGATAGCGTTCCTCACGCTCGATTTTAGTTCCCTCATAGAGCGCACAAATATTCGACCATAGTGCATGGGCGTCTTTGTGGTTCCTCACCTGGTTAAACACATCTTTGCAAAGGCCTCTAAAGATGGTGTTTCTAGCATTTGCATTCCATTTTTCGTAATTCACTTTATCGCCTTGAAGGTGCGTGGGATCCCTAGGTTTTGGGAAACCTTGAGAGGCGGCTCTAAGAATTCCAACATCTAGAGCTTCTAAATATGCCTCCATGCAGATTTTTCAATAAGGAAAATCATCTCCCTAAAAGATAGGAAGAGGTCCATCCCCGAGAGACATCTTTCTCTAGGTGGTTAAGCCTAAATACATGAGAACGAGGCTCTGATACCAATTGAAAGGATTAAGATGCCCAAAGGGGGGGGGGGTGAATTGGGCTAATTCTAAAATTCTTTGCAATAAATAAACCATACACTTAACCCACTTCACCCCTTGTGCCTAGAAAGTGATTCTATTGATCTACTGCACAAAAGTTTAGCACCCTAAGTTTCAATCCTACTCTAGCATGGCAATTCTAAGAATGTAAAGACAAGAATTAAATTGCTCAAATGTAAATGCTTAAAGTAAAGAGAGGAGAAAGAACACGGCGATATTTTGCCGAGGTATCAGAGAGTTGTTACTCCCCACTAGTCCTCATTGGAGCACCCGCGCAAGGGTGTAGCTCCCCCTTGATACACACAAGGATCAAGTGCTCTCTATAGGTTGATTTTTCGATACTCCATCGTGGTGAATCATCCACAACCGCTCACAACTTGAGTTGGGTCATCTATAAGCTCCGCTAGATGATCACCAAACTCCCAATCACCACCAAGCCGTCTAGGTGATGGTGATCACCAAGAGTAACAAGCAAGAACTCTCACTTGGCCACAACAAGCCTAATGAGAAGGGTGGATGCACACTTGCTACTCTCTTTTCACTAATGAGGCCTTAATCTTGGATTTTCAATTCTCAATCACCTCACTAGGCTCTTGCTCTCCTAAGCACTCTCAAGGGTGTTTCTCAGCTGTTGAAATGGGCAAAAGTATCCCCTTGAATGAATAGAGGAAGTATTTATACCCCCTCATACAAAATGAACCATTATGTGCTTGAGTCAGCACTCTACGGGGTGACCAGACGCTCCGGTCAGTTCTCCCTGCCATAGAGCTGTTAAGTTATGACCGGACTCTGACCAACGTCTGGTCAGCACTGACCGGACACGTCCGGTCATGAAAACTGCACTCTAGACCCTTACTAATGTTGACCGAACTCTGGCACCTAGCGTCCAGTCACATTGCTGTTCAGCGTCCGGTCAGCACTGATCGGACGCATCCGATCAGGATTCTCCCTCTCTAAAACCTTACCGGAGTTGACCGGACTCTGGCACCCAATGTCCGGTCACTTTTCACTCAGCGTTCGGTCGTAACCAGACAACTTCACCTTGATCAAATGAACTGACCAAACTCTACTGCCAGCATCCGGTCACACCGGGACCAGCATTTGGTCAACATTTGACCCTCCATTCACTTCCAACTCAAAATCATATGTGAATGAAGTTTTCTCCAATTGATCTTAGGGCTACTTAGGAGCTACCTAGTGCTAGATTTGATAAGTGTGCACCACACCTAACTATTGATGTTTGATCACCGATAGCCTGCCACGGGGGTCCCCAGGGCAGTATGTTCAGGCTTCAACGTATGTAGAACTCGACAGTAAACGCAAGAGACAGTCGATTTATCCGGGTTCAGGCCCTCGACTATGATCGAGTAATAGCCCTACGTCCAGTCGATGTTAGCCTTTGCATTGGATTGATTGTAAAGTGTTGTGTTGTGTACTATTGTTCTCTCTATCTAAGGAGCCCTACCCTCCTTTATATAGTCAGGAGGCCAGAGTCCTAGTCAGTTTATAATATAGAGTCCTAGTAGGATTATAGGGTAATATTACTACTAGGATTACATGGGAGGAATCCTAATCAAACTAGATCTCCTCTCTTCCTTGCGGTGTATCCCGTGGCTCCCGCACCGACACTAACCCACTAGACTCACCTAGGTCAAGCTACTAGTCATACCCTCCTTAATAGTACGGCCAATTGAAAAACAAAGTCCTAAACTACTCTAAGTGTTTCTTCAACACCAAATGACACTTAGAACTAGTCCATCCTTAACCTTGTCGTCCATCCCTTGAAAACCAAAATGATTTCCATCGTAGGGGCATGACAACCATGATTGCCCAATCAATTGCCATTACCATGACCTAGCTTAATTGCCTCTGCAAAACACACATTAGTCATAATAATCTCATATTGTCATTAATCACTAAAACCCAACTAGGGGCCTAGATGCTTTCAAATGCCTTAGGGGTGGGAGGGGCTGGTATATATAGGCGGGGGCATCAATCCTTAGCCCTTGGATCAAATCAACTTAAAGGACGGCGTATATACAACCTAGGAGGTGGTGGAAAATCGACATTACGACGGGGGATGACATGTGGGCCCTAGGAGGCTGGGCGACCAACTGGTGGAGCCACTCGGGCCCCACCTAGCAGCCACTTGGGCTCCGCCTCGGTGTGGAGTCCTCTCGAATCTCCTAGAGTCTTTTGGTGTCCATTTCGCTATGGATAAGCGCAATTTATTCCGACATGTAGGTCCACCTTGACGGTTTTCTAGATAAACCCTGCAGAAAATATAGATTCACCAAAACTTATAGAATTTATTAGTTTAAACCCCTAGACCTTTATTGGTGATCATATTTATGCCCTTATGCATGCTTTATTGATGGTTTATAATGGTTGTTAACTACCATCAATAGTGTGGCACTGGATCCGCCGCTAGGGAAGGCCGTCGCGTGCTTGCGACCTGGGATCCACCGCTGGGGAAGGCCACCACGTGCTCGCGACTCGAGATCCACCGCTAGGATCCACGAGCCATGGAAGGACACCGCGCGCGTGGAGGAGAGGGGAGGGAGGAGCATGGGGGAGGAAGGGAGGAGCGCATGGAGGAGAGGGGAGGGAGGGAGGGAGGAGCGGGGAGGGAGGGAAGAGCGCGTGGAGGAGAGGGGAGGGAGGGAGGAGTGCGGTCACATGGAGGAGGTGGTCAGGGCTGCGGTGAAAGGTCCTAATGGCTAGAGGGGGGTGAATAGCCTAATAAAAATTTCTACAACACTTAACAAAAGGATTAGACAATTATGAGGCAAAGCAAGTGTTGTGCTAGCCTACTCAAAATGCAAGCCACCTATCATAATTCTAGTTTAGATAGTATCTATTCACACAATAGCTATGACTCTAACCTATGTTAGTGTGCTCTCAAAGGCTAACTAAAGAGCCACACCAACCAAGCAAACAAGCTCTCACAACTAGCTACACTAAAGAGCTTGACAACTAGTTTGCGGTAATGTAAAGAGAGTGATCAAGAAGGTTATACCACCGTGTAGATGAATGATCCAATCAATCACAAGGATGAATAACAATGAAGACCAACCACCTCGGAATCAAATGATGAACACAATGATTTTTACCGAGGTTCACTTGCTTGCCGGTAAGCTACTCCTTGTCATGGTGATTTACTCACTTGGAGGTTCACGCGCTAATTGGCATCACACGCCAAACCCTCAATAGGGTGTCGCACAACCAACACAGGATGAGGATTACATAAGCCACGAGCAATCCACTAGAGTACCTTTTGGCTCTCCACTAGGGAAAGATCAAGAACCCCTCACAATCAGCACGATCGGAGCCGGAGACAATCACCGCTCTTCGCTCGACGATCCTTACTGCTCCAAGCCATTTAGGTGGTGGCAACCACCAAGAGTAACAAGCGAATCCCGTAGCGAAACACGAACACCAAGTGCCTCTAGATGCAAACACTCAAGCAACGCACTTGGTTTCTCTCCCAATCTCACTAAGATGATGAATCAATGATGGAGATGAGTGGGAGGGCTTTGGCTAAGCTCACAAGGTTTCTATGCTAATGAAAATGGCCAAAGGTGTGAGCTTCAACCGGCCATGGGGCTTAAATAGAAGCCCCTAAGAAATAGAGCTATTGTACCCCTCACAACCGGCCATAGGGCTTAAATAGAAGCCCCCACAAAATAGAGCCATTGTACCCCTTCACTAGGCACAACGTGGGGTGACCGGACGCTCCGGTCGGATCGACCGGATGCTGGCCCTCAGCGTCCGGTCATGTGATACATGCCACATGTCCCCTCTCTTTGAATATTGTTCGCATTATCTCAATGGTTGTCAGTTGACCGGACGCAGCGCACAAACTGACCAGACGTAGAGCCTCCAGCATCTGGTCATTTCTAGTAAGGTTCTAGAAATGATTTTCTTTGATCAGACGCGTCCGGTCACTCAATGACTTTTCTCTGCGCTGCCCGACAATAGGACCGGACACACCCTGCCAGCGTTCGGTCGCTGAGAGACCCAGCATCTGGTCATTTGACCGACGCCAGCGTCTCCGCTGTTACAACTAACCAGACGCGCCGGTTCCTCTGGGACCAGCGTCCGGTCACCTTGTGACCAGCGAGACTAACTCATTTTCACCTCTAACTTCTTCACCCTTGCTCAAATGTGCCAACCACCAAGTGTATCACCTTGTGCACATGTATTAGCGTATTTTCACAAACATTTTCAAGGGTGTTAGCATTCCATTAGATCCTAAATGCATATGCAATGAGTTAGAGCATCTAGTGGCACTTTGATAACCGCATTTTGATACGAGTTTCACCCCTCTTAATAGTACGGCTATCAAACCTAAATGTGATCACACTCTCTAAGTGTCTTGATCACCAAAACAAAATAGCTCCTACAATTTATACCTTTGCCTTGAGCTTTTTGTTTTTCTCTTTCTTCTTTCCAAGTCCAAGCACTTGATCATCATCATGGCATCATCATCATCATGCTATGATCTTCATTTGCTTCACCACTTAGAGTGTGCTACCTATCTCATGATCACTTGATAAACTAGGTTAGCACTTAGGGTTTCATCAATTCACCAAAACCAAACTAGAGCTTTCATGCGGCTGAGGGGGTGAGGGAGTGACTTTAGGGTTTGTGAATTCATTTATATATTGGAGATGATAGTGGGCTGGGTCTGATTTACCAGGGCGGTTGAGTTAGAATGCCCGCCTCGGTTAAACATTAATGGAGGTGGCCTCTTAGGTTGCCTGCCTCGGTTAAGCGTTAATCGAGGCGGTTGCTGGCTCGGTTGTCAGGCCACGAATAATCGAGGTGGGCAACCAGGCTAACTACCTCGGAGCCCCAAAGCGAAACGCCATGTAAAAGAGTTTCTATAGTATATATTGTATCACTATATCTTTTTCATAGGGCCCGTTGCTACAATAGTGTCAAATTTTTCGCTATCATCTCTAATGATCCTTTAGTTCCGCTAATTACGGCTATTTGACTTGGCTACAAAATATCTTTAGCGCCATTAATATAGATCGAATATGCATTCTTTACTATGCATGACTATAACCCATATCTCTCTTATGTGTTTTTTTAACTTAATAAATCATGTAATGGACGATCAATGAATGAATATGCATGATCGTAGCCAAGAGTGTATTGGTTGATGTAACGAATTCTAAGTAATGGATACGGAAACATGATCTCCTTGAGTTATATATATATATATATATATATATATATATATATATATATATATATATATATATATATATATATACATAGTTCATAAAAATCCGCTGATTACATGTTCATATACATAGTTCATAAAAATCCGCTGATTACATGTTCATGTGCATAATTGATCATGAATTTCTATTATTCTATAAAACCGCTATATGAAATATCCCGGGATCAAGTCCTCGATTTGGCACGGGTGCTCGCATTTTCCTAGATTTATTTCAGGATTTAACGGCGCTATGCTTCCAGTGGTAAGCGACGTTCCGTCGACAACGAGACGCCAGTGGTGACTTCGTGAATCTCGAGATCTGCCGGCTCAGTCCTTCGGAGGTACTCATAGAGGTAGGGTTTGCGTACATATGTTTATAGGGGTGAGTGTACGTGTATGTTGTGGGTGTCTACATTGTATTGTGTAACTCTTAAAAAAAGAAATATGTTATGTTATAGTAATAGTTATATATTGACATATGGCTTAAAGTACTCTTTATTACTTTGCGCGCTTATGTCCTAGTACTACTGGTACATTTAATGTTTGACCATTTGGCGTGCAACCTGGAATTGAAAAAAGTTCACCTCCACGCATTTTCAAACAAGATTATGCTCACATGCAACAATACTTTGTTCTAAATTATAGTCAAACTTCTCTTATTATTTTTTAAAAAACGTTCATAGAAAAATGCATTACCATCTGCAATCCCAATGAATGCACTATTCTAAAGTGGCACAAGTTCTTTCTCTCTCTGTAGCACCCGGTTTTAAGAACAAAACCAGATACGCACCATATGTGAGCCTAGTAAGTCAAATCTCATATATAGCTACAAATAAAGGTAATATCAAAAGACAATGCTTAAATACATAGCGTATTAGTATAAAGATTATAACCTCAGAGTATAGATGGCGGAAAGACGACTCTGATCTTCAGGTGAAGGCTCCAAATACACAGGGACAACTGACTGGTTGATCACAAGCCTAATTCCTCTAAACTCTAGCAATCTGGTACCAATCCGGGATTTTTATCCAAATAATTGAAAAATAAAGCAAGCGTAAGTACATGTCGTACTCAACAAATATAACATGGGGTTCATGAGGCTCAAAAGGCTGACATTGGTTTACTGCGATTAGCATTTAATAAGTCATGATTTTAGCAATTGAGTAGCAACAAGTTTATCACAAGCCCATAAACACATGATCAGGTAAACTTAATGAATAGCATAAACAGTAATCATTAATGAGCATATTCATCATCAGTATCATCCGTGTCCATCATCATTAACCATTGGTGATCATCTATTCTATAAATGTTCTAAGGCCACTCGTGACCGTGAGCACGGCTGATATACCAGTTTTACACTCTGCAGAGGTTGTACACTTTCACTGTAAGTCGTGATTTACCCTTTTGCCCGAGGTAGCTAATCTCTTGACCCACTTCCAAGGAAGGTCGGTAGGGTTCACTATGAAGCATTTCAAAGGTTCGTCTAACAAGTTAGGGCCATTAGATTCACTCGGCAAACAGATGTAGAGCCCCCTTCCCGACGGCACAATGACGCGCAGCCTATACACAAGGGGACAGAGGTCGCACTATACCCAATTCGTCAAGCCATTCTTATGCCAATAAAGATAACCACTAACAAGCTAGAAAAGGTCCTCATACTGAGCTAAAGCTAGAGCCATGTAGCCCTCACAGCTGTACTGTAAGTCTTGGATGATCACTTACAGATAAGTCCTTAGGAAGAGGAATCTAGAGCACCATAAATATAGCCTAATGCTCTAGCCCCCTTGTTCTATATTGCTAAAAAGCATCTTTTAGTGTTTATTGCATATTCCATTAGTCAAGTTACAAGATCATGGTTGTAGTTGAGCACTAGCATCATACTACCCAATGCAATACCACATAGGTATCAAGGTACAAGATATCGAATATTTAGGATATCTTTATTGGCAACAAGGTAGACACATGCAATATGAATTAAGTGATTAAAGATGAATAGGTAACAAGGATGGTCCCATACTATACTTGTCTTAAACACCGATCCTTCGATAAGCTTTAATCTTCAATGTTCTTCTTTTTCTTCTTGATCACCACGTATATCTCATCGACTGGAGAAATCATAAAGCACCATACAAGCATCCATACAATCATACACGAAGCAAACAATAGATCTAAATTAGAACAGTACACCAAACATAAAATCAAGATGAAAAGTTTGTAAAACGAATCTATGTCTCGCTACGAACACACAGACGCGAAAAGCACGCTAATCGGAGCTACGGTTGAAAAGATACAACTACCGAAAGATTTACTTTATACGCGGAAAAGAAAACTACAGGCTTCATTTATTTAACTATATAAAAGCTTATATAAATTAGATTAAATCAAATTTAGATTTGAATTATAAAACTAAAGTAAAACAAATCATATTTTATTTACAAAACCCAGTTGTATAATTATTAATCAAGATATGATTTAAACCATGAAATTTCAGAAATAGTAATATGGTAACCACTGTTGCTAACGCGTAGATCTCGTTACTATGAATCTAACGCAACTTGAATGGGCTAAAACAGAGTTAAAACGCAAAAGATATGGTTTAAATAAGATTTCCTTTATTAAAATAATAGATTAAATCTAACCACAAATTTTAAAAGTTGAAAACACATCTAATAGTAGTATGAACATGTAGATTATGAAATTATGAACCTAACGCAAGTTGAACAGATCAAATCGGAGTTAAAACGAAGAAACGGTGAAGATCCATCGTTGATTATAAGTGGTGTATTTCTATAGTATTGTTGGATTTGTTTTTCTATAAGAAAACAGCCATAATGTGAGGGTGACGTGATGATGACATCATCAAGCCAGGAAGATCAAAACTGGGCACGCATGACTGCTCTGTTGGCTCGACAAGACTACACTTGCATGCATGCTGCATTTGCTTTCGATGTGAGTTCTGACTTTTGCTTGCATGCGGTTGCGGGTGATAGACGGCTCAGCTCGGCTTGGTAATCCGGAAGCAGCAGCAAGCCACGATCGACGATGTACTTTCCTCGGCATGCTCATCGGCTCTAGCATGAGAAGCTGTGTGCTAGTGTAGGCACATAGACACGGGACGGTTGGCAAACAGAAAGCTACGGATACTTACGATGCTCTAAAGACAACACATAAAAGAAAACTAGAGAGAGAGAGGAACATGCAGAGGGTCTCACCGGTGATGGAAAACAGCCACGGCAGCCGGTAGTGCTTGGCTCTGTTGTCTTGCCAGTCAGGAAGCGGCGGGTGGGATCTGAGACCATGCAAGATGAGCTTGTGACGGCGCTGACATTGCTAAGGCCTACTTGCGGTCGATGGCGGGTCTACGGCATCGGGCAGCGCGGTGGCGACGGCGACGATGGCGAGAGAAAGAGGAGAAAAATATAATTTACTACACGAGGAATTTTTCAAACTAGGGGCTCCCCTTACGATAGTTTTGGTGTGCTTTGTCCAAGGGGTTGGTAGATATATATAGGAAGAAAAACTCCCCACATCTACATCAACTAACAATATGGTACATTAACTAATGAGCCTAAATAATCATTAAAGCCCATTAGTAAATAAATACATGGGTCTTTAGGATTTATTAGGATTATTGCACATGGGCTTTGAGCGTTGGAACAAATGAGAGATTTATTATTTTCGGAATTAATTAATTTCATGGATAAAATAATTCTACAAAAGTCCAGAATTAATATTTAAGCCACGAAAAATACTCCGAGACCTCCGAAAATTTGGAGAAAATTCTCAGAGACACTTTGGAACATGATGAACCCAAATAAAGTATTTGGAGCTCATAAAAAGATTGTTGGGAACTTGGAACATAAAGATTAAGGTGAAGGAGGTAGGAATGAAATTCCAGAAAGAAGCTGAAAAATTCCTAGAGATAGATATTCGTCTCCTAAACGTATAAAAAACACACATTTTGCACATACAAACACGAGGTGCAACCAGCATGAATACAACAAACATGTTTCTACCTTATGATAAATTTTAAATTAATGATTTTTTTATTTTCCTATGTTTTCATGTGCACAAAAATTCACACATAAATCATTTTAACTCTATTCTCAAAAGTGGCAAATTTTGGGGTGTTACAATTCTACCCCCCTTAAGATGAATCTCGTCCCCAAGATTCGGAAGACGTTGACTAAGATATAGGGATACTCCGTCTTTGGATTCTTCTTTACTTCCTCGTGTAGTTCCATCGTCATGATAAGGATCCCACTTTACTTTGCACACCTGTTGACCTTACTCCAATAACTTACCAAAAGGATTCCAAAATTCTGATAGATACTCCAAACGATACTCAGGTAACTTCATTCACTAAGCACCTTTCCCATAATACCAATTTTCTTCCTAAAATATTTATCTTCCAACAGAGCCTGACGAAGCTCTTAGTTAGAAGAAAATTCTACCACCAACCTTCAAAACATTAATGATTTCAGTCAAGTTGCTCAAACTTGAAATAAAATTCTTAGTCCTTGGTGTCACCCGAACCTTCTTAGCATGACTCTCCATTGCTAAGGGCATCGGCTGCGACTTTTACTTCTCCAAGTGATAGCACTTTTCTATGTCATAATCAATTTCATTCCAACGAGGATAACACAAGCTCAAGACCAACTTAGTGAAGATGTCCTGTAGATTCTTGTGACCCTCCTATATGTCACTTTTACTTCCAAGAAGATATTACTTCCATGCTCCATAATGGATACCTCCAAATAACTGGTTAGGTAGTTCAACTCACATTCCTTAGTTGACTTAATGAACAAGCCTCTACTTTTCCTCTCGTATAAGGGAACATTCCACACCCTAACAAGGTGCATCCTTGTAGTTATGAAGCTCTCATCCGGATCTGGCAAAGCTAATACTTATATTTTACTTCAACCTCTTCTTGGGCTCCGTCGAACACTTACCTGAGGTTTCTAGATCCAAACTAACTTGAAAACTTCTCCAGTAGCTCTATCAAAATCTTGATGATCTTGGTTAAACCTTTGTTGAACCTTCAATCAAACATCATTGAAACTCTGAGTTTCTCTCACATCATTGGGTACCACCACGCTTTTGCTGCACAAACTAGAATGTAGGATACTTCACCTTACAAATTCTTCAACTTGGCTACCCCCCTTAAGAAAAGATAAACTAGGGGACACTAAAGTATAGTTTGCACCTCCTTATAGATGAGTTAACTAATATTAAGACGTTCTGTCATCCCAATGATACTCCTGTGTATGGGTAAGAACAAGAAATCTGGAATTCCTCGCGAGCAGAAAAACAGCAGCGTCGTAAAATGGCTATAACTCAAATTCTGTTAATCCTATGATGTTGTAGCTTATACCGTTGGAAAGCTTATAAAATTCTCCATAACTTATTTATAGAACACTTTTCCAAATTCTGCAGTTTAGGTGGTCGAAAACAGTGCACAATAGAAACTGATCTGGGTTTCAAACAGCACAAATGCATCTGCTTGTGATTTTTGTATCTCCATAACTAAAATAGCTATCAGGATGATTCTTGTGCTCAAAGAAAGATATTGAAGTCTACTATTGTCCAAAATTTTCTCATGATTTTTGGTCATCCAAGATTAGAGATATAAGCCGAAGAGTGTAGACTGCTCTGAAAGGATAGGATAGGGAGAACAGAAGAAAACCATAGCCCAACTATTTATTTTATTGATCCTTATACCTTAGGCCTATAAACTAAATGAAATTATGGGAACACCCAACAAGATCATTGCAATCATTACAAAAATCCAAAACAATCATAAGCATAATGACAGTTCAACAAATCAATAAAGGTGCACACTCAATTATTGACTCAACTTGCGATACTATCGTCCTCATTATACTAAGGGTAACAATCCTAAGACTCATCTTTAGATTACGCAAGAAGATGGTGAGGAACAGTTCTAAAAGCATATCAAATCAAGGAGTAAAGATGATAACAAAGTCTTTAAAATAAGCACCAAGGTAGAGATGAATAGCAAGGGTAGAGATATAGTAGAGAAGAAAATATCAAGGTTTATAGAGCAAGGGTTTTTGTAGCAACTTCTAAACCTTAGAACGACCAGTTCCTACTAGGCTTGCATCCTACAGTCAGCATTGCTCTGATACCATTCTGTAGCACCCGGTTTTAAGAACAAAACTAGATACGCACCATATGTGAGCCTAGAAAGTCAAATCTCACATATAGCTACAAATAAAGGTAATATCAAAAGACAATGCTTAAATACATAGCGTATTAGTATAAAGATTATAACCTCAGAGTATAGATGGCGGAAAGACGACTCCGATCTTCAGGTGAAGACTCCAAATACACAGGGACAACTGACTGGTTGATCACAAGCCTAATTCCTCCAAACTCTAGCAATTTGGTACCCATCTAGGATTTTTATCCAAATAATTGAAAAATAAAGCAAGCGTAAGTACATGTCGTACTCAACAAATATAACATGGGGTTCATGAGGCTCAAAAGGCTGACACTGGTTCACTGCGATTAGCTTTTAATGAGTCATAATTTTAGCAATTGAGTAGCAACAAGTTTATCACAAGCCCATAAACACATGATCAGGTAACACATGAGTAATGAATAGCATAAACAGTAATCATTAATGAGCATATTCATTATCAGTATCATCCGTATCATCATCATTAACCATTAGTGATCATCTATTCCGTAAATGTTTCAAGACCTCTCGTGACCGTGAGCACGGCTGATATACCAGTTTTACACTCTGCAAAGGTTGTACACTTTCATTGTGAGTCGTGATTTACCCTTGAAAGCATCTAGGCCGCTCGTGACCGTGAGCGACGACGGCGACGACGACGAGGGCGAGAGAAAGAGGAGAAAAATATAATTTACTACACGAGGGATTTCCCAAACTAAGGGCTTCTCTTATGGTAGTTTTGGTATGCTTTGCTCAAGGGATTGGTAGATATATATAGGGAGAAAATCTCCATACATCTACATCAACTAGCAATATGGTACTAATTGATGTTACACCCTCCACATTAACTAATGAGCCTAAATAATCATTAAAGCCCATTAGTAAATAAATACATGGGCCTTTAGGATTTACTAGGATTATTGCACATGGGCTTTGAGCGTTGGGACAAATGAGAGATTTATTATTTTCGGAATTAATTAATTTCATGGATAAAATAATTCTAGAAAAGTCCAGAATTAATATTTAAGCCACGAAAAATACCCCGAGACCTCCGAAAATTTGGAGAAATTTCTCAGAGACACTTTGGAACATGATGAACCCAAATAAAGTATTTGGAGCTCATAAAAAGATTGTTGGGAACTTGGAACATAAAGATTAAGGTGAAGGAAGTAGGAATGAAATTCCAGAAAGAAGCTGGAAAATTCCTAGAGATATATATTCGTCTCCTAAACGTATAAAAACACACATTTTGCACATAGAAACACGAGGTGCAACCAGCATGAATGCAACAAACACGTTTCTACCTTATGATAAATTTTAAATTAATGATTTTTTTTTATTTTTCTATATTTTCATGTGCACAAAAATTCATAAATAAATCATTTTAACTCTATTCTCAAAAGTGGCAAATTTTGGGGTGTTACACTCTCGGTGGCAGCAAACTAACAGAGTGCTATGATGGCATTAATTTTTACTGTAGCAGCTGAAAACATTGTTTATACGGGGATTTGGTAAAAGAAAAATACTGCTTCGACTAAAAAAAAGACCAGCCAGCCAGCCGAAGCTGACCAGCCGAACACGCCATAAGTGCCATGTTTGGTTGTCTTACCAAAATATTGACTTGTACCTACACTTTTGGTTTGCCCTAAAATTAGCTTAGAAAATAGTGATCTTCAACTTTATAGAAAGAAGATTAATCTTCTGCCGTAGAGAACACAGTTTGCGGAGCTGTTGCATGCTGGTGCCCGTTTATTCGAATGAAATAATGAAGATGGGAAACCACAAACCAACGATAGTTTCAACTTTTTTTTTTTTTTTGACAACAAACGATACATAGTTTCAACTTTTAAGCTAGGCCACGTGATGCTGATGGATATATGCATGCAATGCAAGCACGCATGGATGGAGCAGGGGATGGAATCTATATATATGGTAGGAGCGGGAGAAGCCGTACAGTAATCCGTAACATCCTTGTTTAGGGCCTATTATTCTATCGTTTGGTTTTAGGCTTATAATATAGTGTTTTTTTCTTACACTAAATTAGTATCACTTGGGCTTATTAACACCGAACATATAGTCTCTGGTGTCGCCACCAATGGACGGATGGATGAGTACGTAGTACTATACCGCTATCATTATCATCAGAGGCCATGATGGCACTGGGCGCAGGGCATGCATGGCGTAATAAACAAGGGCGCCCCACCACACCACCCCGGCCACCCCCAGAGCCCGCCCCACTGCAGGTAAAAGCGGCAAGCCGTTGGAGGCGACAGCCGCACGGCAGGTCGGCGGGCAACCCCACCACCGCCATCAACACCACGCCGGACGGCCGGACTCCGGCAGTCCGGGCGGGCGATGGGCGAGCAACCACACGTTCCACGACGACGACGAGCGAGGAAGGCGCGTTGCCCACCTGCCGCCATTCGCTGTGGATTCCTCCTCACTCACACCATGCTTGCAATGCGTTGCACTGGGGCTGTGCCGTGCTGTGCCATGTGTCACATGCCCATGGGCCGGCCAGTCCGTGCGTCGCGGCGGGCCGGCACCTCACGTGCCGCTTTTATTCCGTGCTCACCGCGTCTCTGTCTGCTGCCCCTACCGCTACCGGCCATGCATAATGCATGGTACATAATACCTGTTCCGTGCAAACGTTCTTTTAATCTCAAAACATGTTTCCATAACAAATACATCATGGTATGAATTTGGTAATGATTTGTATAAACCTAGTGGAACTTATAAAAGTTTAGCTTCATGATATGTAGTTATTTTGAGTCGGAGAGAGTACATACTGTGTAGACAGTTGCAGTGGCGAATCTAGGATTTTAACTTTAGGTATGCCGCTAAAACAACGTTTTATATATAATTTGGTAAATCTATTTTAGCAATTCGGTAACAATTATAAATTTTACAACGTGATTTGGTATACATATACTAAGTAACATGATAAGACTTAAATTCAAAGATTAAGTTGAAACTATCTACTAGATACAATATAAATAGTTCAAAAGTCATACCGATAGTTTAAATATAGGCATAAAATAGTACAAGAGGCTTACAATGCTATTTTTTCAGACTATTTTATTCGACGCTTTCCAAGAAATATGAATGTCTTACTATATCTTCTTCATCAATCAGATCAACCACCGATCTTCCACCACTAGTTCAACCTGATTAGGTGGAGGATTAGAAGGTTCAACTGGCTATGAATGTTACCAAATAGCTTTGAATGTAGAAAATAATTTTCTAAAAAACACGAAGAGCAAAGATTAAAATTTACCTAACCAAAATAGTGGATCAAGACGATAAGTCCTGGCTGGCGCAACCGTATATTCTACAGATAGGACGTGGGAATTAGATGGCGATCCTCCGATCCATCATTTAGAGCATGGCGGAGGGCAGCAGGGCACCAGGGGTCGTGGCCGGCCGGGGCGTCACAGACTCACCTGTCAGGCGGCGATGCACGTGTTCCTCCGTGGCTCCCCGTCTGATCGAGATTAAATTAGGAAATTCGAACGTATACGGAGCGCACATACCAGACGTTTGGACTTTAGAGAATTGGAGGTCCCTTGCCACATGGTGTCCCGTCATCATGCGACGGTGTCCACGTATATTTTTTTTCTTTTTTTTCTTTTTAACAAATACAGCGTATATACAATATAATAATATATATACTACTGCTGGCCAGGTTTGCAGGGTATGCCGGTGCATACCCGGCATACCCTGTGGCTACGCCACTGGATAGTTGCTTGTCAACATGTACATGTGGCAGGTTCCTCGGTTCGCCATCTGTCCATGTCCATGTGGCAGGTTCCAACAGTTGGCCATCTGTCCTTTTGTTTAGCGGCTACGGTTCCTAATCCTGGCGAACTAAAGTTTTTTTTTCTCTCTCCCAATGGACCGGCAACCGATAGTGCATGTTTCTAATTGATAAAGAGAAAGTGTTTAGGTTTTTAGAGGCGGTTCTGTATAAACTCGTCCTGCTTTTCACATGATGTTCTTTGGGAGTGTCTTTCTCAAAAGACATGCGGTATATGATTTATGAACTTGCTTGTGCCATCTTTTACATATCAAAGCATTACAACATTTCAGAAGGGTAAGATTTGTGTGTAACCGCTCACAAGAGCCAGCTTGGTGGAACCTATGAGTTTTATCTGTATTTAATGGGTTGCTAAGCATTTCCAGTGACATGTCAATGTTTGTTAAGATGAGGATAGAGAAGTTTCCTATAGATGAATCTCTTGGCTCAGTTTCAAACTCTAGATAAGTCATAGAATTAAATGTATATGAAAATAGAATGAAACTAAGGCATTAAAGATGTTTGTTTCATCCATGTACCATATTGCATTTTGTGCGGCATGATATTCTTGAAAACAATGCTAAAATTTTTCAATTGGCTTTGGAACACGGAGAATTTTTCTGTTTCCTTCTTGTTTCTATGAAAATGAGCTCAGTTTTAAAAATTTCCTAATCTGCAAAACTCCTATTCCAAAGAGACCCTCGTGGTCTTTCCCTCTATTCGGCTGGTCGTAAAGCCGTTTATGCTGATTTATATGGCTGATTTTTTAGGGAGAAAATTATTATATCATAGCTTATAAACTGGCTTATAAGCTGGCTTTTACGAGCAGCCGAACAATCCTGATAGTATTTATGACTGGGGTCCCCACTCCACTCTCACTAAAGAACAACCAGATGCGTTCAGAGTCCAAAATTCGACCGAGGGAGGGAGAGAGACCGTGATGATGAGTACAAACGGCAGCCTTTGACAGAAAAAAAATTAAAAAGAAAGCATAGTATAATTGAGTAGAGTACTGCGTGATTAAAGGCTTAACCACTACTGTCTCTTGCTCGCTTTTCGTTTATAACTCCTGGCCTCACAAATAAACGTAGTAGTCTAGTGGAGTAGGATGCGTGAAGAGATGCCGTTGATTGCTCGCCCATGATCTCCCACAGATCCTTGTTGCTACAACTCCCGGTCATGGCCATATTAATCAACGAGGCAGGGCCGGTCCTTGATGGCCTCACATGGCCACCAGCTAGCACGTTTAGTCCCTTTCCCTCTCACACACACAGACACAGTCAGTCACCCGTGCTGGATCGCGTCCACGACGACGACGAGCCTGGTAGGAAGATGCCATTTTCGTCTATTTATATTCATTTATATACATATATATAAATATACTCCTATTGATACATATTTCCCTTCATTTGTCCACCAACGGCATCATCGTTATTGTTATTAATTAATACAGTATGATCATGGGGCCTCTGGGGATCGGACAGCTCACACATGGCTTGATGTTCTCTCTTTGGCTCCCATCGCTGCACCTCCCTTTTGTGGTCAAACTTGTATTATACTATTGAGGCCTACGTGCTAACAAAACCATAGATTATCGTTAACTTGGGTTTGATTTCGCTTTGTTTAGGGTTGCAACATCTAGCTCCTATGGCCTCGTTCACTTCGCTGATAAAACAAGCTGAAATACTGTTCCGGCTGATTTGTTGTGAAAAGAAAACATTGTTTCAGCTGAAAAGACAAGCCAAAAAGTACGGATTATAAGACAAACAAACAGGGCCACACCTTGTTAGATTCATATCAAACGGCTTTGGGTGTGTGTGTGAGGGGATATGTTCATGGCGGAGACGAGAAAACAAAGATATAGACTTATAACATCTCTTGCATAGATTCAAACTTGTTAGAGCATCCCGCGTGCTAAGTCAGACGCAATTCTAACACATCGGGTTAATTATGTGGTGGATACAGGGTGTTGCCAACCATCATATATGGCACCTGGAATCGCTCTATTATTAAGTGAAATCCGGAGTGTGGTTCCATCTATCCTTACGCCTTTATACACCATAGAGGAAAACATCCAATGAACATGAGTTGGTGATGACGGCGTCAATATGTTGTGACATCGACGATGCCAATTGCTTCACTAGTCGAGGGGTGAGGCGCCTAACTCACCCAAACTTCTTCCGCTGACTCGCTATATCTATACTTTATTTCAAGCTCAATGGCTTTGTGACCTTTATGTCTCCGTTTTCTCCCTTCAGTCGATCGTACTGCGATATATTATGGAAGGGTAATATTAATCATATTACTTTATTTGTTTTCATGGTCACGATTCAAGGAACATGATTAACGTCATGATATACGAATCTGATGGTCGGTCAACTTAATAATATAGATACATCGGTAACACACAAATACACTTTACTTGTTAAGTCGTTCTACCAAATGTTCTCATTTCACATCAAACAATAGAAACCTTTTGTACACACATTTAGGTAATGGGAATAAATGAATAATGCAAAACCCATTTAAAAGGAGCATAGTACACCATTACTGGAAAAGCTAACTATTATTTCATTGCTAAACTTAGAAATAGTACCAGCTCAACAAGTTTACATCTATACGTATGACTCATTGCACGGAAGTTTACATAAATGTGAAAAATGTTACTGTACAACATTGATTAACAATAGTAGTATGGAAGTAAAATAGAGCATTTTAAGGTAATCCAAACTATAGCGTGAGCCGTCCACTATAAGGTTATCCAAGTTTTGGCACCTCTATCACAAAAAGAGGTGTTGGTACTATAACCACTCATTACTTCGTGTGCTATTAGACCCAAAATCAATTATTGCATAACAATCAAGCACTGCGATAAGTTTTAGTTGGCACATGCTGTTTTCGGGACTGCGGTCAATAATAAGGCATGGAGGATTTGATTTGCTCCATGAAATTAATATTCTTATTGGCCATTTATTTTTCTTAAAAGGTCATATCAAAATGCGTATAGCAATGGAAATGAGAACTAATAAACCAGGACGAAATTCTGATAATCTTCTGATCGTGGAGAAAATATGTGCAATATGCATGCCTGTTTTTTTTAAGACTATCATGGAAAATTCGAACTTGTTTAGATATTTGAATTATGATGCATGGACTGGATATCTGAGTTTGCAGCACAGATATTTTCCTCCAACCACAACATTTCTTTTAGCATGTTATAAAACACATTTCTTTTAGCATGTTTAATCTCGTGTAAGTTGCATTTTGTTTGTTGGCATTTCTACTCTAAGAAATGTAGGACCATCCTGTTCGTTTATGTCGGGTTCATGAACCCGGGGTCCCTTGGGGACCGGCTTCCACGCCAAGGTTCGACCCAAGAGTCTAAAGCGACAGGCCGGAAGGGCGGCCCAGTCACCGACCGGAAGGTCTGGCCGAAGAGGAACAGCGCCCTCTCATCGGCTGCTTCGGCCCACCTCTCCGACCAGAGCGTTCGCTTCGACTCCAGCCGTTACCGGACGGCCTCTCCGATCGGAAGGTCTGGCCCAAAACACTACTTCCGACTCCGACCCCGCGTCTCCGACCGGGGATCGCAGGAACCCTGCTCACCGCTCTTCTCCGACTGGCGCACTCAGAGCCGACTGGAGCCATCTGACCGGGGACGCCTGCTCGATAGGAACTAGAAGACGTGCGGAGAAAGGCAAGGCAAGGCTCACAAGTCAAAACCACTGTACCAAGGACCATACCCTGCACGAAACGGTACTCTGCAGCCACCCTGACATAAACAGTATTGTAGGCGCCGACATCCCCCTCTATAGTATTGTAGGGGCCGCCAAAACTCCCATATGGTAAGGCCCCCACGTGTCTCTGGGCATCGATAGCGGTATGGGCGTCAGGATTTACCGTGCCGGGTGAACATAGCGAGACTCCTCACATGTCTCTAGGCATCAAACAGTATTTGCAGGCACCGACGTCCACCATCCCTGAAAAAGGCAGCACGACCTCTCTGACATTCTACAGTGACATCAACAGTGTTGTAGGCGCCTACCATTATCTTGTACCCCGCTGGTGTGGGCAACAAGGCTCGGTAGGCGTGGGCAACAAGGTTCGGTAGCATATGTACCCTCACCCTCTCACTTGTAAAGCCATCCCCTTTATCTATAAAAGGGGACACGTCCCCTCTAATAAAAGGGAGAGCCCTTCTTGAAGACAACCACACCGATCAAGTTCACTAGCTCACGACCGCAGAACCACCGGGTTCGGACTCCAAGCACACGCTTGAACACTTAGCCCATAGTGTAGCTCCTGTCGCTCTTGACCCTTCCGACCGGAGCCGACCGGACCTCCTGTACACCCCTTCTTCCTCCTTCTTGTTTGTAACCCCACTGCAAACTTCGAGCACCTGGGCTCAGGAATAAAGTCACTGACCGACCCAAACTAAACGTAGGACACGTTACCTGAACCAGTATAAATCATGTGTCATTGAGTGCTAGGCCACCTCCGATCACAACGTACTACAAAACTACAAATATTCACTAGTTGGTCACTTTCTGCACCGACAGTTTCGTTGTAAACGGTCGTGGATTATTTACTGCTGGCTGGTTTGGTGTGAGAGAAAAATAATGTTCCAGCTTATAATCCACGATCGTATACGAGCAAACGAACATGCTGAAATTTTTGGCAGTACTACTGCATCCATACTCATTTTTTTACAAGAGCATACATGCAAGTAATTCCCCTGTACTAGTTCCCATAGAACAATAAGCAGGTTTCTACACACAATTTATTTCAGGAAAAATACCATGAACAGTAGTGCAAAAGATTCCAAAATAATAATAATTTAAATGCATAACAAATACACAAGGACTGCACAAGGCCACCAGCCTGAATTCCAGAAGACTGCACAAGGAACAAGAGAGGTGGGGGTGGAGTACAACAAATTCTTTCAATTACATAGCTTATCAATTAGGACTTATCAGTCAGCCAACAGTATTTTCCTCTTATAACAAACTAGTATCAGTTAGACTTATCAGTCTAGAAATCAACCAGCGAACAGGCTCTTAAATGTCAACAGTCAGCCTGTTCGCTTGTTGGTTTCAGCAAGGACTTATCAGTTAATCAATAATGTTTTTCTTTCACAATAAATCAATACCAACCGAACTTATCAGTTCAGAAACCAACCAGCGCGAACAGGCCGAGTATACCTAACGACCACCTAAAACAAAAAAAAAAGTTTGGAGAAAAAAAAACCCAAAAGACCCTATGACCAGGCACAAGATGAAAAGGACCCAATTTGCTAAGATCAGCAATCATGCCACTGTGTTTTGCCGTGCAGGCCGAAAATAAATCAATTATTTCATCCTGTCCTGTCTCCCACCTGCTTTTGCTCAAACTGTTTCCCACATGCAACATTATTAAAAAAATTCAAATATATATATTCCACCTCCTTCTCCGTATATACATACACTAACAATAGCATCCTTTTCAGTTGTGATATAAAAAAGGAAAACCAATAAAATAATGTCCCCTTGCGGGTAAGCTGTCTTCCCTCTGGTGTGGTTTGTGGTGCCCCATCATTTTCGGGCTATTTAAGGCACCCATTCCCCTCCATTCCCTTCCTTCCTCCTCATCCAACACAGGGAGCTCCACTCAAAGCTTGAGCTTTATTTTTTCTTGTTTTGTTTTATTTTCTTGGTAGGAGTAACAGTAGTTCCTGGCTGCCTTCTTCCTCTATCCTAGGAGGAGAGGAGAGAAATCCAGAGGCAAAGCTTCAGGTAAACATGGCACCCTCTCCCTCTCCCTGTGTTCCATCCCTTCTGAATAGCGGAGATCTGTTCTTGTTTGTTCTTGCACCAGTTCATCTTAGCTAGCAACATGCCTGTGCCTTGCTGCAAATCTCTCAAGGGTTTGATTTTTTTTTGTGAGGCCAGTGGTCACAGATCTTCCCAACACTAGTTTCATGTCTAAATAACATGCTGCTTGCACAAATCTGATTCAAGATTCATCTTTTACGAGGAAAAATCCTTCATCAAGCTTCACCTCACAATATACTTCTCAATTTTTTTACCTTGTCCTGTTTTTGCCCCTTCAAACTTAGATCTGGCATACCTGTTGATGAAATATCTCATCATTTTCTTCGTGGTCAACTGAACTCATGTAGCTCACTATTTCTTGCCATGTGTTTGTTCTTGCAGGGTTTGTATAAATTCTAGATCTAATCGACTAACCAGAAAAACCAAAAAGAAAGCGAGAAAAGCATGAGTCACTTCGCCGCCGCCATGAAGAGCCCCCTTGCCGTCGCCGCGCCCGCCGCCACCGGCGACGCTAAGAGCCCGCTCTTCTGCCCCAAGCCGCGTCGCCCCGTGGCGCCCCTCCGGTGCCACCAGAGCGGCGGGTTCTCCGAAGCCGGCATGGATCTGCTCGACCTCCTCCTCTCAAAGGTGGGATCTTTTTGCCTCGTCGCTCGGTCGCTCCCGGATTTCCCTCTGTGTTTTTCTAGTAAAGCATACAAGGAGCTGACGTTTTTCTGTCCGAACGTTCTTCGGCAGGGAGAGGAGAGCGGTCTGTCGGCGGCGTCCCAGCAGCCGCCGCTGTTCTGCGGCTCGCCACCGCGTCGAGCGTCGAATCCGGTGGTCCACGACAGCCGGTTCGGCATGGACTGCCCGCCCGTGCCCATGCCCATGCCGGGGCTCCCGGTGGTGGCCGCCGCCCCGGTGGCCGTCCAGCGGCCGACCCCGCGCCCGTCGGTGGCGGCGCCGTCCATGTCGCCGCGCGGCGCGGCCGGGTGCGCCCGCGCCCGGTTCACGTTCCAGCCCGCCGCGGTCCGCGTCGAGGGTTTTGACTGCCTCGACCGCAGCCGCGGCGGCCGCGGCCATGGCATCACCGCCATGGCCTAGATACACATACAACACCCCAAGTAACCCAGAGAACCCTCCTCATCCTCCATCCATCCATGGCGCAAAAGAGCCATCCATCCTTTGCTACCACAAGCACTTGTTTGGAGGAGAGGGGAGGGGAGAAATTGAGAGGATCAATTCGTCCTTAATTTTAACCCCCCTAAAAACTACTACTTATATATAAATCCGTCCCATCCATCCATCTTCCCACCCAACCAACCAATCCATCCCAACAATCATAATGAGTTTAGGTAATTTTACCACAGATCTTTTTTGTATGTAAATAAAGTTTCAGGTTCAGGTTCGTCATCATGTAAATTCGGGAGCACTACTAGCTGGGGAAGGGAATGAAATTGGGTAGAAATTAGAGGGAGGAGCAGGGACAAAAAAGAAGAAGAATGCCCCTCTTGGATTAATCAAGATTTCCTCATCTGTCCCTGCCCCTTCTCTCTGGGAGGAGGATTGGTTTAGTCATTGGATTAGGTGGGAGGGAGGATGGGATTAGTTAGGTAATCTGTCGTAGTTCATCAATCAAGATGCTTTCTGTTTTTTTTGGTTTTTGATGATGGAAATTGTTTTTGTCCGTCCGTCCATGCAACCAAGAAATTTCTTCCAAGGCCATGGAGAATCTGTACAAAAGAGTGGCTACCTACATGTGGAGAGAGTTGAGTTTGTCTGAGAGCAGCAGCAGCAGCAGCTAGGTTTAAATCAGTCAGTCAGTGGATGAGCTGAGAGAGACGAGACATGCTGAGAGGGTTATTATTTGTGATATTTTCTTTTCTTTTCCTGATTTTGTATATTGTAATATCCTGCTGGATTTCCAATGAATCAACCTGTATAATAGTTATTATTATGAATCATGCTACATGAATGATTATCTTCACCACCAGCACCAGCAGCAGCACCACCCTGGAATTCAGACTTTTCTGTCCGTGTGCTGTGCCTGTGCTGATTGTGATTTCTCTAATGGTGGTTGAATGGTCCCATGTCAGTCATCAGTCGACGAGAAGAGCCACCACCACATGGTTTCCATGTGCCGAAGCAACACGGACTGAGGCGATAATGACGGTGACGTGTCAGTGGCTCCTGCTAACAAATACTACAATTAATCAGTAGCCGCTTGTTGGCTTTGCTTTCACGAGTCAGGTCCGCAGCTGACTCATGCAGAGAGGGATTTCAGGCCACGTTTAAGCAGCAGACGAGGGGATTAGCATGACAAAAAAACTCTCGCTGGATGGATGTCGTTGTCACCCCTCTTAAATCTCTCGCCCCTGGTTGGGGCTCACTGATTTGGGCCTGGATGAGCTGAGGCTCATCTGCTGAAGTTTCAGTAGTTTTTCTTGTTTTCTATGTTTAGTCAGTCAATCAGTGTGCTGGTGAGAGAGACGGCCTGGCTGCTGGCTTTGCTTGGTGCGTGCTTGCTCGCAGAAATTCAGAGTTGAAATGGCAAGCGGAGGGAGAAGGAAAAAAGGACGGGTGAGGACATGTCTGTCCGTGTGGCGTGTTGTTGCAGCGTGGTGTTGCTGTCTCTTGCGGCCAGGCCATGCCTGGAAAAGAGGTCAACCTGACAGAGAGGCAGCAGACGCCATGGAAAGGTGCAAACTGCAAAAGGACGCTGCAACGGCTTGCGGGCTTGTTGCAGCTATTCCTAAAATTTTGTAAAATTTTTCAAGATTCTCTGTCACATCGAATTTTTAGAAGATTTTCTATCGCATCGAATCTTTGGACGCATGCATTAAGCATTAAATATAAATAAAAAATAAAATTAATTACATAGTTTAGACGAAATTCACGAGACGAATCTTTTAAGTCTAATTAAACTATGATTGGACACTAATTATTAAATAACAGTGAAAGTGCTACAGTATCCTTTCCTAAAAAAATTTCGCCAGCTAAACAAGACCTAGGAGTTTGAGCTCCCTCCGGCCTGCAGATTGAGCTCACTTTGCACTGTAGGAGTACAAATCTAAAGGTTCAAATTCAAACTTGATGGAAGAAGGAAAGAAAGGCAAATGGATCGTTGGCCTTTCCAATTACTCTAGCTCAGCCCTTGTTTAGTTGGAGGAATTTGGATTTTGGGGCTACTGTAACATGTTCGTTTTTATTTGGCAAATAGTGTTCAAACATGGACTAATTAGGCTCAAAACGTTTATCTCGCAATTTCCCACTAAACTGTGCAATTAGTTTTTCTTTTCGTCTACATTTAATGCTCCATGCACGGGCCACAAACATTCGATGTGACAGGTACTATAGCAACTTTTTAGAAGTTGAGGTAGAACTAAACAATGGCTCACTTAGGATTTTTGCTTTGAAATATCAGTGAGGCTTTGTTTGGACTCTGGACATCCGCGCCAATCCCGCAGGGGCAGAAAAGGGAATTCGTAGAATGTACGCGGCGCCCCTGCCCGTAGAGGATCCGGATCCAGACAGCGTGTTTGCGTCAACGGGCTCGCTCGGGGCAGCGTCGTCACTTCACTTGGCCGGAGCCGCTGGTGCGTGTAGCAGCTGAGCTGTCCACGCCAGTGGTGGTGGTGGGGCCCAGGCGTCCCTAGATCCCATCTCATGCGAATGCGAGATGCGACCGTCGGGGTGCGTGCGTAAGGTTGTTGGACGGCACGGCAGGGGCAGAGAGCAGCAGAGGCACTGAGGCAGCATTCAAAATATCGGTACGGCCTCACGGTCACACTGTATCTGTATAAATATTCTATTCTCCTGCTGTCAGGACTAACGGCGCGTTTGAATGGAATACACAAATTTCATATTTGAAATCCGTTTGATTTTATGAAAAAACAGAGGGGAAAAATGGTCATTTGGATTTCATTTGAATTTGGCGTCGAATTTCATTTGAATTTGGTGTCGCAAGCATGCCTTGCGTCGAGCACTACTACTACCACCTGGTCAATGGTCATGGCGTGCTCCTCCTGCTGTTGCGCTAGAAAACCGCAACTGGCTTCAGCATCGGTAGACCATAAACGATCGTGGATTATAATTGGGAATAGTATTTTTCTTTCACACCAAACCAGTCAGCAGTAAATAATTCAAGATTCAGCCCAGCCAGCCGAATATGCTGCTTGATTGACCGTCTGCTCTGCTCCGAGAGGCACATGGTATTTTTGATATGACAAATTTCTCTGTTATTCTGTTTCCTGGGGTTCCAATTCGTGTGAATAAAGCCTGTCTCCACGGTGGTGAGACTGAGATCCCAAGGAATTATATTCCAAGTGAAAAAAGAAGAAGAAAAATAAATTATATTCCAAGTGAAAAAATAAATTTAAAAAGAGCTCCAGTCGTGTCGAGCGCAGAGCGTGCATGATCAATTCCAATATTCTACACAGGACGTCTTGATAGATCTCTCAATATCTCGTGCCTGCTGCTACTTTCAGTATGGGATTCTTCTGGCTATGGCTATGCAGTAGTACAGACTACAGAGGCAGCACTACCTCGCAGCAGCTAATAGTTTTCTGCAAGTGTGCTATAACTGGACTGCACAAGATATCTCAGTAGCTTCCAAACAACTAAAGTTTGACAACAAACCGCCACAACTCACCGCCAAAACAACCACCACCAACAACGATGACGACAACAACAATATTCATTCATTCTGCATGCAAAGGATATGGCACCTACCATTTACAATCTCACTCACGCCTCACAGGCTGCAACAACCGCGCAGCCTGCATATAACCCCTATTATTATTCTTTCCAGAAATCTGACCGTTTCGGCCTTGTTCGGCTGGCTGGCCGGCCAGCCCACCCACGAAAGCACTGTTCACATAAACAGTGTTTTCAGACAGAACGACAATCAGCCAGAACAGTATTTTCCAGTCCTGCCGAACATGCGTGTAACAGAATCAGTATGCCAAAACCGAGGCCCAAGAGGAGTCATGGAAATAGGTGCAGGCACTTCTCGGGCGGTCCATGTCTACTCATTATTGTTGGCAGCTAGTCAGGGGTGTTCTATGGATTCAGCTTCCATACTTCACAGCCTTGCATGTAATGGTTGGGTTTAGGATATCGTCCTGGCTTTGGATCAACCGGATCTCTAAGCTGCTGGTTGATGGGTCGAAGCCAGCCATCTTATAGTCTTCCACAGTTCTTTTCAGAAGTGCCTGCATAAGTCGTAATAATATTATAAGTAAACTTCGAATAGCTATTACTGACAATAGTAGTGCCACAAACAGTCCAGTAGGACGTTTCCATTAACTGGTCAAAACTGACTTGTTTTCTTTTACATTTTACACATGGAAACCTTATTAAAAGAACACGTACATGAGTTTGAATAGCACCTGAACAAAACCATGGCATGAGTGATATACTGAATTATTGATATGAGAAGGGTAGGCCAGAAACAGAAAGTCAGCAGGAGGCTGTATAAGAAACTAAACACAAGGAACTTTGCCCTACTTGTGACATGAAATTTTTGTCTTAGTCTATATGTGAAGAAAACCCATGAAATACGTAACCGAATATCAATAGTGCTACTACACCATGCTGCCTGAATTCAGCATACAGAAGGCACAACAAACAGTGTTAAATTTCAGATCATAGTATAGAGCAGCATGACTGAGATACCTGCAAACTGGAAACTGCCAGTTCTGCCGCTTTCTCGAGGTTATCAGGATATTTCTGTGTAAATTACAAGTCAAGCAACCATGTTTTAGAAACAAGAAAACCATGACAAGATATGAATGTTAGTGGATGTTCTCCAGTACTTACATTACTCCATCCTAGTAGTAGAGCAGTCGTTAAATCTCCAGTTCCCTGCATAGCATTATGGAGCCAGGTGAAAATTTAATTTACACAAGTGATTGAATTATATAAACCAGTAATGATATAAACACCAATGAAGAAGGAAACTGGTCCGCATTTACTTCTTTTCTCTACCACTTCACTCAGAATTGGTTCATCCACTTCTCTAACATACTCCTATAATTAGGAGATACAGACTACAGAGTACTTCACAGGCACACATTTTCATTGTGCACCTGAAACAGTTCATCTCAAATGTTGTGCACTTGATTGTGTGATTATCTCTATTATCTCTACCATCCTTAATGCCACCAATTTTAATGGCAATAATACTCTAGATAACTATCATTAGAAGCTTGTAACTCATTTTGTGTGCTAATTATATTTTGTAATTACCTTTTGTGGCATGAATTCAACTTCCATATGCTCACTGACTACTCAGTTTAAATGGTTAACACAAGAAACTCCTATAAGAATCAGTCTAAATAAAAAAAACAATCTTCCTTACTCCACACTCCAATCTAGAAGTTTCTAGCGAAAGGATAGAGAGATATGAGTATACCGTGAAATATGCAGGTATCTTTGGTATCTCAATCTTAAATTGTTCTGGAGGTTGTTCCTGAACAAAATGATAAAGTCAATCTCCAGTATACATATAATATTACCATACCAAAACAAAAAAGAACATAAGTTTTGAACCAAATTACACGCATCTTCACTGCATCCATCTAAACAAGTAACCATCGTAAGCTAGACCTGACTTATATTTTACTTGCCAACCTTATAACTACTCAAAAGTGCAGCTTAGTTGGCCACTATTCCACATGAGTATATCACAGCCGTGAGACATCCTGCTGCATGGACTGGTAAGTAGTTCATAGCCAGCCAAAAAAAAAAAAATCTCAGCAGATGACCTGGATGTATACAAGTTCTGTTATTATTATATTAAAGAAGTATACGGTTTCTGTAGGCTCTGGTGTGTACGTGTATCTGCACATACTGCTCATAAGTAGCATGTGGATGTCTAAGTAACCTTGTAGCCACATAATTTTGTTTAACAGCTTTGTTGGACAAATACAATTTCATCTCAAGTACATTGCTAGTAGCATGTAGATAGATGTCAGCTGCACGATTCTATTGAAAGTGTACCTCTGTTTTTTTGTGACTTCCGATAAGGAGCAGCTTGTCTTCAGTAAGTGCACTAGTTATAACCACCTGGAAGATAATAGCAACCAAACACATGCATACACAACTTCATTACCAGCCCTTTAAAAAGATGACACATGGAACAAAAGAAGCAAACCATAGAGATCATGAGTTATTGTACGTAGGTGTATCCCACTGAACACATTTCACGGTTGATTTATCAGTTGGATAAGGGGCAAACCTTCTGTGGTCCGGCAGTGTGGAGGGTATTGCAAGCTGTCAAGCCATCTTGTTCGGAGGTGATCCTGTAAGTATATATCAATTCAGGAAAAAGGTGCATGCAATCTACCAATATGATAAATATGGTATGGAGACTCCTTTTCCTTCCATTTTTTCAAAAGAAGAGCATGGCTACCTCAATCCAGTAAGTAGTTCAATTTCAAATTGGTTAGGTGTAAGCATTGAAGCAACTGGAACAACCTGCAAATGGTTTGATGATAAAATGGTAAAATTAGGATGGCAAGATATATGGGGACTGCAAAGCACTATGCGTGTGCTGTGTGCCACAAGAATAAGAACTCAAAAATAGCAATTTTGAAATGAGATGCCTTAGCCAATTGTATTTCATTCCAAAGCAGAACAACAAAGGGAAAATAAACTAATAAGCCCAAGTTCTGATCTGAGTAGAAGGAAGAAAGGCACATAACTGTCTGTAGCCAGTTCTACAAGAGATATAGTATAAATAGTGTTCTATAAAATCAATTAACAGTCTAGTCTACAGAAGGGTCAAAAGGGAAAGTATAGAACCCGTGAGTGCCGCATGTTTGCATATAGTGAAAAAGCATGTATCTGTAATAAATAACAGCCTTGCCATTCTAAAAAGCATAAGGACAAGCAATTCCCATTATTTTGGTGTCATATGAGAAAAGCATAGAAGGCGAGAATGGGTTAAATCACCTTCTGTTGATAAACAGATATTAGCTCCTGAGGAACGTATAGTTTTCCTTCATCACCTAGAACTGGGTCGCAAACTGCAGCATGTTTGCAGTTAGCAAACAGGAATTAACCATGTCTAGTCAGTCTCTAGCTATGATCTGATTGAAGTTGTCCCAGTTAAAATTAAATTTAGTAAAGAAAAAGCAAGCATACAAATAACGAAAGGTGAGAAAAGATTACCATATACAAGATCAGGATTGACTGATCGTAATTTGTCAACAACTTGTAGCACAGTTTCTAAAAAGGAAACTGAGCCTATATAACCTGAGAACCATAAACAGCATGTCACTTTGTGCGTGATGGACCATATTTTTGGCAGTAAAAAGGCACTGATTTTTTGCTTGCTATCATGGCGAAATATCATTAGTGACCAAGCAATTAATCAACTTTCTCTTTCCTGGACATGAAGGATGGATAGGTCTAGTTAGAAGAGGTTATGAAAGTTTCACCTGTTAATAAATGGGTATAATGAAGCAACTGATTTTCCTCCAGTCCTTCAATAAGATCCCAGAGCTGTTTGCCATCGAGAACCTGACCTCTAAATGTTGGGTATCCTGAGATAACAGGTAATGGGGATTGTTTAGGTGTCCCAAGCAAATTGCACATGAGATTCTGTACATGTACGATATACCTTTACCTGTATGATTAGAAAACTGTACAGAGTTTATTGGATCCACATCAAAGCCAAGGAGTTGCAGGGGAAAGACAGCCGATTTGTTGCCAACATACCCCTGAATTGGAGCAATCACAGATTGAGAAGAGCATACTATCAAATAAGGAAGTGAAAATGCATAATGGTTCCTACTCTGAAACAAAATCCATGCAGATTATTTTGGCCGAACAAATCCCAAATGAAACACAAACTTGTGACCGCCCGTCATACAAAAGACAAAGCAAGTCATAACCACTGATCCCTCACACAAACGATTGTGCCGCCACTTAGTAAGCGACAATCACGCCGATGATGTGCGCACAAACGATTGTGCAACCACTTAGTAGCTAGGCGACAGTCATGCCGGCGATATGAGATCATGCGGAATGCATGGCTGCATCTTATATATACGGCATCAATCCATCAACACATCAAGGGAAGACCCAACCTAAACCTACACGCAGAAACTCATATTCAGACTCCATAGAGCTGTGTTCTTAGCCTAGTCCACATGGTAGGGCATACACAACCACTGCTTCGCCCCCGAATCTAAAACACAGCTCATGCACGCCATGAGAAGCGCAGCTACGCAAGGCCACATCCATGTGCGAATGCGCAAACCCATAGGCACGCCCAGAGCCCAACAGTCCGGGGTCCTCTATCATCGGGGGGAGCAAGCAGGAACCCAGGTAACAGATGGATGACAGGACGGGATCAGGCAGGGCAGCGGGCTGGACCTGGACGGTGTGGGACTGGATGCTGAGCACGCGGCCGGTGTCGGACGGCAGCGCGACGGACAGGATCGGCGGCCGCGCCATCTTCGGGTACACCGCCGCCGCCCTCCTCGTCCTCGTCCTTCGGCCCCTCCGCGTCAGCAGCTGCAGCGACCGCGAGCACCACCACCCAAATGCCTCCCTGCAGGCACAGCCACAGCCACGGCACAGCGCAGCAGACACGCTTTAAGCAAGAACCAATGCACTCCCGGTCTGCGAGGTTGACCAGTGACACGATTGCTTGTTCGATTTCGCTCTTGGAAAACAAAAATATTTATCTAACAATTATATTTATTTAAAAAACTGTTGCACGCTCTGCACGCGGCCTGTTGCGTCACGCACCTGGGGGAGCAGGAGCAGCGGGGCGCGGTGGCCCCCGCAAGGCGCGCGTGGGAGGGAGCTGCGGCGGCGGCGGCGGCGGCAGTCATGCGACGCACGGACGGCGCGGGGCGGCGGAGCGGAGGGACTGGGAGGCGGCGGGCGAGGCGCGGCGCGCGGGGCGGTGGAGTGGACCGACCGGTGCGGGGCGGATGGCGATGGGATCGTACGGTCGGGAGAGGCAGGTTGGTGGGATCTGGGCCGTCCGTTACGAAAGGGACGGGCCGGATCCTCGTCGTCCTCGTGGGGAAGCCACACGACGACACGACCATACACACACACCACGGCGGCGGGCTCGACCAGTTGGGCCTTGGTCCTACGTTCCCGATTTAGGCCCGACAGAAAGAAGGAACAGGGGCCTGCTTCTGTGGGCCCCTGAAAGGCCTTAGCCCACGCAGCGGGTGCTAGGCCTGGGTTCGTCACTAACCAATCAATATTGGACGGAATGCAATGGCGCCGGAGCATTAGCAGGCATTGGGCCGGCACGTGAGTGTCAGAGTGTCACGAACTCACGCTGCTGGTGTCCTCGGCCCGTTAACAGCCCAGGCCCAGACACCGCTCACGTCACGTGTCTGCCGCCCGCCGACGACTCCTGTGGGCTGGGGTAGACGCGGTCGTCGCTGACTGACCGTGACGTCAGACGGCGGCATGTGCATGCTGCTGCGTACGTACTGGTGCCAGCGAGTAATCTCTCATTTTTTTTTTCATACTGGCATGATATCCTGTGTGTTCGGCTGGTACTGTGCACAGTAAATTTCAGATGGTTTTGAATGGTTCGAGAGAGAATAAGTTAAAATAAGCTAAAACAAGCTGGGAGTCATCTCATCTACGGGGGTGTTTAGATCCCACCCAAAATCCAAAATTTTTCAAGATTCCTCGTCACATCGAATCTTGCGGCACATGCATGGAGCAATAAATATAGGTAAAAAGAACAACTAATTGCACAGTTTGCCCGTAATTGACGAGACGAATCTTTTAAGCCTAAATAGTCCATAATTGGACAATTTTTATCAAATACAAACGAAAGTGCTACAGTGTCCATTTTCCAAACTGGAAGGGATCTAAACACCCCCTACATCTAGTGTTGACCTCTCTTGATCTCACGTGCACAGGGAAAAAAAAGGAGAACTTGAAAACGAGATGTGCATATTACTCAACTTTAGCCCACTTCACATCATATGTTTAACACATGCATAGAATATTAGATATAGATTAAAAATAACTAATTGCACACATTGCGACTAAATTGCAAGATGAATTTTTTAAGCCTAATTAGTCCATAATTTAACAATGTGGTACTACAGTACACACATGTGCTAACAACGGATTAATTATGCTCAATAAATTCGTCTCGCGGATCACTGAGGACTTGTGTAATTTGTTTTATTATTACTATTCGAACACTTTCTTGTGACGTCCCCGTGTGATATCCAATGTGACACCCTTAAACTTTAGCCCCTGAATTTAAATAAGGTTTAAAATACTTGTGACGAAAATACGAAACGCGCACGGCTTTAAAAGTGAGACAGATTCGTACAATAACATGCACGTAGGGGGTTGTTTGGATGTAGGGGATAAAGTTTAAAAATGTGTCACATCAGATGTTATATGGACGTCGCATGGGTGTTTGGATAGTAATGCGTGAGACGGATTTATTAAGCCTAATTAATTCGTCACTAGCACACGTTTATTGTAGCACCAAATTATCAACTCATGGACTAATTAGACTTAATAAATTTATCTCATAAATTACTCTTAATCTGTGTATTTAGTTTCATAATTAATCTAAATTTAACACTCTATACATGTATTCAATATCTAATGAGACAGCGCCAGTCTATCACATCACATCAGTCTAGCTCGTTTTCCTTCACGGGGAGACGTTTCCTTTTCCATTCACGTGGAAATATGTGCTCATGATCGATACCCGGTCCGTTCAGCTCGCTGAAATTTGGTTGAAACTGACAGAAAATACTGTTATAATTAAATTATTGTGTGAGAAAAATACTGTTCCGACTGAAAAAAAAAACTGAATAAGTCGGTTTCTGGGTAAGTCGAACGGAGCCGATGGCTTTCGCTTCCCGATGAACTTGGTTTTGTTGCATGCATGATGGTTAATTTCTTGGCTCCTAATAATCAAATAAACTCAGAGACCTAATGATTTTATACTTGACTTTCAGATGATTCATTTTATCATACCCCATTTTATGTGCTGCAGCATCGTCATTGTCATATACTCCATCCGTCCAGAAAAGAATACAATTATAAAAAATGTGTCAGTCAAACTAGTCCAACTTTAACCAAGTTTATAGTAAATAGTATATGCATTTATGTCTCAAAAATAAATTTATTACGAAAATATATTCTATAACTAATCTAATGATACTTATTTTGTCTCATGAGTGTTAATACATTTTCATATAATTTTAGTTAAAATTGAAACTGTTTGACTTCTAGAATTACATTCTTTTCTTTTTTTTTAAAAGACGACATGTTATTTTTATTATATATAAGAGGCTAAACCATCACATGCCAATAAACAACTCAAAAGTTATAGAGAGTGGTTCTGGACTCTGGTTATGGTACATGTATGTACTCTGCCCTCATGCATGTTAAGTAGTAAATGATGACACCGCTAATTAATGTTGCGTATGTCTTCGTTTGTATCAATTGTATGCTCTGATATGGCGACCATAAATAAAAGTAATCTTGTGTATGTCATGCATCTCTATACATTCTACAACAAACATTAGGAGAACTCGCACACCCAATGTACCTACACATTCTACTACATTGAACATTCCAGCATGTGAAGTAACAAAGCTATATATCTTACATATTCATGCATAAGGGGAACACCGAAAATGGTAATAAAATAAAATACACTAGAACAATTTTAGCTACCAAGAATCCGGGGCCTGTTCGGCAGGACTGAAAAATACTGTTCCGGCTGATTGTTGTGAGAGGAAAATACTGTTCTAGCAGGACGTAAACAGTGATTTCGTGAGCGAATAAGCCAGCCGAACAGCTTCCCGTTTTTACTCTTACAGTGATGCTTGACAATGATAGTTTGGCAGTGTCGCGATGCCATCCTTATCTATCCAAGCCTGTTACCGGTGGTTAAAAGGAAAATCCAATAGATGGCTGCCAAAAAATCTTACGAAAGCTAATGCAGAGTGTTTTGGTCGTTTCACCTAATACATTATTGCTCCAATATCTTTCTACCGATTTTTTCCCTTCCGTATATGCTGTACACTAGCCAATAGATGTCGCAAAAACCCACTAAGACAATAATAACTTTAGTCTTTGTAGGCTAAGAAAAACCATGGGCACATAATAAAAAATATAAACACAAAAACAATACCCCTAACAAAAAGAGGGAAATAATCTACAACCACTCTAATGACACCAAAATACAGCAACCAAAAGTTTATTCTTTCAAGGCCATTACTTATAATAAGGGGAACTTTAATAGCTAGCTCCCAAAAAATCTTATGAAAGCTAGCGCGGAGTGTCATTTAACATTTCACCTCATACATTATTTCTCCAAAATCTCACGACTACATATTTGTTTTTTTTTCTGTATACACAAATAAATGTTGTAAGACCTATTTCAATCATATTATATCTTCAATCTTTTTATGGGGCAAACCATGGGCACACAAAAAATGTATAATATCTCTAATAAAAAGGAGAAAAATGATCTGCAACCGCTCTTAGTAAGAACAAATTAAAAGGATACAAAAGTTTACCTTTATTTGCAAGGCCGTTACAGAAAAGAGAATCCCGACAAATGTCTACCAAAAACTCTTACGGAAGCTAGTGCAAAGCGTCATTAGACGCATTTCACCTAATACATTATTATTGCCCCAATATTTTTCTACTACTTATTAATCATTTTTCCTGTCATTGCTATACACTAAAATGAATTAATGCCACAACACCCATTTTAGTTGTAGACATAACTTCAATCTTTATATGTTCTATAGAAACCATGAGCACAGAAAAAACATAAAAACAAAATAAAAAAAGTATCTCTAGTGAAAAGGAAAAATGATCTGCAGACACCAACTAAAACAAACTACAGCAAAACAAAACAAAAGTTCATGCCCGACAGGAATGTAGGTCTAAGAAAACACCAGCACATAATTTCAAACACGTTTGGTTTTAGAGGGTGTTTAGTTGTTCCTCCTAAATTTTAGTCGTTGTCCTATCGAATGTTTGGACATATATATGAAGTATTAAATATAGACTAATTACAAAACTAATTGCATAGTTTGTGACTAATTTATGAGACAAATCTTTTAAACCTAATTAGTTCATAATTTGACAATATGGTGCTACAGTAAACATGTGCTAATGACGGATTAATTAGGCTTAAAAAATTCGTCTCGTGGAGTACTAACGAATTATGTAATTTATTTTTTATTAGTATCAAAACACCTCATACAATATCTTTCCGACACACCTTCTAAATTTTAATCACGTGATCCAAACACCAACTTATTCGTCACACAAAAAGTGCCTTAAAAAGGTAAACAAAGAAAAAAAAAAGAAAAAAAAGGAATGGCGAAATAAATAAAACCACCTCTGCACCTTCATTGCCTTTCGTCCTTCGGCTTCTCTCGTCCCTCGATAAGCACGTAAAATAAATTTCATTTTTTACCCCGTCGTCCTCCTCTGCTTCAACTCCCTTCTCCACCTCCTCCGCCTCGGCGTCGTCGTGCGCTCCGTCCGATCTCTCCTCCCATTTCCACGCGGAGGGGAGGCGTCGGCGCAATAAAAGGCGGCGCCTTTGCTTCGCCCCTCCCCGTCCCCCCGGCATGCGGAGCTAGCCTCGCGGCTGGGCCCCACGCCATGCAGACCACCGGGACCGCATCGCCGGATAAGCCGCCGGCTTTGGAGCCGGAGGCCGAGGACAAGGTGGAGGAGGGGGCGCAGGCGAAGGAGGAGGCGGGCGACGAGGATGAGGAGGGGGAGCAGGAGGGGAGGGGAGGCAAGCGGCAGCGGCGCGGGCGACGCGGTGCGGCGGGGAACAGCGCCGTGGCCATGGTGAAGCGGGACCTGCTCGTGCGCTGCTTGACGTGCCCGCTCTGCGACCGCCTGCTCCGCAAGGCCACCACCATCTCCGAGTGCCTGCACACATGTGAGTCCATTCCTGCTCTGCCTTGCCTTGCCTGCTCCGCCGCCCCGCCGATCCGGGCGGGCTCCAACGCTTGCGTCTCTACGATGGTTCCGTCCGTTTCTCTGAGCGTTGCCCGCGACGGCGATTGGATTCGACGGTCGCGCCTCGTCCTTGTGGCTGCTCCGGATTTGGTCGCCCGGGGGTCGGCGCCGTCAGGCTCGGCCGTTACCAGTAACCCGGCTACGCTGTACGGCCTTCTCGGCGCCCATGCGCGATTGCGATTCTCGACGTGCGTGCGTGCGTTCCGGGCCGTGCTATAGTTTCGCCCCCTCGAGTCTCGACTCCACGTAAATCTAGTTCGAGTTGACCATGTTTGGTAGCTTTCCTTGCTTTCTATTCTTGCCTTATCAGGCTGAGCTGCAATTCTGTTTATTGATGAATCGTGATGCAATGTTGCATCAATGCTGGGCTTCAGCATGTGCATTTTACGTGGACTTGGATTCCAGTGCTGTTGATTGGCCATCTTTTGCCCCAACCCTTGAAATGCTTTGGCTCCTGTTGACATAATGTTCAGGAGGACGTTATGTAAGCCTCCGGTGCTGTGATTTGAGTTGCTAGTCAGTTTGAGTTCATGGTTAACATTACTCCCCCTCTAGGTGTTCAGTGTGAGTTCAACGAATGTTGGCCTGTAATCAGTGGAGCTGTACACAAAAACTTTTGAGGCCACAATGTGCAATCATAGACTGTAAATAGTTGCAAACTAATTGATTACTCTGCATGTGTGAGTGGATTGGTCCAACTGTTCATGCTGTGTGCGCTTTTGAAATAGTGGGATCAATATGAATCTCATGTTATATGGTACATGCTGGTACAAATATAGATCCGTCTTGTTATTTTGCATTGTATCATTTCACTTCTCATGATATGGGTGTATTGCAGTATGGAACATTCTTAATGTTTTCAATCGAAAAGAACTTCTGTGTAGACAGCAAATTTCTATTTATGTGAAATGAAGCATTGTGTTGTGCCTTATTCAAATTCTTTATATTGTGAAGTTCTCACCTCTATTTTCCTTGTGTCCTTTGTATTATGCAGTTTGTAGAAAGTGTATTTATAAGAAGCTCAATGATGAGGATCTTAACCACTGTCCAGTATGTAACATTGATCTGGGCTGCACTCCAATCGACAAGCTTAGGTATTTTTCTCCTGACCCTTCTCTTTATGCAACTGTAGTGAGCAACTGGAATTTTAGTTCTATGACAAATGTTTTGCTTTGCTAAATATTCTTTTACTTTTCTTACTTCTAAGATAAGATACATGTTTCAGCACTACTTGACTTCACAACGAAGTTTCCTTGATTTCGTGCTGTTAGTATCTATTTCCATTGGATAGCAAGATGGCAGAACAAAAGCTTTGCCACAAAATCATCGTATTTGATAGTTGCTCTAAATTGCAGATAGTAAAGAACAAAATTAGATAACGGAGCTACAACTCTACAGTTTGAAGTAATTTAGAATTTAGAGTGATCTTTTGGAAATGTTGCACTCCAGAGAATAGTATATATTCTCTGCTATCGAGCATACTAGCTTATCTCAAGTATAAGATATTCCTGTAGCTTGCTTTCTTGAATCCTCTGAGGTTCATGCCAAAGAAATGCATAGTGGTATGAAATGTTCCACTTACCATGAAGCTCTCAAATAAGAATTCCTGTGAATCTCCGGCCAGAAATGTTCTGTGATTGACAGCTGGCGTTCATTCTTATCTATTGTCCTTTTGAGCTTTGCTAACACCAAAGCATAGCTATCATTACACCGCTGTGTTTTCTGGGTGTCTTCACATCCATTTGTTCTTAATAAAGTGTAGGTTTCTATTTATGAGACTTCACTGTGTGTTATTTGGTCAAAGGAATGCTTGTCTTCTGAAACCCAGTCGAATGTTTCTATTGGCTATTTGACCAAGATAGTTTCCCTTTCTTCATCATGCTACTCTTCTGATTTAGGGAAGAATTTCACTGGATGCAGTTTTACCTGTTAGCTTCTATCTTTTGCCCTCTTATTCTAACTTTTTGATGTATTGATTTCAGAGCTGATCACAACATACAAGATGTGAGGTCAAAAGTTTTTCCATTCAAAAGGAAGAAGGTTAAAGCTGAAGAAGCCGAATCTCCCATTACGCTACCTGTTAAAGTTAAAGAGAGGTCTATCTCATCATTGGTGGTCAATACACCTAGGGTAGCCCCAGCAGCTTCGACAAGGAGGCGAACAAGAGCGGTTACCAGGAAGGCTGCCGCATTACGTGGCCTTGGTCCTATCATTGTGGATCCTTTAAAAAAGGATAATGATAACTCGAATAAGCAAACTGATAATTCAAGCTTGCTAGATAGCTTGAGCAAAATACCTCAAACAAGAAGACAGGTAATCAAATACTCGAGCATTCTAATTATATCATACCCTGTTATGTATCTTTGGAGTATGCATGAATGTGTATCAGAATGGAACAATGGAAGAATGACGAATTTGACGCTAACATTTGCAGTTATTGTCGAATGGGGACACATCAAGTCATCCCTCTGTTAAAGATAAAGCAGGTGATAATAAGGACTTGGATAAGTCTGAGCTCTGGAAACCTTTGAATTGTCTTGTAGAGGCTGCAGGCAAAACAAAGACCCCGACAAGTGCACAAAGTCCAGCTTTGAAGGGAGATAAGCCCAGAGAATCTCCCAGTAGCGAACATTCTAGCAGAACAGAGGCTAGGGAGCCTCTTCAGAAGTCCAAAGCTGAAGATGACAAAAGTGACGATCCTGAGCCAATAGTGCTGCTTAGAAAGAGAGGGCGGCCTGCCCGGAAGAGGAAAGACCCCCTACCTGAAACAAATGCAGCTTCCACTGCTACAGCTATCCAGGCCAGGAAGGCATTGAGCCCAATATGGTTTTCATTGATTGCCTCGTTTGACCAGTAAGTCGTATCATAGTATCAGCTGTCATACTTTAGTCGAAGCAATATATTAGATGTAGTCCATCCCTGATCTTCTGTTACATAATTGTTTCCAGGAAAGGCGACCCTCCTTTGCCTCAGATACCTGCCCACTATTTGAGAATAAAGTGAGCTCATATTACTTTGTTCTGATTTTGATATTAATAATTTTGAAACCTGCATCCAGAATTGAAGTTCTTGGCATTGAATCATTATCGTAACTCAAAGTGGCCATAGAACAAGTTATTCTATGGCCAGCCGCAGAACGAACTTCTCTATATATAAATAAAAGAGAAGCATGAAGCAGGGAAAAGGAAACTAGAACTTCTGTAAGAACTTAGAAATGAATACTACAATGTTTTTCATTGGTCATAGCTGGTGGTGTCAACCACAAATGCATGTCTCAGCCTAACTTAAATACATAATGCTAGTAACCTCGAAATTGTAACCTGTGTGATGCATAAGACTACATTTTTTTTTATTTTCAATTTAGCTATCAGTTTCATATTTTTTTGGTCCCTGGAATCAAATAGGGCGGTTAGTCTGTTAGTGAGGGGCTTCTTAACTGCTCTCACTCCACAATGCATTATATGCAAGCACATTAGTTAGCTCAGCTGAGCACGTGTGATCCTCAGTAATAATCTAGAAACATCTCATAATTTGATTGTGACCACAATGTCGCTAGCTATTTGTTTTATTTAACTAAAGAATCTTTAAGTTATGTCAAATGTGGCTAATACGTTGCCAAGTGACAGGGATGGGAGCATACCCGCATCATCCATCCAAAGGTACATTATGCAGAAGCTCAGCCTTCTAAGCGAATCTGAGGTAAGATTCCTACCATTCTATGTTTTGTAGTGACTATTTTTTTCTGCGCTTACTTTTCTTAACGTGGTCCTGAATTATCTAAGCAGTCCATAGAGTTTGTAGCTAAAGATGCTTCTTAGATAATTGTTGGCACCGGTACATGTTGGCATGTTCCAGAATTGATTACATCTCGTCTTAGAAATAGAGGTAAAATTACACGTCTGATCTTAGCGTTTCTTATCACCTTGTATGGGAGCGATGCCATGGCACTGGCAGAGATAGTCCGTCTGTTCTCTCCGTTGCAGTTAGGATGTGCATTTCATGCGCAGAAAGTCCTATGTCCCCACTGTTTTAGGCACCTTTCAGTTTTAATATTTCTTTTAGCGTTACAATTTGTTTGAACAGTTCTGTTTATACAGGTTGAAATAAGGTGCTGTGGGCAGACAGTGAACCTCGGGCAACCTGTGCGCAACTTGGTGGAGCGGTGGCTAAGGGTTGGCCCGGCACGCCCGCTGCACACGGTGATAGGCTCCTCTGGGGGAGATTATGTGATGGTGATAAGCTATGGGCGGCCAAAGTCTGCGTCTTCTTAAAAATGGACCGTCGTCGACCTGGCTGGCGATCTCGTAGTTAGAACAAAGGTTGCTCTGTTGCTTCGCCGCCAGGGAAGAGGCCATCATCAGAGTTAAAGGGTTTGAGTGTCATATATACTCAACGGCGTAGCTGGCTGCTCTGCCTCAGCAGCTCATCCTCTCACCGATGCTTCTAGATTATGCTCTGTTCTTCAAGAATTTGTTTGTTTGTTCGTTCGTTGTTACCATACATATATATGTGCTGAAAGTCAGCTGTAATTTGGGATTTGGTAGGCTGTGAGAATTGACGTTTAGGTTGGATAAACAGAGGCGAGATCGTTAACCTGTACTTAGGTGTCATCCTCCACAAGCCATGCCAGACCATTTTCTTTTTTCGAGTGAAGTGAAGAGGGATCTTCGTTAATTTCTCAAAACGCCATTACAATCCCGTGCAGCTAGCTGCTCGACACACGCCCTATCTTCTTGAAACCCTAGCCGCCGCGCCCTCTCCCTCCCCTCCAATCTCCAGTCGCGCCGCCGCCGGAGCGGTCCGCCGGCAAGGCCGCGCGGCCGGCCGGGATGGCGGCGGCGTGGCCCTCTCAGCCGGTTGTGTGGCGGCGCTGGACGACGCGGCCAGGTGGGGCGACTCGCCCGAGCCGCGTGGGGCTCGGCGAGGGTCGCCGACCACGACCGTGGCGGGCGCAGGGCGGTGCGGCGGTGGCGGACTTCTCCATCATCGGTGTGCAGTCGCCGTGGCGGCGGACGGGCGGATTTGGGCCCTGCGGGCCTGGATCTGGCTTCCTCGGTCTGGGCTGGTGATGTCCCTCTGCCGGCAGTACCCTGCTCTGTGTGGTGGTGGATCGTCGGCGGCGGCCGGCGTGCCGTTCGTCTGGCGGCGGTGGCGGCGGGTCAGGATTGGCCCCCCTGGGTCTGGATCTGATCCACGGTCAACGCCGGGGATGCCCGCCTTCTGAGCGTCTCTGATGGTGACCTTCCGGTGAAGGCGGTCTTCCACGTTGGCCGGGCGCAGTGTCGACGGTGGTGGCGGCGGCTTGGGCGAAATCCTTGCCTGGCGTGTTACGCCGGGCCGGCGGCGGTGGAACTTTTGTGCCACGCACCTTGTTGAAGGCGCCGCTGAAGCCGTTGGTTAGTCCGTCCCTTGCTGCATCCGCGGGCGTTCAATAACTGGGTGAAAACCTAGCCTGGTTTCTCCGGGCCGGCGGCGATGGCGCAGGCGCGTCGTCGAAGTTCTTGATCGCCAAGGCCGGGCAGTTTTCCCGTGTGGTTACCCTGTTCGGTGTTCAGCTCAAGGCGGAGGCGGCATTCGTTGGCGTAACAGCTCGGCGTTTGGTGGTTTACACCAAGTGCTTCGTGCTGTTGCCAAGGAAGAAGCATCCAGTCTTCAATGGTGGTCGGTGTCCAACGTTTTCAGTACCTTTATTAGGTCTAACAAACGTGTTTGGCGGCTTCGTCTTGACGTTGGTGATCTTATTCTGTGGAATTGACATCACGGTGGAAGTCAGAGGTCACGTAGGACTACTCGAGCTCCTTGTTGGGGATGTATTTTCTTCGGTCAATTTCTTTCTTTAATTTTTGATGCTGTAATAATTTGGTCTGATTCTACCCACGGGTAGATGAAGCCGGATAGTTTCTATCCTTTATCTAAAAAAACCTGTACTTAGGTGTTGGTGTTGGGAGCGATGAGTTCCCACATGGGAGAGTGCTGCTGCTTCGGTTTTTTCCTTCTCGAAGAAAAAAAAAACATAATGTACTAGTTCCTTTATTTATCCTGAACTAAACTGCCCTAATATCCAGCTGTGACTGGTTCGGATCTTTATATAGATACCCGCTACAATTACATTTTCAGTCTTGAAGGTCTGCATCTGCAATCAGATGCTGTAATGAACTTGCACCATCTCCGGCATGTCCAAAAGTTGTGGGGTGTGCTATCCTCTTTCTATCAAAAGGTGTACTAGCAGATCGTGATAAGTGATGACCACATTTGCCTTTTCTGACCGGCCGGCCGGCGATGCACTGCACAGCCTGCAGAATCTGCATGCGCCTCGCTTTCAATTTCAGCACGAATAAAATGCATGAACGCGGCCAGTGAGCCGGAGGGCGTTTCTGTCCAGGTTTTTTTTTGGTTGCAACCGTTGACTGGGTGAGCAGTTGGGGAATTGTGCTACCTCACCCAACATGCAAAGCGTCCCAGCAAATGAACTGAATTTCGAGTGGCTACGTTCAAAATCTCTCTCTCTCTCTCTCTCTCTCTCTCTCTCTCTCTCTTTTGTTGCTAAATTCAAACTTAAAGGCGTTTCTAACCCTTCGTTGGGAACTAGCGCAAGTTTGCATCGACCTATGAGGATTTATGTATTCTCATATAAGCACAGGAGTACAAAAGATTCTGCAGGCTGTGCGATTTTTGTCTGGCTCACGCAAGGCCACCAGACGTCCGATTCCTATGACTATGGTCAGGATGTTTTGCCTGGCAGGGAGCTGCCAGCCAGGTCGTCATTCAAATACGTAGGGCGTGTTTAGGTTGGCAAGCAATCCTGGCCTTAGGCATCCAAAATCAGACGCCTCCACAGCCATGCCTAGGCCAGTAAGTTTTTGGAAGCATCAAACCAAACATGCCCGTAGAGTGTAGAGATGCCAATCAATGACCACCGGTGCAAACTAGGCCAATCAATGACCGTTGATGCAATCTATAATTTTTCTGTATTTGGGATCCAAGATCCCTTGTATGCATGGAAGGAGGGCCAATGAAAAGAGAACAGGAAAATTCTTCTTGCAACACAACATATGAAAGGGAAAATATTATGCTCAAACTACTTTCTCGGTGGAATCGTGAAGACCCCCTAGAAAAACATAGTTAGGAGTTTTAAAAAAAAAATCTAAAACGATGCACATCCATAATACACCGATAGATATATATTGCTGCCAAACTTGAGATTCAAACTCATTTTATAAAAAAACATTACAAAATAACAAATTTCAGCTGTATATATGCACCAGGAGATAGGGCAATAAACTTGCTGAAGTTTATCCTAACGGTCAGGCTAGCGCCTGGACGTTCGGCCCTAGACCCGCATCCGGATGCAGCTCCCCGCGCCTGCTCCGTGCCGCACGCCCCCCTCTCGGATTCCACGCTTGTCGACAGAATATGCTCGGCAGTCTACCGAGGGGTATCCCGCGATGGTAGATTTGTCGGTGGGGGTGCGCGTAATCAGAAACCGGATGGTGACACAAGGCGCAAAGACAACGATTTAGACAGGTTCGGGCCGTCTGATCGACGTAATACCCTACGTCCTGTGTCTTTGGTGTATTGTATTGATCTGGACGACCAAGTAACTTGTTGTAGCCTATCCGCTAGAGGACCCCTGCCTCTCCTTATATAGTCTGGAGGAGCAGGGTTACAAGGTAAGTATCCTATTTGGTACTATACAATGTCTTGCGGTGCACACCGAGCAGCGCCGTGCACGCCTTGATCTTGTGGGCCGGGCCACCTCCGATGGTGCGGCCCATGTCTTGGGGACCATACCCCCACAACTAATCCCCGAGCCTGACAGTAGGTGACGTAGTCACGTGGTGCCAGGGTCATAAAGTAGAAGACCAGCCGAACAGGCAGCCAGTCCCCAGGCGTAGCCTCGAGATGAGAACAAGCACATTCACTGCAAGGTGAAGTGTGCCCACTTAGTCCCTGAGCCTGCTGGAAGATGAAGAATGAATCTTGTAGCAGGGTCAAAGAAGTCTGAAAGCTTGCCGACGTCGTCCGATATGTGCGTATCAAGACCCTAGACGTGCTACCCAAGATCAGCACCCTGATCCGAACAGCATGGAGCAGCTTGATAGCACACCGATGAGACGTAGCAAGATCCAAGCAGCAAGGGAGTCCCCGGCGTCGCCGGCGATGACCGAGCACCGAGGAGTCCCCGGCGTAGGCGACGATGTCTGAACACCGAGGAGCGAGGAGTCCCCGACGTCGCTGGCGATGTCCGAGCACCGAGGAGTCCCCAGCATAGACGGCGATGTCCGAGCACCGAGGAGTCCCCGGCGGAGCTAGCGATGACCAAGCACCGAGGAGCGAGGAGTCCCTGGCGTCGCTGGTGATGACCGAGCACCGAGGACCGAGGAGTCCCAGGCGTGGCTGGCGATGACCAAGGAGCGAGGAGTCTCCGGCGTAGGCGGCGATGTCCGAGCACCGAGGAGCGAGGAGTCCCCGGCGTCGCTGGCGATGTCCAAGCACCGAGGAACGAGGAGTCCCTGGCGTCACTGGCGATGACCGAGCACCGAGGAGCGAGGAGTCCCTGGCGTCGCTGGCGATGTCCGAGCACCGAGGAGAGAGGAGTCCCCGGCGTCGCTGGCGATGTCCGAGAACCGAGGAGCGAGGAGTCCCCGACGTCACTGGCGATGATCGAGCACCGATGATCGAGGAGTTCCCGGCGTAGGCGGCGATGTCCGAGCACCGAGGAGCGAGGAGTCCTCGGCATAGACGACGATGTCCGAGCACCAAGAAGCGAGGAGTCCCCAGTGTCGCTGGCGATGACCGAGCACTGAGGAGCGAGGAGTCCCCGGTGTAGGCGGCGATGTCCAAGCACCGAGGAGCGAGGAGTCTCCGGCGTTGCTGGTAATGACCGAGCACCGAGGAGCGAGGAGTCCCTAGCGTCGCTGGCGATGACTGAGCACCGAGGAGTCCCCGGCATAGGCGGCGATGTCCGAGCACCGAGGAGCGATGAGTCCTCGGCGTCGCTGGCGATGACCGAGCATCGAGGAGCGAGGAGTCTCCAGCGTCGCTGGTGATGACCGAGCACGGAGGAGTCCCTAGCATAGGCGGCGATGTTCGAGCACCAAGGAGTTCCTGGCGTAGGCGGCGACGTCCGAGCACCGAGGAGTCCCCGGCGTAGGCGGCAATGTTCGAGCACCGAGGAGTCCTCGACGTAGGCGGCGAGGTCCGAGCACCGACGTAGCTGACGACGTCCATGCGGTGAAGTGTGCCCATGTCTTGGGGGCCATACCCCCATAGCTAGTCCCCGAGCCTGACAGTAGGTGACGCAGTCATGTGGTGCCAGGGTCATAAAGTAGAAGACTAGCCGAGCATGCAGCCAGTCCTCGAGTGTAGCCTCGTGATGAGAACAAGCACATTTACCGCAAGGTGAAGTGTGTCCACTTAGTCCCTGAGCCTGCTGGAAGATGAAGAATGAATCTTGTAGCAGGGTCAAAGAAGTCTAAAAGCTTGCCGACGTCGTCCGATATGTGCGTATCAAGACCCCATACGTGCTACCCAAGATTAGCACCCTGATCCGAATAGCATGGAGCAGCTTGATAGAACACCGACGAGACGTAGCAAGATCCAAGCAGCAAGGGAGTCCCCATCATCACCAGCGATGACCGAGCACCGAGGAGTCCCCGGCGTAGGCGGTGATGTCCGAACATCGAGGAGCGAGGAGTCCCCGGCATCGCTGGCGATGTCCGAGCACCGAGGAGCGAGGAGTCCCTGGCGTCACCAACGATGACCGAGCACCGAGGAGTCCCTAACATAGACAGTGATGTTCAAGCACCGAGGAGTCCCCTGTGGAGCTGGCGATGACCAAGCACCGAGGAGCGAGGAGTCCCCGACGTCGCTGGCGATGACCGAGCACCGAGGAGCGAGGAGTCCCTAGCATCGCTGGCGATGACTAAGGAGCGAGGAGTCTCTGGTGTAGGCGGCGATGTCCGAGCACCGAGGAGCGAGGAGTCCCCGGTGTCGCTAGCGATGTCCAAGCACCGAGAAACGAGGAGTCCCCAGTGTCGCTGGCGATGACCGAGCACCGAGGAGAGAGGAGTCCCCGACATCGCTGGCGATGTCCGAGCATCGAGGAGCGAGGAGTTCCTGGCGTCGCTGGCGATGTTCGAGCACCGAGCAGCGAGGAGTCCCCGGCATCACTGGCGATGATCAAGCACCAAGGAGCGATGAGTCCTCGGCGTAGGCAGCGATGTCCGAGCACCGAGGAGCGAGGAGTCCCCAGCGTAGACGGCGATGCCCGAGCACCGTGGAGCGAGGAGTCCCCAGCATCGCTGGCGATGCCTGAGCACCGAGGAGCAAGGAGTCCCTGGTGTAGGTGGCGATGTGCAAGCACTGAGGAGCGAGGAGTCCCCGGCGTCGCTGGCAATGACCGAGCACCAAGGAGTGAGGAGTCCCCGGTGTCGCTGGCGATGACCAAGCACCGAGGAGTCCCCGGCGTAGGCGGCGATGTCCGAGCATCGAGGAGCGAGGAGTCCTCGGTGTCGCTGGCGATGACTGAGTACCGAGGAGCGATGAGTCCCCGGCGTCGCTGGCGATTACCGAGCACCGAGGAGCGAGGAGTCCCCAGCGTCGCTGGCGATGACCGAGCACCGAGGAGTCCCCGGCATAGGCGGCGATGTTCAAGCACCAAGGAGTCCCCGACGTAGGCGGCGACGTCCGAGCACCGAGGAGTCCCCGGCGTAGGCGGTGATGTCCGAGCACCGAGGAGTCCCCGGCATAGGCGGTAATGTCCGAGCACCGAGGAGTCCTCGGCGTAGGCGGTGAGGTCTGAGCACCGACATAGCTGACGACGTCTGTGCGGTGAAGTGTGCCCACTTAGTCCTCGAGCACGAAGAATTCGAGCACTGAGGAGTAACCGGCGTAGCTGGCGATGAAGCACGAGTGGCGAACAGTCCGATCAACTGGTCGGTGACGGAGTCCATGAACCGAGCGGTCTGACCAGTTGATCGACGAGGAAGCCTGAGCACCAGGTGATTCGATCACCTGGACGATGATCCTGCAATGCAAACATGTAGAACGGGTAGTACATGACGCACAAATAAATAAACTCCAGAGAAAAATTAGCAATGGTGATGAAACGGCGTATGCAGTTCGGTGATCAGTTAGCGTGAAAATATATTTATGTTTAATATAAACCGCTCGACCAGTTAGTGTGTAGCTGAGTCTCCAGCCCTAGCTAGCCCATAGTCCATAACGTCGAGTGCGGAGCCCGTGCACGTGTAGGAGGAACAGGCATGACGAAGAAACCGCTGCCGACCACCCATAACGCAGAGCGCGGAGCCCGTAGCATGTGTAGGGAGGAGCCAGAGACAGGGCCGTCTCCGGAGGCATCCGAGCATCAATAGGACTATTCGGGGGTTCGGAAAATCATTTTGGAGAGCAAATATAGAGAAAACAGCTCGAAGAAACATTATGGCGATATACGAAGATTGGAGAATATTTAGATAAATATTAAGGCGTGACTTTGCTTTAGACGGAGTGTCTGGTCGGCGACGTATGGCGTTATCTGGTCGACGACACGGACAGCTCGCTTAGCGGCTTGCTTGACGGCTGGAACGGAGTTGATCTCGTGTTGGAGTAGGACGGACGTAGTCGGAGCTTGGCGGTGTTGGTCCGCGTACGAAGACGTGCGATCGATCTGCTTCATACATGGAGGTGTAACACGCAGCCTTCATACGTGGATGCATGTGTACAGGCAAGTCTTGGTAGCTTGCACGGCGGTGTAGATGCAAGTAAGCCTGCACGTGATGTATGTATATGCAACTTGATCTGTTGCATCTTGGTTTGGCTTGCATGTCTTCTTGTATGTACGTGAGGCAAGTACAGATTGATCGGCTTGGCTTGCATGTCTGATTGACTCCATTGAGGCTTGCATGTACAAGTAGATGGATTTCTTCCGCCTTTGCTTCTAGAGGTCGGAGTCGAACTTGGTGGAGCGGATACAGCAGAGGCTCGTGAGCATAGGTCGGAGTCAAACTTGGCTCCACGTGGGCCTAAGCCAACACGTGATGCACTTGGCTTCATCTTCAACTTCAAGGACAGCGAACTGACTAGATCGGTAGAAAATAGTAGATGCCCTTGGTGATGATGACGTGAAGGATAGAGATTCAATCTCCAGATGCTGAGTTGCCCCTGGATGATGTTGACCTTGAGGTACGCCATCTGGTTCACCATGGATCAGCACGCACAGCCCCTACCTGGCGCACCAACTATTGACAGAATATGCTCGGCAGTCCACTGAGGGGTATCCCGTGATGGTTGATTTGTCGGTGGGGGTGCGCGTAATCAGGAACCGAATGGTGACACAAGGCGTAGAGACAGCGATTTAGACAGGTTCGAGCCGTCTGATCGACGTAATACCCTACATCCTATGTGAAAGCATCTAGGCCCCTTGTTGGGTTTCGGTGATTAATGACAATATAAGATTACTATAACTAACGTGTGTTTTGCAAAGGCAATTAAGTTAGGTCATGGTAATGGGGATCAATTGGGCAATCGAGGTGGTCATGCCCCTATGATGGAAATCATTTCGGTTTTCAAAGGATGGATAACAAGGTTAAGGATGACTAGTTCTAAGTATCGATTAGAGTTGGAGTGACACTTAGAGTAGTTTAAGACTTTGATTTCCTTTGGCCATACTATTAAGGGGGGTTGGATGGGTAGCTTGACCTAGATGAGTCTAGTGAGTTAGGTGTGGTGCATACTTGTTAAAACTAGCTCTAGGTAGCTCCTACATATGCCTAAGATCCTTTGGAGCAAACTTCATTCACATATGATTGAGAGTTGGAAGTGAATGGAGGGTCAAATGCTGACCGGATGCTGGCTTCGGTGCGACCGGACGCTGGCCGCAGGGTCCGGTTAGTTCACTTGACCAAGGAGTTTGCGTCTGGCATGACCAGACGCTGTGGTCCAGTGTCCGGTCGACTCTAGTAAGGTTCTAGAAGAGAATATCTGCGACCGGACGTGTCCGGTCAGTACTGACCGGACCCTGGGGGTTCAGCGTCTGGTCGAGTACAGTAAGGTTCCAATGAGGGTTTAATGCGACCGGACGTGTCCGGTCAGTGGTGATCGGACCCTGCCAGCGTCCGGTCAACACTTAAACACTGGTGTGCGGGTTGAACTGACCGGAGCGTCCGGTCAACATGACCGGAGCGTCCGGTCACCCCGTAGAGGCACATAACGGTTTGTTTTTCAGGCTGCCTTATAAATAGAAGCTCCACTCGTGTGTGGAGTCACTTTTGCTCATTCCAACAGCTGAGAAAAACGTTTGTGAGTGCCAAGAAAAGCAAGGTCCTAGTGAGGTGATTGAGATTTGAGAATCCAAGAGAGTAGCCTCATTAGTGAATCAAGAGTAGCAAAGTGTGCATCCACAGTTCTCATTAGGCTTCGCGTGGTCAAGTGAGAGTTCGTGCTTGTTACTCTTGGTGATCGCCATCACCTAGACGGCTTGATGGTGATTGGGAGCTTGGTGATTGCCTGGCAGAGATTGTGGGTGACCCAACTCAAGTTGTGAGCGGTTGTGGGTGATTCACCGCGATGGAGTGTCGAAGAATCAACCCGTAGAGAGCACTTGATCCTTGCGCGGATCAAGGGGGAGCTACACCCTTGCGCGGGTGCTCCAACGAGGACTAGTGGGGAGTGGTGACTCTCCAATACCTCGGTAAAACATCACCGTGTTCCTCTCTCTCCATTTACTTTGAGCATTTACTTTGAGCAATTCAATACTTATTTTTACATTCATAGAATTGCCATGCTAGAGTAAGTTTGGAACATAGGTTGTAAGTCCTTTGTGCGTTAGATTGATAGAAACACTTTTCTAGGCACAAGAGGTTAATTGGGCTAACCGTAGGATTTAATTATTATAAGAAAATTTAGAATTAGCCCAATTCACCCCCCTCTTGGGCATCTTGATCCTTTCAATTGGTATCAGAGCCACGTGCTCATGTTTTTTTAAGCTTAATCGCTTAGAGCAAGATGTCTCACGAGGATGGACCTCCTCCTATCTTTGAGGGAGATGACTTTCCATATTGGAAAATCCGCATGGAGGCATACTTAGAAGCTCTAGACGTTGGTATTCTTAGAGCCGTCTCACAAGGCTTCCCAAAACCTCAGGATGCTACACACTTACAAGGCGATGAGGTTAATTATGAAAAATGGAATGCAAAGGCTCAAAACACCATCTTTAGAGGTCTTTGCAAAGATGTGTTCGACCGCGTAAGGAACCACAAAGACGCCCATGCACTATAGTCGGACGTTTGTGCGCTCCATAAGGGAACCAAGAGTGAGCGTGAGGAATGCTATCATCTTGTGATTAAAAAGCTAAATTCATTTGAGATGCTTCCCAAAGAATGTTCTAATGAGATGTATTCATGTTTGAATGTTCTTGTAGAGGAAGTCAATGGGCTTGGACTTACTCAAATGTCACCATCCGACGTTGTGAGAAAGATCTTGAGTGTCCTCCCCATTGACAAATATGGGCACATTGTGACCGTGCTACACCAAGGTGATCTTTCCACCGCTATACTGACACAAATCTTGGGAAAGATCAATACTCATGAGATGTATATGCACATCATGCCATAAGATGGCTCATCCTCTACCAAGAAGAAAGAGAAGGACATAGCATTCAAAGCTAGCCAAGATAAGGGCAAAGCAAGACTTGAGTATGAGAGCTCAAGTGATGAAGAAGACGAAGATGAAGATCTTGCTCTCATGGTGAAGAAAGCCGCCAAAATGCTAAAGAAGCTAAACAAGAGTGGCATCAAGTTCGATGGCAAGAAGAAGAAATTCTTCACAAGCTCTAGAAGAAAGCCAATCTCTAAAATGGATTGCTTCAATTGTGGTGAACTTGGTCATCTAGCACATCAATGCACCAAGCCCAAGAAAGACAAGTTCAAGAACAAGAACAAGGGCAAGAAAGATGACTCAAGTAACGAAGATGAAGATGAGAAGAAGAACAAGCCATACAAGAAGAGATATGGCAAAAAGAGGGACTTCCACAAGAAGAAGAAGAGTGGAAAGGCCTATATCGTCGGTGATTGGCTCACGGATATTGATTCATCTAGTGGATCATCCGATGATGATAGTGAAAATGAGAAGGTGGCCGCCATTGCTATTGATCTTTCATCTTTACCGCCACCATCGCCATCATCCTCTACACACCTATGCCTTATGGCCAAGGGTGAACGCAAGGTAACTAATAATGATGATAGTAGTGATGATGAGCAAGCTAGTGATGATGATGATAGCGATAGCGATGATAATGATGATTCATCTTCATATGATGATCTTGTCAAAATACTAAGACAATATACTAAGATCATTAGAAAGAGTAGAGCCAAAAAAGAAAAGCTAGATGCTAAAAATGATTCACTTTTAGCAAAATGTGATACATTGGAAAAGGCTAATGTTGAGCTCAAAGAAAAAAATGATACTATATCATCCAAACTCAAGGAGCTCAAATCTTCTAAGAAAGAGCTTAAAGATAAACATAATAAACTTGAGAGGATACACAATGAGCTCATCACTAGCCACAACAAGCTAAAAGATGAATACACTACTCTTAAGATCAATCATGATACTCTTGTTATTGCTCAAGAATTTTTACCAAATGAGCCACATGATGCTACTAACCATGTTGTTAAGATTGATATAGCTACATCATGTGATGATTTAATTGATGAGAGCATTGAGCAAGGATCTAGTGGCAAAGGCAAGCAAGTGGTTGAGTGCAATGACTATGATGAGTATGTCAAGCTCAAGAGTGATAATGAGAAGCTCAAGAAAGATCTTGAAGAGATCAAAAGCCACAACGCCATTGTGCTAGAAACTCTTGATCATCATGAAGAGTTGATCCTTGAGAATGAGAAGCTCAAAGAAAAAAACAAGAAGCTCAAGGAAGAGAAGAAAGATGATGCTCTAAAGGAAGAAAATAAGAAGCTCAAGTTGGAGAAAGAGCATCTCAAGATTGGGTTGAGCAAGTTTGCTAGAGGCAAGCACCTCCAAAGTGAGCTACTCATGAACACTGTCATGAAGATGGATAGAAGTGGCATTGTATATGTGGCAAGTGTAGAGAAGAAGAAGGCTCAAGTTCAACAACAACAATAAAAGCCAAAGCCAAAGCCAAAGAGATGTTTTGAGTGTGGACAAGAATGCCACTTTGCTTATGAGTGCCAAACTCTACCGCCACAACCCTTGCCTAAGCATGCTAGACCCTTTGCCTTCAATGCTCACTACATGCTTAAAAAGGATTTTAGTGGAAAGATGAAAGTCATATTCTTAGGACCCCCTAACAAGAATAGGCCAAAGAAGATTTGGGTGGCTAAGTCACTTGTTGAGAAGGTGAAGGGCCCTCAACAAGTTTGGGTTCCTAAAGCTTGAATTTTTTGTGTGTAGGTGAACTACAAGACCGGTGGAAGTCATTGGGTTATTGATAGTGGTTGCACTCAACATATGACCGGTGATCCTCGTATGTTCACCTCACTAGATGAAGAGGTAGATGGACAAGAGAGAATAATATTTGGAGATAACTCAAAGGGCAAGGTTAAAGGATTGGGCAAAGTGGCAATATCAAATGATCATTCCATCTCCAATGTGCTTTATGTTGCTTCATTGAGCTTCAACTTGCTATTCGTTGGACAATTGTGTGATCTTGGCTTCCAATGTTTGTTCACCGAGAAGGAGGTTGTTGTATCCAAGGTAGATGATAATCAAGTGATATTCAATGGATTTAGATACAACAACTTATATCTAGTGGACTTCACCTCCGAAGATGCAAATTTGAAGACTTGCCTATTTACCAAAACAACACTTGGGTGGCTATGGCATAGAAGACTTACTCATGTTGGGATGAGCTCACTCAAGAAGCTTATGAAGAATGACTTGGTGAGAGGGTTGAAGGATGTGAAGTTTGAAAAGGACAAGCTTTGTAGTGCATGTCAAGCCGGCAAGCAAGTTGTAAATACCCATCCAACCAAAGCTTTCATGTCAACCACAAGAGTGCTAGAACTCTTTCACATGGATTTATTTGGACCAACAACATACAAGAGTTTGGGAGGAAATCTTTATTGTCTTATGATTGTTGATGACTATTCAAGGTATACATGGGTATTCTTTCTTCATGACAAATCCAAAGTTGCATCTTGCTTCAAGAAGTTTGCCAAGAGAGCACAAAATGAATTTGAAGTGAAGCTCAAGAAGATAAGAAGTGACAATAGAAAAGAATTTAACAACACAAACATTGAAGCTTATTGTGATGAAGTTGGGATCAAGCATGAAGTCTCCGCAACTTATACTCCTCAACAAAATGGTGTAGTTGAGAGGAAGAACCGGACTTTGATCACTCTTGCAAGGACAATGCTAGATGAGTACAACACCACCGAAGCTCTATGGGCGGAAGCAATCAACACCGCATGCTATGCATCAAACCGCCTATTCCTTCAAAAGTTCCTTGGCAAGACACCATATGAGTTGCTCAACGGGAAGAAGCCGGACGTCTCCTTCTTTAGGGTGTTTGGTTGCAAATGCTACATCTACAAGAAGCGGCAACACCTAGGGAAGTTCCAAAGACGTTGTGATATTGGTTTTCTTATTGGTTACTCATCAAAGTCCAAAGCATATAGAGTATTTAATCATGCCACCGGCTTGGTTGAAGAAACATATGATATGGAATTTGATGAATCTAACAGCTCCCAAGGAGCACATGAGAATCTTGATGATATAGGTGATGAACCATTGAGGGAGGCTATGAAGAATATTCCGGCGGAAGACATCAAGCCAAAAGATGATGAAGATGATATATAAGTCATTGATCAACCTTCTTCATCAAGTGTGCCATAAGATGGTGAAAAAGATGGAAGAGTAGAAAATGAAGATACTCATGTCTCCCATGAGCAAATGGTGGTACAAGCACAAGATGTTGATGCTCCACAACCTCCTCCTCAAGTGGTTAATAGAAGAAATACACCTCTCCTACAAGACCATCCATAAGATCTCATCATAGGGAGTCCATCAAATGGTGTAATGACTCGATCTCAAAAACTTGCTTCATTTATTGCTCATCACTCTTTTGTCTCTTGCTATGAGCCTACCAAGATAGAAGAAGCTCTTAAAGATCTGGATTGGATCAATGCCATGCATGAAGAGTTGAACAACTTCACTCGCAATGAAGTTTGGACTCTTGAAGAGCGACCAAAAGGTGCAAGAGTCATTGGAACAAAATGGGTGTTCCGCAACAAGCAAGATGATCAAGGTGTTATTGTGAGGAACAAGGCAAGACTAGTTGCAAAGGGATTCTCCCAAGTTGAAGGTTTGGATTTTGGAGAGACCTTTGTACCGGTTGCAAGATTAGAAGCCATCCGTATCCTACTTGCATATGCATCACATCATGAAATAAAACTATATCAAATAGATGTGAAAAGTGCATTTTTAAATGGCTTTATTAATAAACTAGTCTATGTTGATCAACCTTCTGGGTTTGAAGACCCTAGATATCCTAATCATGTTTATAGGTTGTCCAAGGCACTATATGGGCTTAAGGAAGCCCCAAGAGCTTGGTATGAGCACCTTCGGGACTTCCTCATTGAGAAGAGCTTCACCATTGGGAAGGTCGATGCCACACTATTCACCAAGAAGCTTGATGGACATATCTTCATTTGTCAAGTATATGTTGATGATATCATCTTTGGATCATCAAATGAAGACTCTTGTAAAGAATTTGGTGAATTGATGTCAAAGGAGTTTGAGATGTCAATGATTGGTGAGCTTACATTCTTTCTTGGTTTTCAAGTCAAGCAAATGAAAGAAGGCATCTTCATCTCTCAAGAGAAATACACAAAAGATCTTCTCAAGAGATTCAAGATGGATGAATGTAAGCCAATCAAGACACCAATGCCTACCAATGGACATCTTGACCTAGATGAGGGAGATAACCCGGTTGATCAAACTCTCTACCGTTCCATGATTGGTAGCTTGTTATATTTAACCACATCTAGGCCCGACATCATGTTTAGTGTGTATATGTATGCTAGATTTCAAGCTAATCCTAAGGAAACACATTTAATTGCCATAAAAAGAATCCTTAGGTATCTTAAGCACACACCAAGCATTGGCCTATGGTATCCCAAATGAGCTATATTTGAATTAGTTGGCTATTCTGATTTGGATTATGCCGGTTGCAAAGTTGATAGAAAAAGCACATCTGGAGGATGCCATTTGCTTGGTAGATCACTTGTGTCTTGGTCTTCCAAGAAACAAAACAGTGTGGCTTTGTCCACCGCCGAAGCGGAATACATTGCCGTGGGTGCTTGTTGTGCACAAATATTATACATGAAACAAACTTTGCTAGACTATGGAGTAGTTCTAGAAAAAGTTCCTCTTTTGTGTGACAATGAAAGTGCGGTAAAACTTGCAAACAATCCGGTTCAACACTCTCACACCAAGCACATAGATATCCGCCATCATTTTCTAAGAGATCATGTTGCTAAAAATGATATATCACTAGAAGGTGTAAGAACCGAAGATCAATTAGCGGATATCTTCACTAAACCGCTAGATGAGGCTACTTTTTGTAGATTGCGAAATGAGCTCAATGTGCTTGATTTTAGCAACTTCACTAAAAATTGAGCTTGTGTTGTCCCTTGCATTCATTGTAATATACAACATGTTTAACATTTTATAATGCATATAGGGCTTGTCTAACATGGTTAAGATAACCGCCGAAAAGCGTGTGAAGAAGCTTAACCTTGGATCAAACTTGACAAGCAACTAGATTTACTTACAAGTATTACATATGCATGAATGTTGTTTTGTCGTTTTGTTCCAGTTGCCCTTTTATTGCCTGTTTTCATAAAAAGAATTATAGCCTAAGGCAAAATATTTTGAAAAACTTAAGGGTTTGAGAGAGGTCACTCACATCAATCCTAATTGATGTTTATTTGGATCTTATTCAAGTTGGGACTTGATTGAGAACAGGCAACGTGGAGGAACTTTGAAGATTTGCTGGAAAAGAGTGACCGGATGTTGCACCAGACTATGCAGTCCAGCGTCCGGTCAGTTCATAGGAGGTGAACTCGCTGCGAAGGAGTGACTGGACCCTGTCTTTTGGTGTCCGGTCAGATGACATCTTCGCGTCCGGTCATGTGAAGAAGACGAAGGCTAAGTTGACCGGACTCTGGCTGCGTCCGGTCCGTGTCCACCGGACGCGTCCGGTCGCGATTCCAGAGGAATTGGACCTCTCTGGAATTGACCGAACGCTGGGTGGTAGCGTCCGGTCGCTACCACCGGAGCATCCGGTCAGTAGATTTCATGTGGTTTCAGAACTCTTCTTCGCTTCCTTTTCTGTTCCGCTAGGGGCCACCCTATTTAACCATGCACCGTACTGTTTTTATCCCACATCCGCTCCTTGCCCTAGCCACAAGCCGCCGACATCATCGCGCCTCCCTCGTCCCAAGCCGCCAAAGAGCTGCCCGCGCTACGCCTCTACCCTTGCCGCCGCCGCCGGTGCTCGCCACGCCCGCACAACTCCTCTCCACGCCAGTGCAAGCTCCACCCATGCCCCTCCGTTCTAGCGCCGTCGAGGTCTCACCCTAACCTACGCTGTTCTTCTCCCGAGCCATGGGTTGTGCCACCGTGGTCCAAAGTCGACCCTTTGCCATCCAGCGCTGGTAAGGCCCTGCTCGTGCTTGTGCATCCTCTTTGCAACTCGCCCGTGACCTAGCTATTCATCACTGCACCAATTTCACAGGGCTGTCGATTCACTGCTCACCGCCAACCCTAACCCTAGATTCAGTGGTTCCCCGCGTGTCACTTCTCTTTTCATCAGATCGCCGTTTCGTCAGGTAGCAAGCCAGTCGTCTCAATTTTGTACCTAAATTGCTTGCTCTCATAGGATTTCGCATCTATTAGATATATCGTATTTATTTGTATATCTATCTACTCCATCGTGCAGCGAGTCGGTGCCGTTGAGATCTTGTGGCAGTTGTAAGTCAACTCAGAGCCAAGCTCGCGAGTACAGATCGAGGCCAAGCCTCGAAAGTGTCAGTGGACAGTTGATCTTGTCAGCGGCAGTGGTTCTAGTCAGATCAGATGGCTCGCACCAAGAATGTTGGTGGTGGTCCAAGAGATGATGATCAGAGGCCTCCGCCTCGCTTGCCCGCAGGTACTAAAGGTAAGGCGACGAAGAAGGTTGCATCAAAGAAGCAAAAGTACCCTAATGCAGAGACAGCAAGAGCAACAGCAGTTGCAGAGGCCATAGAGCGTGCCGAGAGAGGAGGTGCCCGCAGTGGAGTTGTCATTGTAGATCAGCTGTCACCAGAGGCGTAGGGTAGACTTGAGCATATTGAGCGTCTTCATGGTAGTCCATCTGGGACTATCATGATGGCAGGACGACATCTTCTCATTGTGGATCCTCAGCCTTAGGGGGAGTCACAACAGGAGTCACAGCAGCAGCCCCCACCAGTAGAGTCTCAGCCAGCTCAGGAGACACAGGAAAGACAGCCATCACAGCAGACTCCGGAGGGCCAGCATGACAAGGAGGCTGAGGAGACTGAGCAGGCACCCTAGGCACAGCTATGCCACTCTGGTCATACCCGTGTTCCGGTCTCACCGAGGCCGCTGACACAGCGGGGGGGATCACGTCTATCGCCTAGACCACAGGGTCCGCCTCCAGTGACCCACCTTGACTTGAGGGCCGCCACGGCCAAGCAGGTTCAGTAGCTTCGCTTCGTGGAGTTTGATGTGTGGTTTCCACCTAGGAGGGATAAGAGAGCAGCAGAGAGATTCTACACGTCACTATAGGAGGATTTCTATAATGCCTATCTGAACAGTGGAGCAGTCTTTAGATCTCAGAGAGTCTACAGCATAGAGGCTATAGTCACAGTAGCTGGAGAGCATATTTGCCCCTACCTTGCATATCTGCCGGGGCTGACAGATCTGATTGGCCAGATAGGATTGTATGTACCATCTTAGGTTCGACAGTTCTATGCTTCGCTCTACATTGACCCGCATCATAACTTTATACACTTTGCATTCAGAGGCAGAGACTACAAGATGATGAGCCAGAGGGCCAGAGAGATACTAAGGCTACAGGAGTAGCTTGTTAGGTTACATGAGGTATGTTATGGACAGCAAGAGCCTCCCAGGCATCCTCATGGTGGTATGGTGCCCCCTACAGATCTTGTGCGCCATTGCTTCAAGGAGCCCTTTGGTGAGGGGTCGAGGAGGAACCCTAGTGACCTTACTCCTACAGCTAGAGTGCTAGAGGCTATCATAAGGAGGACACTACTTCCCAGGATGGGATACAGAGAGGGTTTGATTCACCTCTAGCTTTGGCTCCTCAATGCCCTGATGCAGCAGATAGTGTTTGATATTTGGGACCTCCTTCTATCAGAGATGGAGCATACTATAGCTGAGGGCTTCAAGGGTTGCAGGCAGCTTCCATATGCACATTGGATCACATTCCTTATTCTCAAGGCTATGCAAGTTAGGACACCAGAGATGGTTGTAGAGTATAGAGGTGCCACCACAGAGTTTCTAGCTTATAACATGGCACAGAGGATCAGGCATAGCACACCACAGGCGCCCACTCAGCCTCGCCATCATCTAGATGTACTAGAGTCCACAGCTCAGTAGGACAAGATTATCAGAGGCATAGCCGCTACTGAGGAGGAGCAGCTTGAGGCTCAGGAGGAGAGGAGCGAGTCTAGTGATAGTTCGGATGACGACTACCTGCCTATTCCTCATATGCCTCACGCAGACATGATGTAGAAGCCGGCAGTTCTAGCTTCGCTCCACTTGCACCGCAGACGGACCCTGCCTTAATTACTATCCTTGAGCGGATGCAGCAGGATCAGGCTAGACAGGCTCAGGAGACCGCTGCCAACTTTGCACAGTTTCAGGCTCATCAGGACGAGTTCCAGCGACAGCAGTAGGTACTCCAGTAGCAGCAGTTACTCATGCAGCAGCAGCTTTTGGGATTCATGCAGCATGTAGTGACAGCCATTGGGGCCCCATAGCCACAACTTTCACCCTAGATTGGTTAGCCTACTACCACTATGACGACTCCAGCAGTATAGCCCAGTGGGCTTCAGAGTCAGGGATAGCTTCCAGCTCTGTTTGCTTCTCCCATAGTATAGGTGTCCCAATGGTTATCCTCGCCAGTGGTAGCCCCGCAGTTCACACCACTTCAGACGGACTTCACACCAGATCAGTCACCCTCACTATTTGTGCCTGACACGTCAGTCTCCAGGAGTCTTGGAGCATCTTTTAGCGAGTTGATAGGGATGCCTACATCGCCACATATGTATGCCCCAGGTCCTTCTACAGCAGCTTCCATCACCGTGACTACTCAGAGGCTCCCTTCTTCTGTCGCATCTTCAGATCCTACGACAGATATACCAGTAGCATCACAGGCAGCACCTACCCTAGCTCAGACCTAGACCATTTCAGCGACGCTTCTAGCCATAAAGGGTTAGTCAGTATAGAGCTCAGGGTCAGATGATGATGTCGCCCAGTTCCAGCTTGCTCCTTGTACCTCAATGCCTGGCTCGTCCGTTGCAGCCTCGCCAACCAACCCTTAGGTTTTGGTGTTTGATGCCAAAGGGGGAGAGGGTTCGAGTATGTAGACTCAGGGGGAGTGACTTTTAGGGGGAGTCTAGTTAGCTATTAGTCTGCTATTAGTCTATTATATACATTTGAAGTTTTATTTGTGTGATACACTATTACTATTATGCATTCGTGTGTTTACTTTCATGCATACTATTATATCTATGTGATAGTGATATCTACGTGATTGTGATATATGACATGTGTGCTCTCTACTTTGAATTCATTGATATGTCATACCACTTGTGTTATGCTCATTTGCTTTTGCTTCCACGCTTTACTCCGATGCAAATGAACTTTATTACTTGTACTCATGCTTATTTCATATCCTTTGAGTACATTATGTTAGCTTGGGTCATGTAAGCTTGCCTAACTATTTTGTTCTTATTGACAAAAGCTTATATGAACCAAGCATGTCAAAAACCTCACTCTTTCACATACTCGAGGTGGTATTGTCATCAATCACCAAAAAGGGGGAGATTGAAAGCATCTAGGCCCCTTGTTGGGTTTCGGTGATTAATAACAATACAAGATTACTATGACTAACGTGTGTTTTGCAGAGGCAATTAAGTTAGGTCATGGTAATGGGGATCAATTGGGCAATCGAGGTGGTCATGCCCCTACGATGGAAATCATTTCAGTTTTCAAAGGATGGACGACAAGGTTAAGGATGACTAGTTCTAAGTGTCGATTGAAGTTAGAGTGACACTTAGAGTAGTTTAGGACTTTGTTTTTCCTTTGGCTATACTATTAAGGGGGGTATGGACGGGTAGCTTGACCTAGATGAGTCTAGTGAGTTAGGTGTGGTGCACACTTGTTAAAACTAGCTCTAGGTAGCTCCTACATATGCCTAAGATCCTTTGGAGCAAACTTCATTCATATATGATCGAGAGTTGGAAGTGAATGGAGGGTCAAATGCTGACCGAACGCTGGCTCCGGTGCGACCGGACGCTAGCCGTAGGGTCCGGTCAGTTCACTTGACCAAGGAGTTTGCGTCTGGCGCGACCGGACGCTGGAGTGGTCAAGTGACTGGACGCAGTGGTCCAGCGTCTGGTCGACTCTAGTAAGGTTCTAGAAGAGAATATCTGTGACCAGACGCGTCCGGTCAGTACTTACCGGACCCTAGGGGTTCAGCGTCCGGTTGAGTACAGTAAGGTTCCAGTGAGGGTTTAATGTGACCGGATGCGTCCGGTCAGTGGTGATCGGACCCTGCCAGCGTCCGGTCAACACTTCAACACTGGTGTGCGGGTTGAACTAACCGGAGCGTCCGGTCAACATGACCGGAGCGTCCGGTCACCCCGTAGAGGCACATAACGGTTTGTTTTTCAGGCTGCCTTATAAATAGAAGCTCTACTCGTGTGTGGAGTCACTTTTGCTCATTCCAACAGCCGAGAAACACGTTTGTGAGTGCCAAGAAGAGCAATGTCCTAGTGAGGTGATTGAGATTTGAGAATCCAAGAGAGTAGCCTCATTAGTTAATCAAGAGTAGCAAAGTGTGCATCCATCGTTCTCATTAGGCTTCACGTGGTCAAGTGAGAGTTCGTGCTTGTTACTCTTGGTGATCGCCATCACCTAGACGGCTTGGTGGTGATTGGGAGCTTGGTGATCACCCGGTAGAGCTTGTGGGTGACCCAACTCAAGTTGTGAGCGGTTGTGGGTGATTCACCGCGATGGAGTGTCGAAGAATCAATTCGTAGAGAGCACTTGATCCTTGCGCGGATCAAGGGGGAGCTACACCCTTACGTGGGTGCTCCAACGAGGACTAGTGGGGAGTGGCGACTCTCCGATACCTCGGCAAAATATCGCCGCATTCCTCTCTCTCCATTTACTTTGAGCATTTACTTCGAGCAATTCAATACTTGTTTTTACATTTATAAAATTACCATGCTAGAGTAAGTTTGGAACATACGTTGCAAGTCCTTTGTGCGTTAGATTGATAGAAACACTTTTCTAGGCACAAGGGGTTAATTGGGCTAACCAAAGGATTTAATTATTGCAAGAAAATTTAGAATTAGTCCAATTCACCCCTCTCTTGGGCATCTTGATCCTTTCACTGTGTCTTTGGTGTATTGTATTGATCTGGACGACCAAGTAGCTTGTTGTAACCTATCCGCTAGGGGACCCCTGCCTCTCCTTATATAGTCTGGAGGAGTAGGGTTACAAGGTAAGTATCCTATTTGGTACTATACAATGTCTTGCGGTGCACGCCGAGCAGCGCCGTGCACGCCTTGATCTTGTGGGCTAGGCCACCTTCAATGGTGCGGTCCATGTCTTGAGAGCCATACCCCCACAACGCTGCTCGAACGACTCGCCCCACCCACACCGCCCGCCCCCACGCGGGCCCATGCCATTCGAACATCACTAGCATCGAGAAAAGGAGGAGACACCGAGGCGAGGCAACAGAAGGCAAGGAGGAAGATGCAACACCCGATCTACTTTTGAAACATCCAAATAAAACATTTGCAACATACGTTCGAAACAGTTGAAACACTTACAACATACATCTGAAACACTTATAAAAACACTTAAAACGCTTGAAAAAGCCATTGCAAAATATATGCAACATGCAAATAAAACACATGCAACATATATGTGAAACACATGCAACATCTAGATAAACACACTTAAAAACATACGTCTGAAAATTTTCAAAAAATCTAAAACGATGCGCATGCATAATGCACCCGTAGATATATATTGCCACCAATTTGAGATTCAAATTCATTTTATAAAAAAAATATTACGAAAATAACAAATTTCAGCTATGTATATGCACTAGGAGACGGAGCAATAAACTTGCTGAAGTTTATCCGAAGAATAAGAAAACAAAATTATCTCCGAGCTCCATCCTATTTTCCCCTCCACTCAAAAAAAATGACAACACATTATAAGAGAAATTAAACGTCAAAATATATTTTATATGACTCTATTTTTGTCATTGAAATAAAAAATAGTACTATATTATGTATTATAAGAGAAATTAAGAGTCAAAATCTATGATTTTTTTCGTAATTAAAATAAGCTTATATTCCGAAACGAAGGTACACGGCAAAGACTAGTGGAGCTAGCTATCAGCGGCACCGTACACGGGCGATTCTAGCGAAGGGCCTCCATTTTTCTATTCGTATATGGTAATGTGCAACTGAAATACAAATGGTATAAATAAACGAAGACTATAGAATGCTAACGGTTTGGTTACTATTTGTGGTTCCAGGAACGAAAAACGAATAGATCAAAACGAATAGATCCCAACTTGTTTAGTGTTATACTACAACGAAGCTTTGTTTTGTGTGTTTCTTAAACGGAGTGCTAGCGTCACTTCCGGACGGACACATGCTTCCAAACGTCCGCGCCTGCACTCGGTTTCCCTCGCGCACATGCATCCTGCACGGGGCTTGTGCCATCTGACTGCACGTGGAGAGTTCCCGCTCGCGCCCCTCTACTTCTCACGCACATGCACGTGGCCAGCTGCAGCAAGTGACTATAGCGGCTAGCAAGCGCCAGCATCTAGAAAGAGGCGGAGGGGGCGACGGATGCCCAGTCGGCGCCAGGAAGAGGAGACACCGAGGCGAAGATGAGGTAGCAGAAAAGCGAAGATAGAGATGCAACACCCGATCTACTTTTGAAACATCCGGATGCAACATTTGCAACATACATATGAAGACAGATAAAACATATGAAACATGCATCTTAAACACTACATGCAACATCAGATCTACTTTTCAAACATCAAGATGAAACACTTGCAGCATACATATGAAACAGCTGAAACGCTCAAAACATGTGTATGAAACACTTAAAAAAACACCTGAAAACACTATGTGTGAAAACATATGCATACTCCAGATAAAACACTTGCATACATACATCTGAAAAATGAGATAAAACATTTGGAACATACATGCATAGCCACTGCAACATTCCGATCTACTTTTACGCAACATCAAGATAAAACACTTGCAACATCAAGATGAAACATCTGAAACACTTGAAACATACTCTTGCAATATGAGCTTTGCTTAGACGAATGGTGGCACACCGACGCAAAGGTCAATGGTGGCGCATGGACCTCGCTGTGCGGCAGCGGCGGCATAGGCAACTCGCCATGGGTGCGGCGTCACACGAATCTCGTCCCCCTCGCCTGCTTGCTGGAGCATTCGTCGTGGAGGCTCGCCGGCTCGGTGGAGGCGGCAACGGCTTGCCAGCTCGGTGGAGGCGATCGCGGCGAGTGGGCTGGTCACGGCGAGGAGGCACCGCGGTGGAGGCGGGCGAGACAGACTAGGCTAGATGGGGAATGCGGCGCGGAGGAGGCCATAGGGGATGGGGTGTGGCGCTGTAGAGGACCGGCGGCAGCGAGGCGGAGTGGGGTGGGTGAATGGGCACGACGACGCAGGGAGGAGACGACACAACGAGCATTGGGTTGTGCAGACGGAACGAGCGGATAGGGTCGCTAGACGAGCTGCACGCGCAGAAATCGCGCAGAAATGAGGCGTCCATCCGTTTCTTAATATGACGGGGTTGTGTAACAAAAAAATGGAAATAGCTATTGTTGTGCAGCATTTTGTATCCCCCCAACAGGTACACGACATATTTTGGTTCAAGGATATACCCGCGTATAGCAGTCGACGGCATTACCGTAGTCGCCATTTGCAAATGCTTCCTTTCCTTGTGACTTTGCATTAGCTATTGGTTCTAGCACCGTCTCCTAATACAAACACCGCAGCACATGTTCAGTTCCATGCATGGCACATACTACTAATACAGATTCTGATATCAAGGTAAGTGAAACACTGCAGTTTGCAAAATTTTGTTCCTATATTTCAAATCATGGAATCATAATCATGCATCTTTCCTCTATTAACTTGGAAAAGTGTGCTAATTAACATACCCGAGGTAGATTCTTCATGGTGTTAATAATCCCATCAACGCTCCAGTCTGGCATGGATGAAATTGGATTTGTTCGAGGGAGTAAAATTTCAACAAGCTTACGGGGCTCATGAGCAGCTGCTAGTATGATTGGGAATTTCCCGTACTGCATTGTATTTGCAAAAACCGAAGTGAATATTTATTTAGTCCAGTATGAAAGCTGAAATGATATCAACAGTATGTTCAAGTTCTTTTTTTTTCTCTTAACAACATTTTTTTTAAAGAAAAGACATTCATGAATTCACACCGATGAAATCCAGAGTCCAATATATTGTTAAATAACTACATAGAGCACAATTTGAAGGAAAACTAGCAAAAGTGCTCCCTCTTAAATCCAGTCAGTGATAGTGCTGGAAACTATATATATGCAGAGAGACAGAGAGATGTGCCTAGACTAGTGTTTTTAATAAGTAGAATAATTTCAGCAATATGATCTGGACCTACAGGCACTACTTAAGCTTTCATGACCACTCAGCAAAAGCTACGACTTGCTAAATATATGTAGGAACAGCATGAATGATTTTTTAAGGGGAGTGAAACTAGCACAGAATCTCAGAGAGCTTCAGTGCTTGACCCTATTGTACCACCTAGCCATTGGATATGCAACGCGCGGTGAGAATGTGGACATCAGATTAAAGCATAAAGTAAATAAACAGCAGAGACAATGAAAGAGCCATTATTACCCCATCATGAACATTAGGGTCAGCTCCAATCTCTAGCAAGAAATTGACAACGTCTGCTGAGCCAGCGCCAACTGCAGCTAATAACATAGTTGGTCCAGGTGAACTATGGAAGTTCACATCAGCACCAACCTACAGAATTGATAATACAAGTAGCTTTAGCGAACATGTATGGCCTATAAACATCAGCATGCCATGATCAAGAAGTTTAAGTCAATAAGTAACTGGACCTCAAACAATAGCTTAATGCATTTCAAGGAGGCACCAGCGCATGCCATCAGGAGCGGAGTAACACGACGGATAAGTTTATTGGGCTGCAAAGGGACGGAGGTGAATAACAGTTACAAAATGTCCAGATCAATTCTTAATCCAATCTATCATCAAGACAAACAATTTTTTTAGCTGATATGTCCTTCTAATTGCTTACACCAGCACCATGCTCAAGCAGGATCTTCAGAGCCTGGTCATGGCCGTTTCCTGCAGCCAGGTGCAACGGCGTCCCATGATGGTAGAAAGGATCCACAGGAACACCCTTGGACAGCAGCAGTCTTATAGCATCGCTGTGCCCTGGAGGTACAAAGAGATACACAGAATGTAGAAACTCCAAAAAGAAACACAAAAGCATCTCCAAAGACCTTGTACATACGCCCGCTTAGGACAATTTCTGTAACGTCCTATTTTTAAAGGAGAAACTTATATTACAAAAGTAATTTCTTCAGTGATATATGAATCTATTACTGTTAGCGTCAACTGCATGCTGCTAATCCATGAAACTTCACATATATCGAAGGTGGTTCAAACTAAAAGAGCTTGGCTGACTGTAAAATTGCATTGAATTGGAGGACTATATATAGAGTATGTTTGTATAGGGAAAAATATATGGTGGAAACCACATCTTCGGTGGATAAACTATGAAACTTGGCATATAGATATGCATCCACGTGTGTACTCACATGTAAATGTTGGGATGCAAACTCAATCTGTTAGGATGAACTACATGCCGGCAATCCATGTAACTGCTGGCTGCTGGGTCAAATTAAAAGTTCAATCTCTACTGACTCTATCAATGAAACAAGTTACCTATGGAATTGGTGGGATTATGCAAGTAATAGTGAATAAGATATGTGAAAAAAAACCTTTGTATAACTAAATACACCTAGCTAATTAATCCCAAGAAATCGCAGAGATTGAAGGGGCGAGAAATGAACGCACCGTACTGCGCGGCATTGTGCAGGGGCGTGCAACCCTTGGCGTCGGGGGCAGCCGGGTCGCCGCCGCGGCTGAGGAAGTAGGTCAGAAGAGGGACGATGCCGTCCTCGGCCCCGTTCAGTAATCTGGAATCGGTGTCGGTGGCGACGAAGATGGGCGTCTCGCCTGCAGGTGGCCGTGGCCGGAGAGGTAGCGTCTCAGCCCGTGGCTCCGACCGGCGGCCGTACGTGCTCGTCCCTGACCGGAAACAAACGAGCAGGGGGTTTACCTTCCGTAGAGGCGGAGTTCGCGTCGAAGCCCTTCTCCTCGACCAGGAACCTGCAGACGTCCAGCCGCCCCGTGACGCAAGATCCCTCCACGGCGAGGTGGAGCAGGTTCCGGCCCTTGAAGCCCCTCAAACGACGCAAGTCCACAGTGCTCGCCATTTCTGCCAAAAGCAATGGAGAGGATCAGATAGCACAGCCGAGAGGAGAAAGAGAGTGAGGGAGGGAGAGATGGGTGTGTGTACTAGTTCTACCCTTGAGCAGGGGGCCGGGAGGTTGCCAGCGACGATGGCGGCATTGACGGCGTCCATGGGGTCGGTCATCCGTATGTGACGGGGGTTTGGAGAGGTTGATGATGGATTCACGAGGGTTTTTATAGAGAAGAGAGGAGGAGAGTCAGCAAAGGGATGGAAGAAGGAACTGCCATAGATCCGGGGATGTCAAAGGTCTCTCTATCTAACCTGAGATCACGAAGCATGAACTTTTTTTTTCTTTCTATTTTCATGAACTGTGTTAAATTCCCGTATCATTCCTAGAAAATTCCTGTGTTCTAACAAAAGTCATCCTTCAACAATTTCACTATTAAACATTCTGTACTTTTAGTGGTATCTTAAATATCACCTTTCCCCATCAAATCTGAGATATAATGTTATCTATCCACTCTATTTGTTATTTAAGATAAGATAATTGTTGGATGAGAGAAATATATATGAGTGATTTTTTTTTGTTCAGATACACCCTATACCACGGCCTAGGGGAATTAATTTTACGATACCACTTGAGATTCTCGCCTAAAACTCACCATTAGCTTCATGAGCTGTTTGATTTTTTTTTCTTGCCAAGCAGCTTCACCCGTAGAGGCCGTGTTCGCTTATCTTATAATCCGTCTTTTTCAGCTTGTTTTTTTATCCAGAACAGTGTTTTTCTCTCACAATAAATCAGTCAGAACAATATTTCGACTTGTTTTTTCAGCGAAGCGAACGGGTCCGGAGCCTCTTAAATCCCGCTCTCACTTAGGAATAAAATGGGATAAAGTTGAATAGTAGCTTTTTACAGCTTTATCAGCTCTCACATGTGGGCCCTAGCACGGGCGAAGGCTACATCTGCCTTGCTCGCGGAGAGAGCGAGCAGGCTCGTCCGCCTGTGCTCGTGGTTGTCGGGGCTCGCAGGCTCTATGGCACGGCCACGTTGGGGGCTCGCCTTCGCCACCTGTGCAGCAGAAGCTGCCATGCAGAGAGCGCCGTGACTCGTGACGAGATAAGGAAAGACGAGCGGGGAAGAAGAGAGAAAGAGAGACTCGTGAGGAGACGACAAAAAAGAAGAATAGAATTGTAGGCTCTGTTTGGTACAGCTTATCTAGGAAGTGCTTTTCAGATAAATTGCACAAATAGAGTAAAAGCGATGGTCAAAATAAGCTGGTCTGATTCAGCTTTTGTTTTTTTAGTATAAATGGGTGCTGTGGGAATAAACGTGGCCAGAATAAGCTGCTGCAAAACATAGCGTTTGGCTGTTGATTTCAGCTTATTTTGACCATAAGCAGCTTATAAGCTGTACCAAACAGGCCCGTAGTCATTTTATTGTTTTTATCTATGAGCGCATAAGCTGTTTTGCCCAAACGGTTCGCTAAAACAGCTCCAGCTCTACCAGTAGAGTTGTTCACTGAGCTAAAGTTGCTTCACTGGTGAAGTCCAAATGTGCCAAACAGAGCCTGTGATGAATCTCTATTCTTGTGCAAGGTTAGACGGTGACCGGTTGAGATTCTGTTATTATATATATATATATATATATATATAGAACAACTACTCTATAGTTGGCTACAAAATAACATATTTTGTAGCCACCTTGAGTTACTATAATTACTATGTTAATTTATGAGATTATAGTAACTCCTTACTAGGTGGTTTACTATAACGTTATGGTAAATATCCCTATGTGTTATAGTAACCCAACTATAGTAAATATATATTGACATTATCGTAAATTAGTATATAAAATTATGGTAAATGGAGGTGGCTACAGAATAACTTATTCTGTAGCTGGCTACTGAATAGCCTCTCCCTATATATATATATATATATATATATATATATATATATATATATGAGGCTAAAATGCACCTGGGTGTATTCTGTATAGCAAATGCACCCGACCGCGAGCGCGAGCCGTACCGGCGCGGAGTCCGACCCAGTTGACCCACGCGCCTATACAGACCCCGGGCGCCGCCCCTCAGCCGCAGGCACAACCCCTCTCCTGGGCCAAGCGCACGGGCTTCCAGTCGCGTGTCTCCAGCGAGTCCCTGCCTTCGGCGTCCGCTCCCAACTCCGGATAGGTCCCCCTCCCTCGCCTGGCTGAGGCCCTTGCCAATCTGGAGTCGGGACACGATTCTGACAGCAGGGACACGATTCTGGGTGTCTGCTCAGGCTCGTTGCATTCCTGTTGGGTAGGCCAGTTGCGACTGCTCTAGACGGCTGGTTGCAGCACAGTTTGTATACCAGTTGTAACTCATCCCTTCAATCGATTGTAACTTTCGTCGTACACAAATTGCAACATTGGTGGTAGACCAGTTGCATTCCAGTTGGGTAGGCCAATTGCAACTGCCCTGGACGCTAGTTGCAGCTCTGTTTGTATACCAGTTCCAACTCAGCCCGTCAACTCCTGCATGCAAAATTAAATGGACACAATCAACCACGTGACGCCACCTTACAGGTTAACCCACCCACCAGGAAGTATGCATGGATGGAATCTTTTCTTGATTCGATTCAAAAAAATGTGATATCTCCTAAACCACATATCCATTTTTGAATCCGTTTGAACTAGGTTTTTTGAAAAAATGTGTTTAACAAAATGAGATCCATGAAGGCTATATTTGTTGAAAAAAATTTAAAGTATGTAATTGCAACTAAGTTGTACAGTGAGTTGCAAGCACGTCTACAACACAATTGTAACTTGGTTGTGGCCTATTTAGCACTGGTTGCAAGTAGTTATAGCCTAATGTAACCCTTTTCCTTTAGTTGCAATTAGTTACTACTCAGTTGCAACCCGGTGAATTGCAACCAGATGTGCTTCCTACTCAACCAGTTACTACCCAATTGCAACCAGTTACTACTGATTGTAGCTAGTTACTACTCAGTTGCAACACGGTTGGTACTCTGGTTGCAACAAGGTATGATTGCAACTTGATATGATTATTGTGACTAGATGTAAACAACACACAGACTTATAACTAGTTGCAACTCAGTATTATACAGAGTTGCAATCGATAATACACAGATATGCAACTCACGCAATAATAATAAAATATATCCATATTGGATCTAGTTCTGTTAAGCATATTTTTTGAATAAGATGTATCAAACGGTTTGTTAATCGGGTTTACGATTTAGGAGAAAATTTATTTCAAAGAATCAAACTCACAAAAGATTCCATCCATGCATGCATGCAGACTGCTAGTTGTCTTTGTTGCACGTGACTAACCATGAGTGGTGAGAGTAGCAAATTAGCTATTGGTTGTCTTAGGTGCATGCATGCTGGTTGGTTAGGACTCGTGCGATAGGCCAGTTGCATTCTGGTTGGGTAGTCAGTTGCGACTGCTCTAGACGGCTGGTTGCATCATCGTTTGTATACCAGTTGCAACTCATCCCTTGAACCGATTGCAACTTCCGTCGTACACAAATTGCAACCTTGGTGGTAGGCTAGTTGCATTTCGGTTGGGTAGGCCAGTTGCAACTGCCTTGGACAGCTGGTTGCAGCTCCGTTTATATACCAGTTCCAACTCAGCCTGTCAGCCGATTGCAACTTCAGTCTTACACAAATTGCAACTCTAGTGATAGACCAGTTACGACTCGTGTGGTAGGACAATTGCATTCCGTGCAACAAGTGCACAGACCCTCTCTAACCCTACGGTCCACGCGCCAGCGCACGCCCGCAGGACCCTCCCCACATTTTCTTGCCAAACCTGCGCTTGTGCTGTCGTGCATGCAAAATTAAATGGACACAACCAACCACGTGATGCCACCTCACAGGTCAACCCACCCACCAGGAAGCATGCATGGATGGAATCTTTTCTTGATTCGATTCGAAAAAATGTGATATCTCCTAAACCATTGATCCGTTTTTGAATCGGTTTGAAGTAGGTTGTTCAAAAAAATGTGCTTAACAAAATGAGATCCATGAAGGCTATATTTGTTAATTTTTTAAAGTATGTAATTGTAACTAAGTTGTACAATGAGTTGCAAGCACGTCTGCAACATAATTGCAACTTGGTTGTAGCCTATTTAGCAGAAATATTTTCAATGAACTCATGTACAGTAAACAAGCAAGCAAGTAGGTAGAAGAAACATTTTCAATGAACTGTCTCAGGTTGGCTCAGCAGCTCACGTTCCTTCATTCCTTGTGCACCGGACGACGCTGGCACAAAATTGCTTATAAAGCTGCTTGCTCATAGGCAAATGTTTGGGTTGGCTGTGGGTGTGCTCAGAAGAAAATTTGCCGTAGGGAGCAAGGAAAGTGTGTCAATGGTAGTTCTATTTCCACTCTGACAAAGCATTGAGCCATCCTCAGGGACTTCACGTACAAATGATGTATAGGGTGAGAGAAAGAGAAATAAAGAACTTCACTGAAAGGAAAAAAAGAAAAAGAAAAAAAACTAAAACAGCCAGGCACGCACACACGAGAGTTGCTTACAGCAAATAACACTACTAGGAATGCATGCGGTGAGTCTTGGCAGGCAGGCCAGTCATCACACGCATCTACATTGATCAAACATGTGAGCAGGGAATCTATCTGATCTCTATGATCAGTACAACTACAACACCAGGCAGCAGTTGGAGACGACCGCAAATCCGTGGATGAATCGATGAACAAAACTAAACGAGAGCCAGGCCAGTGACAAGCATCCAAGAAGCGCATGCTAGCTCTGCCTGCTACCATGCATGCATGTACCAACTAAGCTTTGGGCGTTGCGTGCCGATGGGTCCTGCATAGGCCGGTTGGAATCTGGTTGGGTAGACAAGTTGCGACTGCCTAGGACGGCTGGTTGCAACTCCGTTTGTATATCAGTTGCTACATAGTTGCAATCAGTAACACACAGAGATGCAACTTCTTGTAAAAATAATAAAATATATCAATATTGGATCTAGTTTTGTTAAGCACATTTTTTGAGTAAGATGCAGCAAACGGTTTGTTAATCGGGGTTACGGTTTAGGAGAAAATTTATTTTAAAGAATCGAACTCACAAAATATTTCATCCATGCATGCATGCTGACTGCTAGTTGTATTTGTTGCACGTGGCTAACCATGAGTGATGAGAAGGAGCAAATTAGCCATTGGTTGTCTTGGGTGCATGCATACTGGTTAGTTCGCTCTAACTCGCTTACCGGCCTGGGTGCATTCGAGCCGGTTACTACATAGTTGTACATATAACCCGTTACTACACAGTTGCAACCCAATTGCTACTCTTGTTACAATCAGATATGATACCAACTCTGAATTGCGACTAAATCCGGTTATGAAGACCAGATGCAAAAGGTACACAAAGTTATAACTAGTTGCAACTCGGTAGTATACGGAGTTGTAATCAGTAACACACAGAGATGCAACTCGTTGTAAAAATAATAAAATATATCCATATTAGATCTAGTTTTGTTAAGCACATTTTTTGAGTAAGATGCAGCAAACGGTTTGTTAATTGGGGTTATGGTTTAAGAGAAAATTTATTTTAAAGAATCTAACCCACAAAAGATTCCATTCATGCATGCATGTAGTCTGGTGGGATTTGTATGCAACGTCACTGTGCATGGTAGGTGAATGATACAAATTAACTAGGACGCACGCATGACATTTTTCGGGGTGACAGTTCGCGTGCGGGAGGTGCGCTCGGATAGTGGGCTGATTCGGTCAGTTGCACGGACTAGGCACACCGGGTTGTCTGGGTGAATTCTATGCACAGAATGCACCCAAGTGCAATATAACAAAACATGATATATATATATATATATTGTAATAACGTATGTGGGCAATTTATACATAAAATTTAATGGGTTATTTTAGTTTATTTTTCACAATGGCAGATGTAGGTAATTTAATGGGCAACATTTTATGGTATTTTGGTTTACTTTAGGGGTAATTTATATTATCTTTTACAGATATTTAATTTAGATGTAAATTTAGTGATGCTTTAGATTATGTTTTTTCTTGCAGTAGCTAATGTAGATGCAGATTTCGGGGGTTAGTTTATTTTTTTGATAATGGTAGAGGTGGCTAATTTGAGTACCAAATTAGATCCGATGCTATGATTGTAGATGGAGTTTATATACCAAATCGGTGGGTGAATTTTTATCATAGAATTTCTTGGATTTATCTCATTTTTTAGCATACCTCGTGAGGATTAATGACTTCAATAGCAATAATAAGATTTTCATGTTTCAGAATGTAGTGTGTTGCCTCCTTTTTTTTGTCGTTATTACAATGCAGAATGGGAATGTATGCAGCAAATTACAGACTACACGACCTTGTTGAAATTCTCTTTCCTCAGACAAAACCAATTGCATCTCTGCCCAACTGGAGTGTTGATGGGATAATTGATACTATGCGATCTACGTCCTTCAAATCTATTGTATATATTTAATTGGTTTCTTGTTTGCAGGGGCTTAAATGTTTTTTCATGTTTTTTTTTTCGCAAACATGCACATTGCACGTATTTCATCGAGAGGATAGCTAGTTTTACATGGTGTGACCAAAGTCTAGCGAGATGCCCCCACTTTGACACCCCACACAGAGAGATATTACACAGATTGTTAGTTTTTTTGTTTGGAATGTTTTTTCATGTTTTTGAACTTGGATTTATGTTTGGGATAGAGAGCGTATCATAGCTGATGCAAAACGACGATGAAATGAAGCATTTGCAAAAGGGAATTACCTTGCAGCAACTTAAGAAGTATTACATGGTGAATACTCGAACCAGTCTTAAGTATATATTTGTTTGAAACAATGAAATTGTTGCATGATAGCTTATTATCTTGATACATTTTTTTATAAGACAGGCTGTCCTGTAGTGTACATGTTAACATCTTTGTGATCTCTTACTTAAGTTGTAGTGCAATTAAATGCTCTCTATTCAATAACACTAGTACAAAAATGAGCTGTACTTCCGGTTGGGAAACCCCTTCAGTCCCGGTTTCCCAACCGGGAGCACGAATGCGGGACTAAAGGGCCCCTCCTTTAGTCCCGGTTTCTCGCCCGTCCACTTTTAGTCCCAGTTGGTAATACCAACCGGGGCTAATACCAACTGGGACTAAAGGGCCGGCCCACGTGTGGCCAGGCCGGAAGGCCTCTTTAGCCCCGGTTGGTATTACCAACCGGGACTAAAGGTTTTCTTTTTTTTCTTTTTTTTTGTTTTTATTTTCAATTGATGATTCGTTTTGGTTTTCGAATATGTTTTTAAATACGCATTCTACGCTGCTAATAATATACGTATTCTACACGCTTATAATGTTCGAACATTTTGTACAAACTAAAGTATGAAACTAACGTATATATTACATGCATATACATATACTGTACGTTATTTTATGTACATATAATATGTATATATATTACAAATAAAGCTTGCATTGTATATTCTATCATATCCTTGGGATAACAAATTCACTTCATCTGGTTTGGCTTCCATGTTTCATTCACATCATTGTAGAACTCGTCGGCGGGGTTTAAGACCTGGTCATTAAGAAATTCTGCTATGGTCTCTTGAATTGCTTTCAGTTGATCACGTCGTATGACTTTTTTCTTCAACCATAGAGTCTTCAATAAAAGTTAAAGGAAAAGTATTAATATATATATGTGTGTTGGTCATGTGATTACTTATATATATGAGCAATAAAAGAAATTGTGAATATATGAATATATTTATATAACGTACTTTGAGGATCTCTTCAGGAGTTCTTTTTGCGTACGCCATGATGAACTCGTAAACATAGTATCCGCAGTAATTGTTCCCCTGTTCTTGCCTTAGAACCCACTTTTACAAGAAAAAGATCCGGTGAATTGAAAGCATGTATGGTGTTAATTGAATTATATATATATATATATATGTATATATATATATATATATATATATATATGTATATATATATATATATATGTATATATATATGTATATATATGTATATATATATATGTATATATATATAGCTAGTACTTACTTTGTATGCGATTACATCCGGTGACGCTTTGCAATGTTTCATGTGGTGTTCCTCAATGAAACTTTTTCAAACAATTAAGCTTGTCATCTGAATTTAGCTTGTCATCTGAATTTAGCAAAACAAAGACCACTCGAGTTAGGTAAACTAATAGTCAATGATCAGCAAAACAAAGACCACTCGAGTTAGGTAAACTAATAGTCAATGATAAATATCATTGACTATTAGTTTACCTAATTCGAGTGGTCTTTGTTTTGCTAAATTCAGATGACAAGCTTAATTCTTTGCGCTTTGCTCACTTGTACATTTAAAGTAATCTACACAAAGCATGTTATATTCATTTATTCTGTGTTTGGAAATCCTGGTGAACTAAGGCCCCATACATTTCTGTTTATTAATGCAGGCAACACTCAAAGACCCACTTGATGCTACCTTGTTTTCCAACAGAAGCTTATGCTGGTTGCGGATGGGAGATGGAGAGCTTGCTGTGTTAGATGCTCAGCAATGCAAAACCTTGCGGCCTCGTTGGTCGAAGGCATGGTACCGTGAGGGTGCAGCTCTCAGCTTGCTGAAGGTACAGAAGCTGTGTGAAACTTAGTCTTGCAGTTGCTGTAATATCTCCAAATGTATCTCACCGCTTTGTGGTACCTCTATGTGTAGAACTACGAAGGAGCAGTCAATGCGTTCACGGAAGCACTGAATCTTGAGCCTGCGAATTACGAGATCAAGAAAGCCTTAAGGCAATTCTCCTATTTCCCTCTACTTCTATTTTTCAATCATTTCCCTAACTGAAGCTATTATCGAACAGCACCATGCTATTTTTCAATTATTGGTCAGTGGAGCATGTGCATCTAATTCCCAACTATTTTCGTACAAGTTTACTATCTATGAACATATTCTTAGGCATTTGATTCTTCAAATTTTGTAGGGAGGCCACTGATTCCCTGACGAATGCGGGCTACTCTGGAGAACAAAACCCATGAACTTCTGCATCCATGCACTTTTCCTCACGTTAAGAATCCTCTATATATAACACTATGGTCGGGGGTCATCATAGACTCATACTATTGATATATATGTAGCCATAATGCACTGCTGGAAATACTAGTTTAGATCTGAGCTTGTTGTATCTTTTGCCTTTGCCCCCCTTGGGACGAAGCCTAAGATACCTATGGAACCTATGGGTTTGGGCAGGTAGCATGTCAGTGAACGGTTTGAACTAGCAATAGATGTATTCAGACGCCTAAGTGCACTAGTTCCAAGTACTAATGAAGTTGAAGTGTTCATACTCCCTTTGTCAAATTCAATTGACTGCACACTTGCGGCTTCCCGATATCATCTAAAGCTCTAATGTGATCGATCAGTTTCATATACATAATCATTTTCTCTGTTGTTTTACTTGTTCGGCAGTCGTGTGCATTGTCATCTTAGGATTTGCCTCCCCGGTAAGCAGAGGTACAGTATGGCAGTGGGGGCAACTGCCTGATGACCTAGCCAAGAATGTGCAGCTTTGGGCGCTGATTAGTATTATGTATTTAGATGGACGATCTCATTCTGTATGCACATCGACGATCTCATCGTGAGTCATGATCATGATCTAGTGAACAAACGGTACTATGCTTTCAGTGGTAGGCGACGTCCCTGTCGACAAGGGAGACGCCAGTGGTGACTTCGTGAATCTCGAGATCTGTCGGCTCAGTTCTTCGGAAGTGCTCATAGAGATAGAGTTTACGTACGTGTGTTCATAGGGGTGAATGCGCGTGCGCGTTGTTTGCGTTGTACTGTGTAATTCTAAAAAAAACAAGCTTCTAGCTAGACCTGAGCAAATTGAGCCTGGCCCTGCTGGGTTTTAGCCCGCCCATAGACTTTAGTGAACAGGGGCACAGATCTCGCTGCCCAAAATATTTATTTTAGCTGTTTTACACTATAAATTGCACGAGTAGCACACGCAGGCCTTGACCCAGCCTAAGCCTGACCCAAAAAATAGGCCCAACTCGCCTAGTGGAACGGTCATGGATGGAATAACCGGGCTTTTTTCGGCCTAGCCTGAACCAGACCCGGCCCACAAAATGCCCAGCTTTGATTCTAGCTGAGCTCCTCCCTAGCTATATCCTGCCAAGTTTTTATTTTGGAGGAAGTAATTTCTATGATTATAAAGAAAGAAGTAAAGTTTACAGTTCTCAGACCGCTGGTGTTACCAGCAACAAGGCAAGCACAAACAACGTCAGAAAGTAGAATAGCACTTGGAGTGAAGTTCTTGAGACAATCTAGAATTTTATCCAGACTTGCACATCTTCAGATCTCTCTATATCTTCTTCCTTGAGCTTGATGAGCTCTTCATAAGGCTTATTAGGCAGTTCTTTTCTCCGTCGCCAATCTGTTCCGGACGTTTCAAAGCGTCCAAGTCACACCTTGCAACAATAATAGAAACGGGCTTGCTAGCGCCCAGACGTCCGGATGGACAGGGCCCCCACGCATGCAGTCCGTTTTCTCACGTCATTTCGCGCGCCCACATCGGGCCCGCACCACCCCCGAACGTCACCAGCATCGAGAAAGAGGGAAGGGGCGGCGGATGCTTAGCCGGCGCCGGGAGGAGGAGGAGACACCGAGGCGAGGCAGTAGAAAAGCGAGGAGGAACATGCAACATCCAATCTACTTTTGAAACATTCAAATACAACACTTGAAATATATGTCCAAAGGTAAATGAAACACTTGAAACATACATCTGAAACACTTGCAAAAACACCTGAAAAACACTTCAAAACCATGTAAAATATACACAACATCCAGATAAAACACTCGCAACATATATGTAAAACATATACAACATCCAAATAAACACACTTACAACATACGCATGTAAAAACAGCAAAAACATTGGGAACAAAAGCTCTCAACATACGTGTACAACTATTGCAACATCACAATCTACTTTGCAACAGTCACATGAAAACTTGCAACATCCAAATGAAACAACTGAAACACTTGAAACATACTCTTGCAACATGCATTTTTAGTGCGCAATGTCACCTTGCTGCTTGGATGAATCGCAGAGCTTGACGCCGACACAGAGGTCGGTGGCGGTGCATGGAGCTTGTCGGTGCGCCCCTCAGCGAGGACCTGCTCGGAGACCTAGGCGAGCACCTGCTCGGCAGCCGAGTGAGCACCTGCGTGAGGCACACGAGCACGTTGGGCAAGCACCTGCTTGACGGCCTCGGCCAGTGCACCCTTGGTGAGCACCTGCTCGGCAGCTAAGCAGGCAGCGGAGGCGGTCCCTCAGCGGCCTCGGCATGGCGCTGGCCAAGCTGTTTGTAGGGGAGGTGGTCCCTCCCACGCCGTCCACCGATGTTGGAGTCCCTGAGCCTTGACCTGGGCCCGAGAGACCATGTAAATAAATTAGGGGTTACGTTACCGTATCATAACGCTGGTGGCCGTCGAGGCCTTTTTAAAGTGCTCGTGCATCTACGCTTCTTAATCGTTTTTATTGTATTTCCGAGCCTCTGCCCTCTGTCTCGTTTCTGAACAAATCTTTTGCAAAAAACTTCCTCGGAGCCCAAGCTGCCCCTCGGGCAAAAGGTGGTGAGGGAGTGCCGTAGCCCAGAGGCGTAGGCTATCTCGCGACTCAGCCGGCCTTTTGGCCTTAAGACAGTCTTTCGGTCCTTAGTTTTTTTACAATTGATTTGTTAGAGCACGCTAGAGAGTTTGGTGTATAATTTTTTTTGAAAAACGACTAAAAAATAGTGCATGGGACTTAGGGGGAGTCCCCCCCCTTCTAGCCCCTGAGGGAGGCTTGGTTCTGCAGAGGCAGAGCTGTGTCCTGTTCGAGCCCCGCAGTGGGCACCTCTGCAGAGGCGGAGCCGAGTCTCCCTAATGGAGTTATCGTATCGCTGAGGCCCTTGATGGGCCCAGGGGGTTTCTCGAGAAATTGGAACAACTAAAAAACGCTTCTTAATTGTATTTCGAGAAACGATGTATACAATGCTTGGAAATTTAAGGGTAGAAGCGACGTAGCTGTTCTATGTTCCAAGCGTTGGTGAGGATTTCACCCTTCTCGTTGGCTAGCTTGTAGGTCCCGGGCTTTAGCACTTGGGCGACGATGTATGGTCCTTCCCATGGCGGGGTCAGCTTGTGGCGGCCCTTGTTGCTCTGCCTTAGCCTCAGCACCAGGTCGCCCACTTTCAGGTCTTGGCTTCGAATGCGCCCGGCTTGATAGCGTCGTAGGGCTTGCTGGTACTTGGCTGAATGTAGCAGCGCAACGTCTCGGGCTTCCTCCATTTGGTCAAGGGCGTCCTCGCAGGCGGTGCAGTTACTTTGCTCGTTGTAGGCCTGTAGCCTCGGGGAACCGTATTCCAAGTCAGTGGGGAGGATGGCCACAGCTCCGTAGACCAGGAAGAACGGTGTGAACCCCGTGGCTCGGCTAGGGATGTTCCTCAGGCTCCAGATGACCGATGGGAGTTCGGCAAGCCATTTCTTGCCAAATTTCTTCAACCGGTTGTATAGTCTTGGCTTAAGGCCTTGTAGGATCATGCCGTTGGCACGCTCTACTTGGCCGTTTGTCCTAGGGTGTCCTACGGCCGCCTAGGCCACACGAATGTGGTGGTCGTCGCAGAACGTCAGAAATTTTTGGCCGGTGAATTGTGTCCCATTGTCGGTGATGATGGTGTTCGGAACCCCGAACCTGTGGATGATATCGGTGAAGAACAGCACCGCTTGCTCGGACTTGATTCGATTGATCGGACGAGCCTCGATCCACTTGGAGAACTTATCGATTGCTACCAGCAGATGGGTGTAGCCCCCGGGGGCCTTCTGAAGAGGCCCAACCATGTCGAGCCCCCACACGGCGAACGGCCATGTGATAGGGATGGTTTGGAGGGCTTGAGCCGAGAGATGCGTTTGCCATGCGTAGTACTGGCATCCCTCGTAGGAGCGTACGAGCTTGGTGGCATCAACAACCGCTGTTGGCCAGTAGAACCCTTGGTGGAAGGCGTTTCCGATGAGCGTCCGAGGTGCCGCATGGTGCCCGTAGGCTCCCGCGTGCAAGTCCCAAAGTAGGTCTTGACCTGCCTCGGTAGTGATGCATCGTTGGAGGACGCCAGATGGGCTTCGCCTGTACAATTCGCCGTCGCTGAGAACATAAGTCTTGGCTCGCCGAGCAAGCCGTCGGGCTTCGGTCCTGTCAGCGGGAAGCTCTCCTCGGACGAGGCAATCAAGGAACGGGACTCGCCAGTCCGTGCCCTGGTTGGTCTCGGCAGGCTCCGTGTTGACTTCCATGACCTCGGGCTCGGCCGAAGGAGTCTCGGTGACAGAGGGGGCCTCGACCGCTGGGCCCTCTTCCGCCACTGAGGCGTAGTCGATGGAAGGTTTGTGGAGGTCTTTGGCGAAGACGTTCGGGGGGACCGGGGCCCGCGCCAACACCATCTTTGCCAGTTCATCCGCGGCCTCGTTGAATTTGTGCGCGATGTGGTTGAGTTCGAGACCGTCGAACTTGTCTTCATGGCGACGTACCAGCTTGCAGTACGCCTCCATTTTGGGGTCATGGCAGTTCGACTCCTTCATCACTTGATCGACGACGAGCTGCGAATCGCCCCGTACGTCGAGACGCCGTACTCCAAGTTCGATAGCGATCTACAGGCCGTTGACGAGGGCTTCATATTCGGCTGCATTGTTGGAGGCGGCGAAGTGGAGCCGGACCATGTAGCGCATGTGTACTCCGAGGGGTGAAATGAAGAGCAGACCGGCGCCTGCCCCGGTCTTCATCAGGGACCTATCGAAGTACACGGTCCAGCAGTCCGCCTAGACTTGAGCAGGTGGCAGTTGGGTGTTGGTCCACTTAGCCACAAAATCGGCCAAGACCTGAGATTTAATTGCTTTCCGAGGCGCAAAGGACAGAGCCTCCCCCATGAGTTCGACGGCCCACTTGGCTATCCTACCCGAGGCCTCCCGGTTATGGATTATCTCTCCTAGGGGGAAAGACGATACCACGGTCACCTGGTGGGACTCAAAGTAGTGACACAGCTTGCGTCGAGCCAAGACCACGGCGTAGATCAGTTTCTGGATGTGGGGGTAGCGTGTTTTGGTCTCGGAGAGCACTTTACTGATGAAGTAAATAGGTCGTTGGATGGGTAGAGCATGCCCCTCTTCCTGCCTCTCGACCACTACGGCCGCGCTGACCACTTGGGTCGTTGCAGCGACGTAGAGTAAGAGGGCCTCGCCCTTGGCCGACGGTACCAGGACAGGAGGATTGGTGAGCAATACCTTGAGTTTGGCGAGGGCTTCTTTGGCCTCGGGGGTCCAAGAAAAACGTTCCGATTTCCTCAAGAGGCGGTACAGGGGCAAGCCTTTTTCGCCAAGGCGCGAGATGAAGTGGCTTAGGGCCACGAGGCATCCCATGACCCTCTGTACTCCCTTGAGGTCTCGGATCGGTCCCATATTGGTCACGGCCGAGACCTTCTCCGGGTTGGCTTCGATGCCGCGTTCTGAGACTATGAATCCTAAGAGCATGCCTCGGGGGACCCCGAAGACACACTTCTCGGGGTTGAACTTGATGCCCTTTTCCCTGAGGCATCTGAAGGCTATTTCCAAGTCGCTGACGAGATCATTGGCCTGCCTGGACTTGACCACGATGTCGTCCACATAGGCCTCGACGGTCCGCCCGATGTGCTCGCCAAAGACATGGGTCATGCACCGCTGGTATGTGGCCCCTGCGTTTCTAAGGCCGAATGCATAGTCACATAGCAGTACATGCCAAATGGTGTGATGAAAGAAGTCGCGAGCTGGTCGGTCTCTTTCATCTTGATCTGATGGTAACCAGAATACGCATCAAGGAAGGATAGGGTTTCACATCCCACAGTGGAGTCAATGATTTGGTCGATTCGAGGTAATGAGAAAGGGACTTTTGGACATGCTTTGTTTAGACCGGTGTAGTCTACACACATTCTCCACTTCCCATTTTCTTCTTAACTAATATAGGATTAGCTAACCACTCTGGATGTGATACTTCTTTGATGAATCCAGCCGCCAAAAGCTTGTACACCTCCTCGTCGATGGCCCTGCACTTTTCCTCGTCGAATTGGCGTAGGTGCTTCTTCACCGGCCTGGAGCCGGCCTGGATGTCTAAGGCATGCTCGGTGACCTCCCTCGGTATGCCCGGTATGTCTGAGGGACTCCACACGAACATATCGGCATTCGTGCGGAGAAAGTCAACGAGCATGGCTTCCTATTTGATGTCGAGGGTGGCGCTGATCCTCAGCGCCCGATCGTCGGGGCAGGTGGGATCGACCGGGATGAGCTTGATGGCCTCCGCGGGCTCGAAAGTCCCGGCGCGACGCTTGGAGTCGGGCGCCTCGCTCCCGAGTCGGTCGAGGTTGACGATGAGGGTCTCGGCCTCAACGATAGCCTCGGCGTACTCGATGCACTCGATGTCGCAGTCATATGCATGCTCGTACGTGGACTCGACAGTGATGACGCCGTTGGGGCCCGGCATCTTGAGCTTGAGGTACGTGTAGTTGGAGACCGCCATGAACTTGGCGTAGCACGGCCGCCCCAAGATGGCATGGTACGTTCCCTTAAACCCAACCACCTCGAAGGTGAGGACCTCCTTGTAGTAGTTGGAGGGAGTACCGAAGCAGATGGGCAGGTCGATGCGCCCGAGGGGCCGCGTGCGTTTCCCTGGCACAATGCCGTGGAAAGGCGCGACATCACCTCGAAGCTATGACTGGTCGAGCTCCAGGAGCTCTAGGGTGTTGGCGTAGAGGATGTTGAGGCCGCTGCCTCCATCCATCAATACCTTAGTGAGCCAGGTGTTGCCGATGATGGGGTCGACGACAAGTGGGTACTACCTGGGGTTCGGGACATAATCGGGATGGTCGTCCCGGTCAAAGGCGATTGCCTCCCAAGACCAGTTGAGGTATCAGGGAGTGGCCATCTTCACCGAGAAGACCTCCTGGTGCTCCCTCTTCCGCTGGCGTGCCATGAGGCACGCTGAAGGCCCGCCGAAGATCATGAAGGCGTTGTGCACCTCAGGGAACCCGTCGTCCTTATCGTCGTCCCTGTCGCCGGCACCCCTCCTCTTGGCATCGTCGTTGGGGAGCCCGAGCTTGGCGTAGTAACACCAGAGCATGGTGCACTCCTCAAGGGCGTGCTTCACCGAACCCTGGTGGTAAGGGCAAGGTTTCTTGAGCATATCGTCGAAGAGCCCGGGGCCTCTGGGGCCTCGGGGATTCTTGCGCTCTGCGGCCGCAACTAGGCCGGCCTCGAGGACTTCTTACTTCCCCTGGCGACCCTTCTTCTTTTTCTTGGGGAGGTGGGGAGCCGAGGCCTCGGGGGCCTCGTCCCTCCGCTTCCCTTTGGCGTCGTTGTCGGGGAAGATGGCCCCAACGGCCTCTTCGCCCGAGGCGAAGTTGGTTGTGATGTCGAGGAGCGCAGCCGCTGAGGTTGGCACGTTCCGGCCCAACTCTCGGACCAGATCTCGGCAGGTGGTGCCAGAGAGGAAAGCTTGGACAATTTCCGAGTCGCCGACGCTTGGCAACTCGGTGCATTTCTTGGAGAAGCGCCGAATGAAGTCTCGAAGAGACTCGTCCGGTGCCTGGCGACAACCCTTGAGGTCCCAAGAATTCCTAGGGCACATGTATGTGCCCTGAAAGTTCCCGACGAAGACCCTTACCAAATCACGCCAGTCGTGGATCTGCGAAGGAGGGAGGTGTTCGAGCTAGGCTCGCGCCAAGTCTGACAAGAACAACGGGAGGTTACGGATGATGAGCAGGTCATCGTCCGCGCCGCCTAGCTGACAAGCCAGGCGGTAATCGGCCAGCCAGAGTTTGGGATTGGTCTCGCCGCTGTACTTCATGAGGTTGGCCGGTTGCCGAAACCAGGCCAGGAAATGAGCAATGCGGATAGCTCTGCTAAAGACTCGAGGGCCAGGCGGCTCAGGAGAAGGACTACGGTCCTCCCCACTGTCGTAGCGGCCACCCCGGTGCGGATGGTAGCCCCGGGCGGGCCCCTCATTGTCGTGGCGTCGTCGCCTGCCGACCACATCGTGGTCGCCTTGCGCCTCACGTCGGTTGTCGAGGTGGTCGCGGACCGAGGGGACCCTGTTGGCTGTCGATACCTGAGCAGGCTCAGGATGAACTGAGGCCCCCCTATCCTGCCGAGGTGGTGCCGTGGGAAGTTCTGAAGCGCCCCCGCGCCATCTAGAGGCGGATCTCTTGGCCTGCTGTACCGCGGCGGTCTCAAGGAGATCCCGGAGCTCGCCGCGGACCCGTCGCCCCTCCATGGTAGAGGGTTCGGGCATCGCCTAGACTAGCATCGCCGCTGCCGCGACGTTCTGGCTAGCACGATTGAAGATTGGGGGTTGCTCACCCCCTTCATCGTCGTTGATGCGGTGGTGGACGTCGCGGGCCCTCCGCCGGGCTCCTCCGCCATCACCACAAACTCGCGGCTCCTGCTCGAGAGTGTCTCGGAGCTGCTGCAGAAGGAGTCGGTCTTGTTCGACCTTGGCCTAAAGCTCATGGAGCTGCTCCAGGTCCGGGCGTTGAAGTTGTCCGGGGGCTAGGTTCTCATTCTGCACTACCGGTGGGTCAACGCGTGAAGGTGTGGCGTTGCCTGCTCCCTAGCGAAGCGGGGAACGGTTGCCTGTCCCCTCGTCCTCATCGCCTGCTCTCAGCATCCCGAGCTCGATGTGGAAACACTCGCGAGTGGGGTCGTAAGTGCCTTTGTCGTCGGAGTCGGAGTAGCCGAAGCAGTAGTCGCTCGCGGCCAAGAAGCGATGCATGGCTTTAGGGTCGCGAAGCCTGGAAAGGTCTGCTCCGGCCCATGCCTCGTCCTCGTCCGAGGAGTTGGCGCGGGTGTGAGTCGAGGTCGAGAGCAAAGCGTTGGTGGCGTCCTGAGGGCTCCGCGTGAGCGGAAACGTAGGCGGAAGCATAGGTGGCGGCGACATTTCTCAACCCGAAGGGGTATGGGGATGGTGCCATTACCGGGCTTTGCTCCGCCGTAGTCGACTCCTCAGGAGGTGGCGGGGCCGAGCTTGATGACGGGGTGCCGCCGTGCGCCACCGGCGCGTTTCCCATGTCTAGGCTCAGGCAAGACAGGTCCCCAACCAGGGACCTTGTGCCAACAGCTGGGCATGGGATACCGGTGGAGCGCGGTGCGTCGCCCTGAGCTTGCGCGGTGTCGGGGTGGCCCCACTCGCGTCATGCTTGGCGAGCGCGACGAGAGCGGCCGCCCGGGCGCCGTCTGCGCCTGGGCTGCTGGTGTGTGATGTCGTTGTCGGTCGGTGGGGCTCGGGGTGTGAGGAGTACCATATCGTACTCACGTCCTAGAGACATGAACTCTAGGCTCCCGAACCAGATCACCGTGCCGAGACGTAGTGGTCGTACGAGGTCTGCCATTCAGAACTCGTTGGGATGATGAAGCTGACACACAGAGGCCCCTACCTGGCGCGCCAACTATCGGTGTTTTGGACCGGCGGGCCCTCAACCAACTAGTAAAAATGTACTGCGTGCTCCTAATCCTAGATGGTGATGCAAAGAGACACAAGGTTTATACTGGTTCGGGCAATAGGTGCCCTACGTCCAGTCTGAGAGATCGATCTTGTATTCCTTGCACCGAAATGCTCGTAGTAGGGGGTTATAAGCAGGGCGAGAGAGGGAGCTAGTCCCAGGTCTCTGCGTGGAGCGGCGTGGATTGCTTGAGATGTTGATCTCAGGCAACGGGGAAGTGTGCGCGTCACAGGGTGTCGAGCGTGTGTTCATCTATCTCGTGAGAGCGTGAGCCCATCTATGCCTGAGTGTCTGCGAGTGTGAGAGTAAGTCTCCCTCCCTAGAAACGACCCCCGGTCTCTCCCTTTTATAGTTGAAGGGGGGACAGGGGTGATACATGTGTTAGCTACGTGGCGTTGTGCGAATAGAGGCGGTATGTCCGAGCCCTATAGCCTGTCACTATGGCGGTATGGTCGAGGGAGTGGTCCTATCTTTGAAGTGCTGGAGCAACGCGCCGATCACATCCGATCCTATGCGACGTGGGAGCTCCAGTGATAGCTTGACGTAGGGCCTGGCGGGCGACGTGCCGGTCGCTGTGTGTTGACCGCGTGAAGAGTCGAGGCTCAGTTGGTGCCGAGGCCGAGCCATCATGGGGGGCTCGGCGAGCGCGAATCCCGAGGTTGCCGAGACCCTGAAGTAGATTGCCAAGGCGTGGAGGGAGCAGTCGGTCCTGTCCACTGATTTCGAGGCTATAGTGACCCGAACTTGACTCCCTATGCCGCGTTGTTCCTGGAGCAGGGGTTAGGTAGCACAGTGCAGTGCGGGCGCCGGTCATGGGCACAGTACCGAGCACAGCGGCTGGTAACCCCTGCCCTGTCCTGTCCTGTCCCGTCCCGGACGGTATGGTGCTGATGCGACTTCCCGTCTCGTCGGTTGCTCTGCTGTGTCGTGCCATCGTCCGTCTGATGTTGCGGGAGTGGTTGGTCGCATTAATTGGACGCGACGCTCTGTTGGGGAGATCGGTCGAGGCAGAGGCGACGGGGTTATTGCCGAGCCGGCCTCGAGCGAGACGGAGAATCGGCATCTCATCCGAGGCCTTACGTGTGAGGCTCTGAGCGAGGCAGAAAATTGGTAGACCGTCCGAGGCCTTCCGGGCGGGACCTCGGGCGAATCGGAGAATCGGTTCTCCGTCCGAGGCCTTACAAGTCGGCCTCGAGCGAGACGGAGAATCGGTAGGCCGTCCGAGGCCTTCCGGGCGGAGCCTCGGGCGAATCGGAGAATCGGTTCTCCGTCCGAGGCCTTACGAGCCGGCCTCGAGCGAGACGTAGAATCGGTAGGCCGTCCGAGGCCTCTCGTGCGAGGCCTCTGGCGAGGCGGAGAGTAGGTGGCCTCGGACAAGGCCGGGGTTTAGCCAATAGTTGTCTCCTGGCTTTGATTTTGACAGGGTCTGAGCGATTTTTTTCGGTTGTTACTTAGGGGACCCCTTCTTATGGTACCCGACAATATGCATCACCAATGTACGTCCTAGAGCAGGGCATGCATTTGATAGATTTGTGGCTTCCGCTTACCTGTGCAAAGCAATAATTAAAACTTACCCACATAAGCATCAACCAGCTCTGAACAAAAAAAGAACCAAAATTTGAAGTACCGCTTACATTATCAGAAATAGGTGCATCTTAAAATCAAACGAGATACAGCTAAGTACCCTCGGATCACCAGACTCAAACATAGCACACATTTAAATCGAGCTTGGGATAGATCGATACATACTTAGACTACAAGTGCAGTAAATTTCAGCATTTACATTGTTGATAGTAATAGTATTCCATCTTCATTACTCAAACCACATAACTGAACCTAACAACTATGCAGCTAAAAACAAACAATTTCCAAATCCCTTCCATGCCCTATACATGAAAGCACACCACAGCCCCAGCTCTGGCAAATCTGAATCAACATAACAGGAGTCACAAATTCCATAACAAAACAAACCGCACATAGTAAATCCACATGAACCAGGAGCACTCAAACATCTCCACGTACCTGCTCAGCTGACAAAGAGGTGGCAGCAACACAAGAGATCCAAGCAGCAGTGAGCGCCACAGCGAGCAAGCATGGCCTGCCCCCCACCGCCATTTGTCGAGAGGAGAAGAAGGCGGCACAAGGAGCTTGGGGGAGAGATCGGAGAAGGAAGTAGGGGGTGTACTGCAGGGGCTAGTGGCAGAGCTGGCAAATCCGCAGGCCTAGGACCAAACAAAGCCACATAACGATAGTTAACAATGGTAAATCATAAAATGCATGATCTATAGCACATGTCAATCAAAAGTATAATTGTACAATAAACTTGGTAAAGAAAAAAACTGGAAGAGTTGCGAAAGAAAGACCAAACTAGTGCCGATTTGGCTCCCCCACCTATCATCATGTCTTCATCAACGGTAGGTTGTCTCTAATTGTGATTGAACTGCATGTTGGCTTGGTAGAATTAAAGGCAGAGCCACGCAGGAGCAGGAGAAATAAAGGATTTCAATGTCCTGCTACTCTTTACTGTGCAATTCTAGTACAACTCTACAAAATCCGGCATAAATGTCTCAAAAATGAATTTGTTCAATGGAATGACAGACAAAGGATGGATCATAGGAAATTGAGGATTGTGAAAATGAAAACGAACCTGCTACATCGCAAGGATCCAGCACCTGCACCGCATCTAGACGTCTCTCGCACGCGGCACGACCTCTGCCCGCACGAAGCCGGTCGCCCGCCGGTCACCAGGAGCTGGCGCCGGCGCCACCAGCCGGTCCTTCGAGGCAATCAGGACCTGCGGAGTAGCGGACCAGACCTCCGAGCTCCGACCTCCGCTTTCAAGATGCGCCGTGACTGATTGGGAGTTGGGACGTAGTCGATTGGGGAAGAATGGGGAGGTCGGGCCGTCGGGGGACGGGGGTGGCCTCGCCGGCGCCGCTACCCGCTGCTTAGTCACGCAGAGGTCTGTCAACCAGGCCGACGGCGACAGACAACACAGGCTAGCGACAGTTATGGGCCTTTGCCCTTTGCTACTGGGTCATTGACTTTTTTTTTTTTTGAGAAGCACCGCTCTTTATTATTGATCAATTTGGGTAACAATATATTACAAACGCCTTCCCGCGGCGAGAAAATTTACATAGTAATTTTATTTTATAGCTTAGAAAATTTCCTAAAATCACACTCTTATAGAGCCTAAATTGGAACTATTTGAATCTCCTATGGGCTCATTTTACTTTTTATTTGCTAGTTGATACTCCCTATCTATTATAATTAGTCTACGTTGGTGACCCAAACTATGAAAAAGTTTAAGTGATTTTGATGACAAAACAAGTGTCATATATTCAGGCCCGGTCCTGTCAATTTATAGGCCTGGAGCGAAGCTAGAAAGATGGGCCCTTCATTATAATTATAATTATAATTATAATGATATGTATAAAAATTATATCTTTTTTTTTCTATTTTCACTTCTAAGTTGCAACAAAATAAATTTGAGTATCGGCTGTCACATTGCTTAAAGCAGATGATTTTATTCTCGTGGAAGTTAATCTTTAGACCAAATAGCTTCTCAATCTCACGAGTACCGTACCAGTTCCTCTCTTGTAGTGTCGGATCAAATTCGGTGCCTCTCTTGTAGTGTTAGTTCAAAAAGAGGCACATATGAGGTGTTTCGTAGTAGTGCAAAAGATTTGGGAGGCGTTATCTCAATTTCCATGCAGTTTTCTCAATGTTGCATGGATTCCATTAGAACACGATAAAGCTGGAAAATCCATAAGACAAATTAGGGTATTATTTAAGTAGACTAGATAAATGTATGCCTCAAATTCTCTGATAACTATGTCACAAATGGTCTCCATGTGTGAGCACAGAGAGGCAATGGAAGCGACCAAATTTTCTGACAAGCACTTCACCAAACGTCTTGTGCGCGTGAAGAAAAAAGACTGATCCTTGACGAAGTCACGCTCTTCTCCAGAAAAATACGAGTATCCACGTTAAGTCGAAGACTTAAAACTAGACAGATAAATCAATTAACTGAGCTGCGCTCAGTTTGCACTAATCACAACTATCTAACCCTTAGGCCATTAATACTTGCAAGGATGACCTCACTGACACCGTAATCGTCCCCAACATCTCATCGTCATATATCAGATAGCTGTCCTAAAAACGCCCATATACCAAGCATGAACCACCTTACTAGTTACGTATTAATCAAATTAAATGTCAAATGACTGGATAAGCCGTCACACTCTTGGAATAATATAACAACAAATTCAAACGGTGTCTTCAGATTATAGAATAAAAACATATCCAAACTCTACGGCTCTACATCCGAGGATGCATATGGCCGTGAATTATTACAAGTTTGAGGCATATATATGCTCAATAAAGTAGCTAGCAAAAATAAAAAACACGCCATGCATGAATGGAACTGGAGAGCAACATGAAGCCCCAGTTTTATTGCCAAACCTCCATCCATGTTTTGTAAAATTCTCCATAAAGAAAGGTACGGTGCATCTTGTCCACGTCTTCGTCCTTCTGGAGTGGTATATACGTGGCCAGAAATGCATCCAATTCAGGATCTCCGAGACGGACGACCCTGACTAGAAGTGCCAGCATTAATTTTCGTGAGACAGGCAATACTTTTCCCCCGACGGACGACGTACACCCCATTTGATTCCACCGTTGCTATCTGATGGAATCTGTTGAAGAAAAACATAAGAAACACAATCACATACTTATAAAAGGAAACTGTAATCAACACGCACGTTAATCCTTATTATCCATATATATACAGGTGAAATGTTGTGGGACTTACAAAGTTGTTGCAGATAACACATTTTAGGTTGAAATGCTTTTTGTAGCACAGTTCGTGATATCGCTTACCATCTTTTGTAAAAAACTGCAAACAAAAAATAAGTCAAATCATTTGACCCCATTCAAGAACATTGATAGATGGCAATGCAATATACCAACATTATACCTTAATCCCAGCTGATATGGGCTGATTGCAAGCAGAACACCCCTGGTGAGTACTACCACTACAATGCAAAAATAACATATAGCTCTGTGAGTACATAAAGTATAAAATAATTAATTAAACTACACGATATCTGGTCAAATAATTAAGACCGGAAAGGAAGGGGAAAAAGGTGAGTCATGTTTTTTGAAGCAAATATAATATGGTGCATGCATTTGATAATTTCACGAGCCACTGCTGGCGTACATGTAGAGCTAGAGCTAGTCGTTAATGAACTGATGACACTCGCCAAGATGATATATAGTGAGTTATTATCTTCTAGTCTAGTATATTCGTTTTTGGTTTATACTTATTTTTCTAACCATCAAATGTGCGCGCCGCCAGTCATTTAGATCGTCCGGGATCAATCCGAGTGGGGTTAGCTTCATCCATGTTGTAAAAACATCGATATCCACTACAGGAAAACGCCTCTTTGCCGACTGCTTGCCCCGGTCGGCAAAGGCATAAACCCAGTCGGCAAAGGCTTTGCCGACCGCAAAGCCACGTGGCAGTCGGCAAAGAGCAGTCGGCAAAGCCTGGGTCGGCAAAGGCGGATTTGCCGACTGCCACGTGGCACACAGTCGGCAAATCCTTTGCCAACTGCCACGCCAGCAGTCGGCATAGCCACGTGGCGCCGTCAGCACTGACGGCAGGCTTTGCCGACTGCTGTTTCCTCGGCAGTCGGCAAAGATTTTTTTTTTCAGAAATTGTTTGCCGACTGGCCGCCAGCTCGGCAGTCGGCAAAGAAAGAAATTTTTTTTTGAAATGTTCTTTGCCGACTGCTTTCGGAGTTGCAGTCGGCAAAGGTTTGACCTCTTTGCCGACTGCCTCCCATTGCAGTCGGCAAAGACTCTGTCCTGGGGTTTTTTTGCCCAGCTTTGCCGACTGTAAACAGTCGGCAAAGCTGGAATTTTTTTTTTTGCTTTTGTTTTCTGTTTTCTCGCATCAAAACCCTGCAAAATCACAAATTATAATCCAATTTCACCAGAAGCACCGGTAGCACCATTTATATCACAATTTCATCACATTTGTCGCCAACATCACCACATATATCACAATAACGCACAACATCACATATATCTCACATATATGTCACAATAACAACCACACAAGTGCATTACAACCATCACATGAAGTCCAACACGTCGAACACCACAAGTCGACGTCCATCACACGAAGTTCAACATAACAAGTCTAGGTCCATAACGAAGAAAAGAAATACATGACAACAACTTCGACGATACGGTGGATACATGATAACAGAATCGACAAGTACCTAGCTCGTCGCGCCGTCCCCGGTCTCGTCATCCGCTCCACCCCCAGAGCCCCCAGGGTTTGCCCACGGAAACCCCCTTGGACCAAATTGAGGCGCCTGCGCGTACTGCCACCCTCCGCGCACCGGCGGCCACGAGTACGTCGGAGGAGGGCCACGCGGAGGTGGATACGGTGGATAGGGTGCAGGTGGTGGATACGACATCATCTGATGGCCGGGACCTCCAGGAGACGGGTTCGAACCCGTCGACTGTACCTGCACAAGTTAAACGCCAAGTGATGTCATTAGTATCTGCAGCATGGACGCACAAGTTAAAGCAAGAGTCAATATACTCACCGGGGTCCCTCTAGGAGCGACAAGAGCAGGCACAGGAAAAAACTCTGAAGGAGGAGGCGGTGGAGCGAACATTGGAAGAGGAGGCGGTGTAGACGCCCCGGGCGTCTGCATGGACTGGAAGAAGCTGGCCATGTTCTGCATCTGAGTGTTGTAGTGCTGCTGCAGGCTTTGCTGGTAAGCCATCTGTTGCGCCATCATCTGCGCGTGCAACGTGGCGATCCTCTCCTCCATCTTGGCCTCCATCTGGGCCTGCAATATTACATCCGCAGTGTTGATTGTATGTACAGGTGCGAAACGAGTGAACGACGAACGAAACGGCACTTACCTGTGACGCTGACTGCCGCCGGGGCGCTACGGGGATGTCGCTGGAGCTCGTGGGCGTGGATCGAACCTGGGTCAGCGTAGGAACCTAGGACGGGTCGAGGGCGCTGTGGGCCATGTAGTAGCGGCCGTGCTGCTTCCCTGGTCCCAACCTCTGCAGGAGGTCTGTGTCCAGGGGCTCGGCGGTGGGGTCGAACGTCTCCCCGTAGCGCTGGCGAGCCGCGACGGTGTACTCGGTGGCCTTCTCGTAGGCGGTGGGGTTGGTGTACGCATCGGGCCCGTCCTCCGGGTTGTAGACGTTGTTCGGATCCGTCGCCTTGCCCTTGTGAGAGAGGAGGTACGCGGTGTACTCGTTGATTTCCTGCCCACCGTGCGTCTGCGTCTGCATTGAAAACACAAACATGGTTACAAGTATTGACAATTGAGCGCAAGGATTAAGACATGAACGGACGCATACCCATCTTGTCGCGAACTGGGGGAGGGGCTGATTCCCTTGGTGGTGTGACACCCCTCGCATCTGCGCGCGGCGGCCCTGACGGTCGGCGCGCCTCGCATACGCCTCATCCGTGCGCCACATGCGCACAATCTCCGTCCAGCATTCCCTGTGGTTGTCGCACCACGACGGACACACCTGCATGACATCAAGTATTTGACATGCGAGAAGATTAGTGTAATGTTTCACTGAAGGAATCTGAACGAATGTTGTCATACTTAATTACCTGCTCGTATTGCGCTTGGGTGAGGTCGGCCTCCCTCGAGTTCATTCTCTGGCGGATTTGGGGCTTCTTGATGTTCTCTCCAAGCACGTTGGCGTGGAAGTCGCGGATGGCCTGTATGCGCGCCTCATGGTACAGGTCCTTGAGACGATCTTTGCAGACCGCCTCCTGCACTCGCGCCGCCTGGGCTGCTTTACCCTCCTCGCACGTGAAGAAGTCCTGCACACAGACACATCATGTAGCATTTCCTTTTTGCAAGAAGTCCGACGAATGCGTACTATTTAGCAATGCGGTGCGATGAAAGACTCACCCAAAACTCCCTCTTTATCTTTGCCGCGATGGTCTCGCCACCCTCCTCGACGAGGTAGAAGTGGGACCACTTGGTGGGCACCTTCATCTCGCCGTTGACGTTGACAAGGCCAGGGTAGTACTCCTTAATCAGGAGGCCCTGGATGCCATTGATATGGCGTGCTTGACCTGCTCCACTCACAATCTTCCAGGAACTGCACGAGTCATTAAGAACAATTATTAGTCTTCAGTTCGATTTTTGACATGTCATATGAACAAGTAGTGAAATCAATAATGGTTACTTACGTCTGGCCCACGGGTGTGATCACCGGGCGCTGGTGGAATTGCGGCCGCACCCTAGGAAGCTGCGTGGGCCCGCGCGAGTACACCTTGGCCACGCCTGACGAAGTCGAAGCCGTCTCGCCTGGTGTAGGCGCGTCGTCGCCGTCGTCGTCGTCATCGTCGTCGTCGTCGTCGTCGTCGCCGCCGCGCTCGTCGTCACGCGACATCGTCCCCCCTTGCGAGGACGAGAACGGCAGCCTCCTGGTCGCCTGGCGACGTCCGCTGGGGGGCTGGGACCCCCTACTAGACGACCCGCGCACCAACACCTCCTCCTCCTCCTCGTCGTCGTCGGTGGTCTCCTGCGGGGGGACCTGGTACGCCGAGCGTACTGCTCGATGCGGCCGCTGCCGCCGTCCGCCTGGCATTTTGTCGAGTGCCTGCAATGACAAAGAACAAAACTGTTAGCATAAATAAATGACAAGTACTTGTAAAGGAACATAATAATAACAATATAGTATTACATGGCCTCGTAATTATCTCCGCGAACGGCAATATCTCGGGCGTGGAGTCGTCATCTCTATCACTATCGTCGTCATCGCTATCAATATTGTCGAGCTCCCTTAAGTCATCACTGTCATCATCATCCTCATTGTCTCCATAGTCATCATCATGTACCTCCTCCTGGACAACTCCATCGCGCTGCATCTGCCATCGCTCAAGCATTCTTAAGTCCCTAGCATCCTGCACCTCCTCACCCTCGTCCTCATCGATTTCGTTGTCTACTTCCATGCCCATGAGCGAACCAATGTCGATCTCCAAGGTACCTTCTAGCCCCTCAGGTTGATAGAACTCATCGGTGCTTGGGTCAAAGTTGTAATCGTCGTCGTTTGGGAGAGGCGCTTTGCCGCGCGGCGACACCAAATGCACAAGGCTCCACCCCGCAAGCTTCTCGTCTTTTTGGCACGCCCATGGGAGGTAATAAACTTGCGTGGCGTCTTGGTTGGCCACAATATAGACATCGTCTCCTTTATAGCTGGAGTCCTGTCGAATCTCGACTTGACCTATCGTAAGGTCTTTCCTCGTGATATCAGGATCGAACCAATGGCATTTGAATACCACCGGCGCTAAAGTCCCGGCACCCTTAAAGTTGAGCTCGTATATCTCTTCGACCATGCCGTAGTAGTCCTTCCCATCCGTGCCGGGCGTACGAACTCCGCAGCACATGGTTTTTAGGTTGGGTCGACTCTCCTCGTAGCTTCTCGTGCGAAAGCGATAGCCATTCACATCATAAACGGTGAATGACTTCACCCTACGGGAGAAGCCACGGCCCACCTGTTTCAATTCATCGCTCATTTCTGCATCCGTTCGGGCCTGCAAGGGTAGGAGATCGTTACATAACTCGCTCCGGGGAGCAAAGTGGAATCACAAAGTCGGAAAGAGGTTAGTTGGTTGGTACCTTTGTACAGAACCAGGAGATGAAATCGGGCACACCGTGTCTAAGAAGATTGTCTTCTTCTTGCTCGGTAGGAGCCCTATTGCCTCTCCAGTATTGACTAATAAATTCCCTGAAAGAAGGAAGAAACTAGAGGGTCAGACCATGATAGATGGAGGATAGTGACGGCGTAGGTAACAAGCTCATTGAGAACTTACTTCTGATAAGGAATCACTTCATCAAGGTTGATCAACAATGTGAACATGATAGTCTGCCACTCCTGATGGTTCAACTGCTTGTTGGTACCTGCGCTTCCACTCCCGAGATCCCCTTGGAAAAGGCTGAGTATCGATGAGTTCTCGTCAGCGTTGTAACGAGGGGTTGGATTGTGCATGCTGGGAAGCTTCTCAGTATAGTACGCCTGTGTGAAGGTCGACACCTCCTCTAGAACGGAGGCCTCTCCCACGGAAGCCTCAATCTTGGCTTTATTTCTACAATTTTTCCGAAGAAGCTTTAGACACCTCTCGATTGGATAGCACCAACGGGCCTGCACGGGACCCCCCAACCGTGCCTCGCGCGGTAGGTGCAAGATCAGATGCTGCATGGACAGAAAGAAGCCGGGTGGAAATATCATCTCCAACTTGCAGAGCAACAGAGGTGCAGCCTTCTCCAGTTCAACACAAACATCTCGAGACAACTCCTTGGCACAAAGCTGGCGGAAGAAGAAGCTCAACTCTGCCAGGACGCGCCACACATGCTCTGGGAGGTATCCCCGGGTCATCGCAGGAAGGATCCGCTCAATCCATATGTGAAAGTCATGGCTCTTCATCCCTAAGACTTTCATAGTCTGCAAGTTCACACCCCTGCTCAGATTCGCCGCATACCCATCGGGGAACTTTAACGTCTTGATCCACTGCAGAACTTCCTTCCTATCTGCCCTTTTCAGGATGTAATCGGCCGGCCCCCTTTTCCATTTCCTGCCGGGCACAGGGGTCTTCATCACCAGGTTTGGTCTATCACAGATCATCTCCAGGTCCAGTCTAGCCTTGACGTTGTCCTTCGACTTTTTGCCAATGTCCATGAGTGTTGCCCAGAGTGCCTCGGCCACATTCTTTTCTGTGTGCATTACATCGATGTTGTGTGGAAGAAGAAGGTCCTTGAAGTAGGGGAGCCTAGTCAAGCCCGATATATGAGTCCACATGTGGTCCCGAGCATATCCCTTAAACCCACCTGTTTCCTCAGGTTCGAGAGCCTGTATGTCGGCAAGGACGGCGGCAGGGCTCTTAACCTGCGGAATGGGGCCGGTGACTTGAACGCCTTTCGTGAAGTGCTTTACATCTAGCCTGAATTCATGGTTCTCAGGCAGGAATTGGCGATGCTTGTCGAAAGAAGAAAACTTGCCGCCCTTGGCCAGCCAGGTGAACATCACATCTGCCTTGCATGTCGGGCAAGGGAACTTCCCGTGAACACACCACCCGCTGAATAAGCCATACGCCAGGAAGTCATGCATTGAATACTGGTACCACACATGCATTCTAAAGTTCCTCTTCGTAGCCCGGTCGTACGTGAGTACCCCCTCTTCCCAAGCAAGTTCCAATTCATCCCACACCGGCTGCATGAACACACCCATATTGTCGCCCGGGTGTCCAGGTATTATCAGCGTCAAGAGCACGTTCTTAGGTTCAAACATGACGCCGGGGGGGAGATTGAGGGGGATCACAAACACGGGCCAGCAAGTGTACGGGGCCGCCATCATTCCAAACGGGTTGAACCCATCTGTTGCCAGCGCTACGCGTACATTCCGAGCCTCCATAGCCTTGACAGGATTCATGTTATCGAAGTGCTTCCATGCATCACCGTCCGCCGGGTGTACCATCTTGTCAGGATGGTATCTTTTGCCATTCTTGTGCCACGTCATCTATTTCGCGGACTCCTCCGTCATATACAGCCGTTGCAGCCTCGGTACGAAAGGAAGGTGCCGTACGACCTTCTCGGGGACCTTTGACTGTTTCATGCTGCCATCAGAGCCTTCTACCAACACGAACCTAGAGGCATCGCACTTCGGACAGGTTTTTGCTTCCTCGAGGTCTCCCCTGAACAGGACGCACCCCTTCGGACAAGCATGGATCCCCTCATACGGCATCTTAAGTGCACGAAGGAGCTTCTGTGTAGCGTAGGTGTTCGTCGGCAGGACATGATCTGCCGGAAGCAGTCCCCCAACAATGCTCAACACGAGATCGAAGCCGTTTCGACTAATGCCCAGCTACGACTTCAACCCTATCAGGCGTGAGACGGCATCCAGTTGCGTAAGCTTTGTCTTCTCGTGAAGGGGCTTCTGTGCCGACTCCATCATGTCGTAGAAGGCCTTCGCGGTTTCCTCCGGATCTTCCTCCACATCCATTCCTTCGCCAAACCGTGCTTCGTGGAAGTCTGTCATCATGTCTGCCATCCCGGCATCGCCATCATACTCCTCGAGGACGGGTCGCACCACCTCGTCCCTAATAGGATGGTATTCACCATGGTGGCGCCAACGGGTATAGTTTGGAACGAACCCGTGCTTGAACAGATCTCTCAACACCTGAGCCTTTACTTTCTTCTTCTTGTTCCTGCACTCGCTGCAGGGACACGGCATCCGAATCGACCCTTTAGCAGCTGGGCCAAATGCATGCTCTAGGAACTTAGTCGTCCCCCTGATCCATTCGTGGCTCTTACTTGCGAAGCCCGAGTACATCCACTCACGGTCACCCATGCTCTGTCATGCGGCAATGTTAACATGTGATAAAACCAGCAAGTGCATCTACAACGCGCTCCTACCATCTAATAGGTGAAGGATAGGTCCTAATCCCACCCGAGCATGCGCAGACGAGGTTAGCTTCCATGCTCCGCTCCTGTCCGAGACAGAATTTCGGCAGCACCTCCCCGCTGTTCTCCCGATACACGTCCCGGCGGGGAGAGTGTGTATCCAGAGAACAACGGGGAGGTCCTGCCGAAACTCCGACTCGGACGGGAGCGGAACATGGGAGCTAACCTCGTCTGCGCATCCTCGGGCTGTCCAAATAACGTGGACAATCCGAAACGGATACGGTTATACATATGCGAAGAACGCATACTTCCAACCGTATCCGTTTCGGACGGGAGACGCCTAACTGGGTAACGCGACCTACGACTACATGTGGCGGAAAGAGGGGTCATACCGCAGGTGCCGGTGAAGAAAGGCTAGCGGGGCAGTGCCGAGTCGTGCTCCTCCGGCTAGCCTCCAATGGGAGCCCTCCTGAAAAAGAAAAACAATTAGTGAGAACGAAAAATTTCGGCAGCACCTCCCCTGTACGGGAAGGTTACCAAACCTGCAAGAAAAGACGGCACGATGGCCGACAAACACATATACATGTCAGGCACGATGGCCGACAACCACAAATGTATTTCCAATCCATGCAGAAGAATATAAGCAGGTATTAATAAAGTAAACTACTACTACTAGTAGTACTACTACCTCGTCGTCACGGACGGCGTCACCCGGCGCGTGGAGCAGAGGCGCGCGTGAGGACGGCGAGGCGGGGACGGCGCGGCGAGGCGAGGACGGTGAGGCGAGGACAGCGCGGCGAGGACGGCGACGCAGGGCCGGCGGACGGCGAACGGCGCGCGGACGGCGGACGGCGGACGGAGCGGGGCACGCCGGATCGGGGCGGGGCAGCGACGGCGCCGGGGCGGGTCGGGGCGAGGCCGCGGCCGCTGCGGGGCCGACGCCGGAGCTGCACGTGGCGGCGCGCCTGGCCGGGGCCGGATCGGGGCGGGGCAGCGCCGGTGAGGGGCCTGGGCGGGGCGGCCGCGCCGGGAGGGGCCCAGCGCGGGGGGGCCAGCGCAGGGGGGGGACGCGCCGCGGGGGTGGCCCAGCGCGGGGGGGGGGAGCGCGGGGGGAGGGGGGGCGCCGCCGGGGAGGGGACCAGCGCGGGGGGGGGGGGGGGGGGCGCCGGAGGCCGCGCCGCGCGGGGGAGGGCGCCCGCCGCCTGGGGG